>NC_041391.1:537514743-537564040 GCF_002162155.2 Triticum dicoccoides | reverse complement strand
CCTGTCGATAAGCCCAGAAGAACCGCCATCGTCTCCTGCATCGTCTACGCCAGCCCGTTCGACTGCGGGAGCCCTGCATCGCCGCCCACGCCGTCTTCCCCAGCTCCGGCCGCCCGAGATCGCCGGCGCCCGCTCGCCACCTCCGATGTCTCCCCCGAGCCGCTGGGCCTCCAATCGACCCCCTGTAAGCCCCGCCATCGTTCACCCCTACCCCCATTCTCTTTTGCTCGCTCTGGCCACCGATTCCATCAAGGCCGAAAACCACCGCCGCGCGAGCTCGACTCCGGCGAAACCCCGGTGACCATTTGGTCACGGGCGTGCACCCGTTGTGCTTGCCGCGACCCGTAGAGCCCCTCCAATGCCTCAGCTCCCTCGTTTGTGAGCAGCAGCGCCGAACCCGACCGCACCCGAACTCCGGCTGCCGCCGATTTGGTCGCCGCCATCGATCCCGACCACCGCAGCTGCTGCCGCCACCATCACTGGATGCGCGAGTCTTCCAGCTCGCTGTAGCCGCAAACCCCGAGCAAAACGGTGCCCTGTAGCGCCGTCCCGAGCAACTCCGGCGAGGTCTCGCCGTCGCCATGGTCGCCGGTCTCACTTGCTGACGTGGCGTTGCCATTAGCGGCTAATCCCCCCCAATTAGCACACTAACAGCCACTGACAGTAGGCCCCACCCCTGGTCAAACCCCAGTCAGCGCTGGGTTTGACCGGGATTAGCCCTGTGTCACTGACGTGTGGCCCCCACACGTCAGGTTTGACTCTGGGCGACCCAGTTGACCTGCTGACCTCAGCCTTACGCCATGCTGATGCAATATTCCTTTTCTGGAATTTAGTTTATTTTATAAATAATCAGGAAATTCCAGAAAATTGTATAAACTTCTAAAAATCATAGAAATTCAACCGTAAGTCCAAATTAAATAATTTATATATGAAAAATTATCAGAAAAATTCGAGGAATCCATTTGTACCATTTTCATGCATGTTAGAACAACTTATAGGTGCTGTTTAGCACAAATCATATTAATGGCATTTGAATAATCACATATGGAGTTTGAATTTGAATCTTGTATTCAAACCAACTTCATTTAATTTGTTGCTAGTTGCATTAGCTCAAACACATTCATATTGCCATGTCATGAGCATGCATCATATTGTGCATTGCATTGATTGTAAATTTCTTCTTTGTTGCCGGTATCTGTTCCCTCCCGGTAGACGATGTTCCGACGTTGTGATCATTGACACTGATGAAGACTCAATGTTATCTTCAGAAGTGCCAGGCAAGCAAAACCCCCTTGTTCATTCCGATACAATCCTACTCTCTCGCTCCTACTCTCTTTTACTACATTAGGACAACATCGATTCATCTGTTACTTGCTGCGGTAGCTGAACCCCTTTATCCTTTGCATGACCTGTCATTGCCACAGTAAATAGATGAAACCCACTAGCATGAGTAGGAGTTGTTTGAGCCCTGTTGTGCCTACTCATTCATGATTGTTTGTCATGCCTGCTACTGCTTAGAGTTGTGTCAGGTCTGATTCATCCGGGATGAATCAGAGGTGTGTGAACATGTCCTACTGTGTGTGAGCTAAGTGTGTGAACACGATTTGGTAAAAGGTGTCGGTGAGAGGCCATGTAGGAGTACATGGTGGGTTGTCTCATTGAAGCCGTCCTCAGGAACTGATTTCTGTGTTTGTGATCCATGATTCAGCTACCTCCATACATTGGGCCCTGAAATATGACCCCGCTCGACTTCTTATTCACCCTTGTCCTCTGTCCAGGAGTTGCAAGTAGTTTCTGGTGTTTGTAGCTTACTGGAGGCCGTGGACAGCACTGACCGTAGGGGTGGGCTGTGATGCGGTAGGTACGTGGCACGGTGTACCGGATGCCCGTTTGGTATCTCGGGAACCCTGTTCACATCGTTTGGGGTTGTGAGCGAAACTCCGGCCGGATCTCCTCATGGATGGAACCCGAATACGCGATAAACCTGGACTAGAGACTTGAGTGTTTAGGTAGGTCGTGGTCTACACCCACGTCGGCTTTCGCTTGAAGTCTGCCGAGCACATGTCGTGTGCAGACGCTAAGTGGTGGAAACATGTATGAAGAAGTACACCCCTGCAGGGTTAACATCATCTATTCGAATAGCCGTGTTCGTGGAAAAGGACTTCTGGGTTGCTTATATCAGTTCATAGACAAGTGAAAGTGGATACTCTAAAATACGCAAGATAAGCGTGAGTGCTATGGATGGCGCTCTCGTAGGGAGACGGGAGTGGATCCATAGTGGTGTATTGATATGGTGAATATGTGGACTCGTGTGCGCCACCTCAAAAGAGTTACTTGCAGTCGTAGTTTAGGATAGCCACCGAGTCAAAGCTGGCTTGCTGCAGTTAAACCCCACCATCCCCTTTGTTGATGATGATGCATATGTAGTTAGTTCTGATGTAAGTCTTGCTGGGTACATTTGTACTCACGTTGCTTAATTTATGTTTTTGCAGAGAGACTTCAGTCTCACTAGTAGTTCCACATGGACTTCGACGTTTAGCTTGTTACCTCAGCTACGATCTTGTGCCTCAGCAGGATTTGGTAGATAGTCAGGCTTCTCAGCCTTTTTCATTTATAGATGTCTGTACTCAGACATGATAGCTTCCGCTTGTGCTTTGATATGTATGCTCTGAATGTTGGGTCATGAGACTCCTGTTTGTAATATCTCGCTCCTCGGAGCCTATTGATTAAATACTTGAGTTGTAGAGTCATGTTGTGATGCCATGTTGTATTTGCACATATCGAGCATATTGTGTGTATGTTATTGAAATGCTTGGTATGTGTGGGATCTGACTATCTAGTTGTTTATCTTTAGTAGCCTCTCTTACCGGGAAATGTCTCCTAGTGTTTCCACCGAGCCATGGTAGCTTGCTACTGCTCCGGAACACTTAGGCTGGCCGGCATGTGTCCTTCTTCGTTCCTGTGTCTGTCCCTTCGGGGAAATGTCACGCGATGAATACCGGAGTCCTGTTAGCCCGCTACAGCCCGGTTCACCGGAGTCCTGCTAGCCCAGTGCTACAGCCTGGATTCACTCGCTGATGACCGACACGTTCGATGCTGGGTCATGGATGCCTGTCCCTGTAAGTTTGTGCCACTTTGGGTTTACGACTAGCCATGTCAGCCCGGGCTCCTTATCATATGGATGCTAGCGACACTATCATATACGTGTGCCAAAAGGCGCAAACGGTCCCGGGCAAAGGTAAGGCAACACCCGTGGGAATACCGTGCGTGAGGCCGCAAAGTGATATGAGGTGTTACATGCTAGATCGATGTGGCATTGAGTCGGGGTCCTGACATCGGAGTGCTGCGCTACCGTCGAGGACGCACCATCGAGCTCCACCAGCAACTGTAAGAAGACAATGGCAGCTCCACCAGAGACCAAGAAGGTGTCCGCCAAGGAGGATGGCACTGGTGGTACCTTTACCATCAGTGCCACTCTCGACCCTAAATAGGAAAGTGCGCTTGTTGCTTTCCTGTGGGCGAACGTCGACGTATTTGCGTGGCAACTGTCTGACATCCCCGGTGTTCCCAGGAAAGTAATCGAGCACCATCTTGTCGTCTGTCCTCATGCGCGGCCCGTCAAGCAGAAAGTCAGGAAGCAGGCACTGGAGTGCCAAGAATTCATCGCAGAAGAAATCAAGAAATTGGAAGCAGCAGGCCTTGTCAGAGGAGTGCTCCATCCTTCGTGGTTGGCCAACCCTGTAGTCGTGCGCAAGGCAAACGGGAAATGGAGGCTTTGTATCGAGTTTACCGATGTCAATAAAGCTTGTCCCAAAGACCCATTTCCCTTGCCGCGCATCGACCAGATTGTTGACTCCACGGCCGGATGTGACTTGCTTTCATTTCTTGATGCATACTCAGGATACCATCAGATCTTCATGGCAGAAGAGCATGAGGAGAAGATCGCATTCATCACCCCATGTGGCACATACTGTTTCGTATGGATGCCTTTCGGTTTAAAGAATGCTGGTTCAACATTTGCAAGGGTAGTCCATGGCGCTTTTGAGCCGCAAATACACAGAAATGTGGAAGCCTACATGGATGACATAGTGGTCAAGAGCAAGGACAAGGAGACTCTGATTCAAGATTTAGACGAAACCTTTGCAAATCTGCGCAAGATCAACCTCAAGCTTAACCCCGAGAAGTGTGTGTTTGGAGTCCCCTCCGGCAAGCTTCTCGGGTTCTTCGTGTCTCGGCGGGAAATTGAAGCCAATCCTGACAAGATCAAGGCCATTGAGCAGATTGAAGCACCAAAGCGCGTCAAGGATGTACGAAGACTTGCCGGTTGCGTAGCTGCTCTCAGCAGGTTTATCTCTAGGTCTGCTGAGCGCGCCCTGCCATTTTTCAAAATATTGAAAAAGGCAGGTCCAATGAAATGGACTCCAGAAGCGGAGGCTGCGCTGCAGGACTTAAAGAGATACCTGTCCTCCACTCCAACACTTGTCGCGCCTAAGCCAAAAGAGAAGTTGTTGCTATATATAGCGGCAACCAATCAAGTGGTTAGTGCTGCGTTAGTAGTGGAGAGGGAGGCGGATGATGAGCCAGCAACCACGGCAGATGCATCCAGCGACAAGCAGGGGACTTCACCGGCAAGCTCTGGTCCCGACAAAGATGGATCTGCGCGGGCGCGTGAGAAGATGCAGAAAAGAATGGTGCAGCGCCCAGTTTACTTTGTCAGTTCCCTTCTGCAGGGGGCTAGGTTAAGGTACTCTGGTGTGCAGAAATTGCTTTTCGGCCTTCTCATGGCCTCGAGAAAGCTGCGCCATTACTTCCAAGCACATGAGATCACAGTCGTCACTCGTTTTCCGCTGAAGAGGATACTGCAAAATCCAGAAGCAACAGGCAGGATTGTCGAGTGGGCACTGGAACTGTCAAGCTTTGGCCTCAAGTTTGAGAGCACTTCAACTATCCAAAGCAGAGCATTGGCGGAGTTCATAGCAGAATGGACGCCAACACAAGATGAAGAAATTCCAGAAACAAGCATCCCTGCCAAGGAAGCAAGCAAAGAGTGGCTGATGTACTTTGATGGTGCCTTCTCGCTGCAAGGCGCCGGTGCGGGCGTGCTACTTGTTGCACCCACCAGAGAGCACCTCAAGTACATAGTCCAGATGCACTTTCCCAAGGAGCAAGCAACGAACAATACCGCAGAGTATGAAGGTTTGCTTGCCGGGCTCAGGATCGCAGCAGACCTTGGGATCAAGAAGCTCATTGTCAGGGGTGACTCACAGCTTGTCGTCCGCCAAGTGAGCAAGAATTATCAGAGTCCGTTGATGGAAGCTTACGTTGATGAAGTGAGAAATCTAGAAGAGCACTTTGACGGCCTACAGATGGAACATGTTCCAAGAGCTCAGAACGACATTGCCGATGGCCTGTCGAAGTGCGCCGCACTTAAGTTACCTGTGGAACCAGGGATCTTTGTGCTCAAACCGACTCAACTGTCTGTAATGCCATCAACTGGAAAGAGCAAGAAGAGAAAGTTGATTTCTGGTGACTATTTTCCGGCAGAGCTCCCCGAAGCCGCCGCCAAGAAGGTCCTCAAGATCAACACCAAGGGTGCTGAGGAGCAGTCAGCTCCGGCAAGCCCTAGGGTTTGTTCCGTTGAAGCAGACGCTCCCGACAAGTTTTGCTCCGGCAAGCTTGCCGGGGACCGTCAAGCTCCGGCTGAGCCGCAGGTTCTCGCCGTAGAAGCGGATGTTCCCGCAGCAGCAGATGTGCCTTTAGTCCTTGTTGTCGAGCCGCAAGCTCCAGCATGGGCACAGCAGATTGTCCGTTTCCTTCAGATAGGAGAACTTCCCGAAGAGCAAGAAGAAGCGGAAAGAGTAGCCCGGCAGTCAAGTATGTACCAGTTTGTCGACAACACACTGTACAGAAGAAGACTCAACGACGTGAAATTGAAGTGTATTCACCAGGAAGACGGACAAAAGCTGTTGGCAGAGATACATGGAGGCATATGTGGTCACCACATTGGCGCAAGAGCACTTGCCGGCAAAGTGTTCCGGCAAGGTTTCTTTTGGCCGACAGCCCTCCAGGATGCAACTGCACAAGTAACCAAGTGTGAAGCGTGCTAGTTCCATTCCAAGCAGATACACCAGCCAGCTCAAGCTCTCCAGACGATCCCTTTATCCTGGCCATTTTCGGTCTGGGGGCTCGACATCCTTGGCCCCTTTCCCCGAGCTGTCGGGGGCTTTGAGTACTCGTACGTTGCAATCGACAAGTTCACAAAGTGGCCGGAAGTGGAAGCAGTGAGGAAGGTGACAGCACAATCAGCAGTCAAGTTCTTCAGGTCGATTGTTTGCCGCTTCGGGATCCCTAACAAGATCATCACCGACAACGGCATGCAATTCACGAGCCGCACCTTCATGCAGTACGTCCAAGATCTTGGCGCCAAGGTCTGCTTCGCTTCTGTTGCTCATCCGAGAAGTAACGGTCAAGCGGAGAGGGCGAATGCTGAAGTGCTGCGCGGGCTCAAGACCAGGACTTTCGACAGGCTGCGCAAGTGCGGAAAGAACTGGATTGAGGAGCTGCCGGTGGTTCTTTGGTCGATCAGGACGACGCCAAATCGAGCCACTGGCCAGACACCTTTCGCTCTAGTCTATGGAGCAGAGGCAGTTCTCCCCACGGAACTCGTATATGGGTCACCTCGAGTGCTCGCTTATGATGAGCTTGAGCAAGAGCAGTTGCGACAAGATGACGCGCTGCTCCTTGAGGAGGACCGTCTTCAGGCCGCTGTACGAGCTTCTCGATACCAGCAAGCTTTGCGCCGCTACCATAGCCGCAAAGTTAATGCCAGAAGTCTCGAGGAAGGCGACCTTGTTCTTCGGCGCGTTCAGTCCGCCAAGAATTCCAACAAGTTGCCGCCAAAGTGGGAAGTCCCTTACTGGGTGAAACGAGTCACTAGGCCTGGCGCTGTCCGCCTTGAGACCGAAGATGGCATTCCGGTGAGCAACTCCTGGAACATTGAGCATCTTCGTAAGTTTTACCCGTAGGGCGCGGTTGCCGGAACCTGTTCCGGCAACCACCTTTTGTACAAGTCTTGCCGATGTTGCATGTAATCCTTTGTACGAAGCCGGGCGCAGACCCCGTGCATAAGTAAAGCTCATGTGCTCCGCACATCTTGTCAATTTCATGCTTTCTACTTTTTTTGCATGCGTTATCTGACACTTTGTGCAGCGCCTACCCCCGGTAAGCAATAATGAGCCGTAAGGCTCCATATCTTTATTTTCTCTTCTTTCTCTTTCTCAAAGAAAGGAAGGTTCCCGCGCCCACAAGTTTGCCGGGGGGAAAGGAGAAGATAATGGTGTGGACCAAGCGTCATTCGAGGAAGTTTCGCCTTACCGGAAAGCAAAGACAGAAAAGCTAAGTTGCTAAAGTTTGAGCAATCAGTTTTGAATTTTTAAGTTATCTTCCTTGAACGACCGTGCTTTGTATGGAAAACCTGTGCGCGGAGGAACCAACTCGTAGCTAGTTGCGCCCTTACTTTGTTTCGAGTCCGCTCAACAACTTAAGTGAGCTGCGACTAGTTGCGACAAGGTTTCTTGTCGGTAGGGGCACCGCCAGCAGGCTGCTGACGTCCCGCACTTAGCGCTCGCGGCTAAGGTGCCTGCACCGACAAGTTCCCTAAAAGCGTAGGGCAAAAACATACAAAGGAAGGAGTCAAGTAAAGAAAATAACATAGCAGTCGCTACCCAAAATAGAGTCATATTACAAGATAGCTTGTCGCAGCTCTAACAGATTGTTCTCATAACATGACCAGCAGCGACAAGAAAAAGAGAAAACGGGTGGCCTAATTTACGCCATCGCCCTCAACCCTCTTGATCCCTCTCACCTTGTCCACAATGGGTGAGACAAGGGTCTTGAGCGCTTCCAGATCAGCATCCGGCGGCAAGGTCCTGAGGACGTTGGTGAGGTTGAGGCCTGGGTTGCGGAAGGCCACCTTCACCAGCACCTTTTGAAGAGCTCCTGCGCAGATCTTGCGCGACTCGTCGGCCAGCTGCTTTGGAATCTTCTCCTGAAGTCGCTGGGGGCCGTCGACACGCCTTTGAAGAACAAGCTGAGCTTGGCGCTGGGTTGGAGGTGCTCATCGGAGGAATACCCGAGATCCTCCAACCCCAGCTGCGCCAGCTCCCTGTCGATGGCTGTGGCAACATCCACGAGACCCTCGGTCCAGTGCTCCACATTCTCCCTAAAGTGTTCTGGGCGGCGGCAGCACTCGCCAGCAGCGCCTCGTCAGCCTTGATCTTCTCCTTCAAGGCCACCTCCTGCTCCCTGGCACCGTCCAGCGTCTTGGTCAAAGTAGTCAGCTTCAACTCAAGATCTGTGTTGGAGTCCTTGGCGGCGCTAAGCTCCTTGCTCCTCTCGGCGAGACGACCCTGTAGCTCGCCAAGGGTGTAGGCGTCCTTCTCGTGCTCACGCTTGAGCGCAGCAAGCTCCTCGCCGCTCACCTTGAGATTGGCCTCCAACTGCGCCACCTTCGTCTCCAGCTCCTTCTTGGCGGCCTCGGCAGCTACGGCAGCATCCTCTGCTTCCTTGAGAGCCCCGCCGAATGTTTGCTCGCGCGCAGCAAGCTCCTCCTCGTGGCTGTCAAGGTTAACCTTCCGCTGCGCCAACTCGCCTTCTTGCGCAGACAGCTTCTCGGCAGCAAGCCGCGCTTGCTCTTCAACTTCAGCCTTCTTGAGGAGGAAGGCTTTCCACTCATCGGTGAGTTGCTCCCGCTCCTCTGCCAGAGACCGGAGAGCTTCCTGGTTGAGGCCCCGGAGCTCCTCTGTGCGCTTCTCGATGTCCACTCCTGCCTTCGCGACAAGCGCTTCTCGGGATACCAGCTTGGCCTGTCGGGCGTGGTAGAGCGACAACAGCTTCCACAGCAGCTGCTCCTCCTCAGGCTCGCCGCTGCTGCTGCTCGGCGCGTGGACCAGCGTCAGCCCAGCGGAGGCGAGCAACTCTTCATCACAGGTTTCTCCTTCGATCGGCACCCTGGAGCTCGACGCCCAGGGGAGCTTGATGAAGACGCCATCGCCGGCCTTCAAATAGGCGCCAGGCTGGGGCTCTTCGGAGCCTGACGCTGCAGCAGCGGTGGAAGGATCGGCGGTCGGCGTAGCGCCTGACGCTCCTGCGGCCTCGGGGCCGTCAGTGCGATCGCTGAACCCCTCGCCAGCTTCTGCGGCGGCAGCTTTGGCGGCCTCTCCGTCGACGGGCTCATCAACGCCGGCTTCTTCTTTGGTGACAGCGGCGTTGTCTGTATTGCCGCGCGCGTTCTCCTTGCCGGCGACCTCGGTTTCCATCGGCTCCGTGGCAGATGGACCTGACGACCGGAAAAGGGAGAAAAGTCAAGCAAATATTCAAAAAGAAAATCAGAAGAAGAAGAACCCAAGGGAAGTTTTCAAGCAAGAGGATTACCTATGCTAGGATCTACAGTCATGGTCTCCGCCACCGGGGGGTCGCTGGTGCTGTCCCTTGACGGAGAACTGTCCCTTGCCGGAGACTTCTCCCTTACCGGAAAATTCTCCCTTGCCGAAGAACGCTCTTGTGCCGGGGAATCCTCCCTTGGCGGTGTAGTCGAAGCAGATGGCATGTCGGGAGCGGCTTCCGGGCACTCCTGGTGAGACTGCTCTGCTCCTACGCAAGCCAATAGTCAGATGTCAGCAAAGAAAGAGCACTCATGTGCGCCTAACAGCAGGAAGTAAACCATATACTTACGCTGGGGGCTGCGCTGGGGGCTGCTTTGGGGAATAGTTGCCGGGTCCGGCAAGGTGGTCTCGGACACACCCCCTGCTGTCGCGGTGGGTTCGTCCTCGATGACAATCACCGGGACCTTGGCTCTCTTCGCCGCTCTCTGGGCCAGAGTCCTGAAAAGGAATGGGTTCGGAGTAAAGCAAATCAGATACAAGACAAAACAGCAAGAATTGAAGAACTACAAGTACAGCAAAGAATCTTACTCTTCCTCTTCCTTGTCGGAGCTGAGCGCGGAGAGGTCGAAGTCCGGCCCACCTTCGGCGCGACAAGGCGGAGGAGTAGGTTCCCTTAGCCGCTTGGCGGGAGCAGAAGCGGTGGTCCGGGAGGTCCCCGCTCCAGTTGCCACAGCGGCGTGAGGTGCTCCCGCGGCAACAGTGCTTGCCAGGGTGAAGCGCGTCGCGCGGCGCGGCGGCTGTTGACCCGTCTGCCGCCCCGCTATGTCCCCGGCCTTGCGGAGATGCCTTCTTGGTGGAGCTGGGGGCTCCGCTTGCGGCGAGCTGTCTGAAGGTGAGAAAGAGGAGGAGTCGATCTTCAACGAGTCGCTCGCGCCCTCGGCGGGCTCGCTCGACTCAGCTTCAGGCCCGACAAACTCTCCCTCGCCGGCAAGCTCCTCTCGCTCGGCAAGGCTTGCCACCTCTGCTGCCTCTGCCTCCTCCACGGTGAATCCAAACTCGCCCGCGGTAGCGGCTGCCGCCGCCTCTTCCAGCCTAGTGGCGATGCACTGCATCTCCGCATCGGTGGTGTCGCGAGTAAGGCTCTTCTGTTCATCGGAGCGGACCGGCATTTCTACCAAGCCGTCAAAGAACTCCTACACGACGTCGTCTGCAGGCTCTTGCCAAGTTGGGACAATTCCATGTGAATCGCACAGCGGCATCATTGCACGGATGCGGTCGAGCGAGGAGTTGTTGCACAGCGGAACGACACCCCTCGGCAACCTGAACACTTCGGGATGTTGAGGATCGTGCTTGAACAGTTCCAGGAGCATCGCATCCAGTTCCAGGATAGTGAAGTTAAAGTTGAGGCCCGGGCGCAGCCTCATGATATCCGCCGCATTCTGGAACTCCCAGGCGGGTCTCCTCCTCTCCTGCAGGGGGGTGATGCGGCAGCGAAGAAAATCTGCGCCAACGGCGCCTATGGTGAGCTCAGCAAGCCTGAGGCGTAGGATCCGGGTGACGGCAATCTTCAGCCTATCGTCTTCCGGGGCCACGTTGCTCCAATCGTTGCCGCGCGCTACTGGGGCTTGGCGCTGGGCGGTAAATGGCTGCGGGTTCTCCTCGACAATCCAGCACCAGTCTGCTCTCCATTCATCCCACTTGTTGAGGAGCTCTCCCTCCAGATAAGCTTCCTTCTTACCAGTTCTCGAGATCCAGGCAATTCCGCCGGATAAAGGCTCCCCTCTCTCAACTCGGGGCATAAAGAAGTGGCGAAAAAGAGCTACATTTGGATAGACTCCGACAAAGTTTTTGCAGAGATGTGTGAAAACTGCCATGGTCAGAACGGCGTTGGGGGTGAAGTCAAGGAGGCGGAACCCGTAGGTGTTCATAATGTCACAGAAAAACTCAGAGAAAGGCGGGCAGAGCCCGCAGTAGAAGAACAACGTGAAGAAGGGATATCCATTCGGAACCAGTTCTGAAGCGGCAGCTGAGAGTACCTTCGTGCGCGGATGCGCTCGCGTCTCCGTCGACCAGAAGAGGTAGTAATACTCCCTCAGCTCCTTCGCGGCGAGCTGAGGGGGGAAGGTTGCCCGCTCCTTTCGCAGCGCCGCGAGCCGCTGCGCCTCGGCCGACTTCACAACCTTCCCGGCTTTCGGAGCCATGGCGGAGGTGGTGAGAGAGATTGACGGTGTTGGTGGTGCCGGTGGCGATGGGGGGCGGAGCGCTGCTCTCTTTCAGCTTTGGGAAGAAGGGGGGAGCGGCGGAGGTTTTTGAGATTGGAATAGCAACCGGCGAGATGGGCGAACTGCCCCTGTTTCCCCTGCTTATAAAGAGGGAGGGGGCGGACATTCCGTCTTTCCGAATAAAGAAACCACCCACGATCTCTCCCACGACGCCGCATTCGACGCGTGCCGTTCGAGGAGGGCACGGTGGATACAGAGTGAGATACGGAGTAACCCAGGCCGCGCGTGCCCGTGCCCTGTTTTGCGCCTGGCCCAACATCGCTCGGCACCGTGTGTGGCCCAGGCCCGGGGGCTCCTATCGGTGTACTAGAGTAGGGGTACCCTAGTATCCTGAACTTGTGCACGGGCAGTTGCAGCACCCCATGGCAAGGCTTGCCGGGTGACCGCCAAGGTCCTCCATGGTTCCTTTGGAGCCATTCAATAACAAAGTATTCAAGCCAAGGAGACAAGGCCCCGGCAAGAGGAGCTTGCCGGGAAGGCCAACCAAGGAATCTCAAGGAACTTGCCGCGACGCCCCACGCATCCCGACGAAGCCCGGTGAGCGACAAGCTTCCGGACACGACAAGACAACGACCGCGGCAAGGCGCTTGCCGCGGCAAACTACCACTCTGTACCCGCGCTCCAGCACATCCACCAACGTGTCGCCCTGGGACCTTTCCAGGCGCGCGTGGCAAGAGGCTGTGCAGCCAGCGGTGCGCGGTGGCAAGCGACGCTGACAAGATTGCCATCGTGGCAAGCGGTGGCATCCCTGACGGTCCCTTTTTGTACTATTTGGGCGATGTAGACGGGCATTTAATGCCTTTGTCCCCTGCCGTCAGGGTTAGGTATGATACACTGTACAGGTAGTTGTACCAACCACAATTCCTTTTCCATTTTTACCCTTGTCTACGTTGCCACCTGTCGGAGACCCCTTTAGCATATAAAAGGAGGCCCATGCGCAACGTAGAGGGAGGTCGAAGGCAGAAAAACACTCACGCTCGGTCTCGTTAGCAGCTAGTGTGTACTGTAGCACTCAGCGCTCCCGAGCAAGAACTCAATACACTCAGACATGCAACAGTAGGAGTGTTATCTCTCCGGAGAGCTCCGAAGCTAGGTAAACTGCTCGTGTGCTTCGCCTCGATCCACTTTTCGTGCGATCTCCGCCCCCCGCCGAACCGAAAGGGGCTCAGTCCGCCGGTCCCATAGGTGTTCGTGGATCAGTTCCCCCGACACAAGCTTACGGGACGGAACTCTGCCGCCACGAGGCAGAACCTTGGTGGAACCAATCTAGGGCTATGGTGGAGCTATTTTGCCGGGGAAACTTCCCTTCGGGAGGGGGAAATCATCACCATCATCATCACCAACGATCCTCTCATCGGGAGGGGGTCAATCTCCATCAACATCTTCACGAGCACCATCTCCTCTCAACCCCTAGTTCATCTCTTGTATCCAATCTTTGTATCCAAACCTCAGATTGGTACTTGTGGGTTGCTAGTAGTGTTGATTACTCCTTGTAGTTGATGCTAGTTGGTTTATTTGGTGGAAGATCATATGTTCAGATCCTTAATGCATATTAATACTCCTCTGATTATGAACATGAACATGCTTTGTGAGTAGTTACGTTTGTTCCTGAGGACTTGGGAGAAGTCTTGCTATTAGTAGTCATGTGAATTTTGTATTCGTTCGATATTTTGATGAGATGTATGTTGTCTCTCCTCTAGTGGTGTTATGTGAACGTCGACTACATGATACTTCACCATTGTTTGGGCCTAGAGGAAGTCATTGGGAAGTAATAAGTAGATGATGGGTTGCTAGAGTGACAGAAGCTTAAACCCTAGTTTATGCGTTGCTTCGTAAGGGGCTGATTTGGATCCATATGTTTCATGCTATGGTTAGGTTTACCTTAATACTTCTTTTGTAGTTGCGGATGCTTGCAATAGGGGTTAATCATAAGTGGGAAGCTTGTGCAAGAAAGGGCAATACCCAAGCACCAGTCTACCCACATATCAAATTATCAAAGTAACGAACATGAATCATATGAGCGTGATGAAAACTAGCTTGACGATAATTCCCATGTGTCCTCGGGAGCGCTTTTCTCATTATAAGAAATTGTACAGGTTTTTCCTTTGCTACAAAAAGGATTGGGCCACCTTGCTTCACCTTATTTACTTTCATTGCTTGTTACCCGTTACAAATTATCTTATCACAAAACTATCTGTTACCTACAATTTCAGTGCTTGCAGAGAATACCTTACTGAAAACCGCTTGTCATTTCCTTCTGCTCCTCATTGGGGTCGACACTCTTACTTATCGAAAGGACTACGATAGATCCCCTATAATTGTGGGTCATCACTGGTGTGGAACACAGCGCCGTAGGAGCAGGACAAACCACACAAGGTTTTCTTTGACACATATTTGTAACAGAAGTAATTGAGTAAGGGCTTGTTTGAATTTGAGGATTCTAACAATGCAGGGATAGGAAATAGACAGGAATAGGATAGGAATGCACGTGCAAAACAGAGAATTTAAAAACATAGGATTTCTGCCAATCTGGGTGTTTGATTCACAAGAATTGGAAGATCAGAGGATGCAAAAAAGCATGGTGAGATTAAGTCAAACCACAAGAAAATGTACGGTTATAATGCTATTATGCTACTATCTCTTAGTATTGTGCTTGATGAATAGGAATATGAAAAGGAGGACAAGTGGAAATTAGATTTCTTATGGTTTTTCTTTCAAGGAGACACTAAAGGAACAAATCCTACAGTTTTCCTTTGCTCCATTCCTTTGCACCAAATTCATGAAAAGTAGTACCATAGGAAACTTTCCAATTCCTATGTTTTGCATTCACTTTTCCTTTCAAGCACTGGCAATTCTAGTAGGCAGGCTTGAGCAAGGAAAATCCTACACTAAAAAAATGTTTTTGTGCTACTTCTATTACTTTGGACCTAGGCCACTGCCATACTAGCTCAACTCCCAGGCCCATCGACAAATGCACAGCTCAAACGCACAGAGATAAATAATGATGGCGTTTAAGAGAGTCCATCACGGATAGCTAAGTTGCCTGGTACCTCACTGCTTGTCATATAGTAGGATAAAATAATCGTATTTCACGTTACTACGTGTGCTCAATGGACAATATATATAACATGTAGAGTAAAAAAGAGATGCAACTAGTGTACAACCTCTTTGGCGAAGCCATGTCAATCTCAGTGTGATTGGGTTGGTCGGTAAGGATGCTCCGGTTGACTTGGCTGTCGGAGGAGGGGAAGAAGATCTTAGGCGTCTGGAGATGGAGCCCGAGGTACTGCTCCGCTGTGATGGAGGGTTTCGTCGTTGGAGCAGCTCTGGTGAGTTGTACGACGCCAAGGCTGAAGCACGACAAGAGAGACAACGTTAACCTGAGTGGAATTCTAATAGCATCTCCAATACATGACGTAAAATACATAACCACAAAGTGCTAGATGTAAAATACATCAGCCGCTCATCTCTGAACTTAACTGTCGAAACTGAATTTAACTATCGAAATTGAACTTAACTATCGAAACTGAGTTTTGCTGCCGAAACTGAATTTTACTGTCGAAACTGAACGCACTAGCAAGGTGAGGCTACATGTCAGTCGACTGACTTTTTCATCTCTGGTCAGTCGATTTTGCAGCCATTGGATACGAAATCAAGGGCCTGCAGTTCATCTTCAACCTCCACTCCCCTGAGCCTTCAGATACCACCGGCCAAACAGCAGCCCCCCGCCGCCCGCGGTCGGCGGTGCGCCGCCCCGCCCGCCCCTAAAACACTCCCACCGCTGGTTTGCCGCTGCCCCGGCCATCCCTCTAGCCCCCCCTCCCCCCCGTGCCGAGCTTTTTCTCTGGCGATCCCCACGCCACCGCCCCACCACCGCCGGCGACCACCACCCCCACCTTGAACCCTAAGATAGATAGTGGGGTACCTCTCCGGTGAGCCCCCCTCCCTGTTGCGGCTGGTTCTTCCTTCACTCCGGCGAGCCCCTCTCCCCCCTGAAAATCGACTGACCAAAAGATGATTCAGTCAACTGAAGTGTAGCTAAATTAGAGCAGCATCGCAAGCAAGAGCAAGAGCGAGAGCAGCAGCGCGAGCAAGAGCAATAGCAAGAGCAGACCAGGCAGGGGACCGAAAGCAAGAGCAGAGCAGCAGCACGAGCAAGAGCTAAAGCAGTTGCAGCTCCTACTGATGTGGACGTCGCCGCCGAGGGAGCGACGTCGTGGAGGAAGTGGCCGGCGACGCCGCCGTGGATGGAGCCGCGCCATGTCGGCTCGGGGCCGAGCGCCGGTAGCACCGTAAGATCGAATAAAGAAGAAAATGCGGCGATTAGTGTACAACCTCTTTGGTGGCGCCGATTAGGCCGTGGATTCATCCGAGGAAACGGTGATGATGATACTCTTCCGGTGGTGCACGACGGTATGGGAATGGAGGTGGTGCGAAAGACGAGGGGAACGTCGGGGCAGCTCCTTGGAGGTGGAGGACGGGGTGGCTGAACTGGGACGACAACGAGATTGACGATGGGTCCTCATCCAATACAATGGATGAGGGACGTCGAGGTGTTGCTGTGGACGACGTCATCAGTGAAGAGGCTCCGGCTGGGTGGCGGACGGAGGAGGGTGTGGGGCTTCATCGCGGGTTTTCGCGGCCTCGGTGTACGAATGGGTGGGCAGATGGGATGGGAGTGGGGAACCATGGCTTAGGGACGCACTTGTCCGAAATGTGGGGTAAGTTACAAGAGTATCCCCACCAATTTGAGGTGGTTCTTTCGGTTCAGGGGTACCATGGGCATTTCGCGTGTCAGGATTTCACAGGAGGTGGGAGTTTTCGCGCGTGTTGTAATTCTAGAATAGCAAGGCACGGGTTGAGATGGAGGGAGTTGTTGGAGCACAACGAGACAAAGATATATCTTATATATTTCGGGCTAACAAGGCGCGGGTTGAAGAGGCGGGAGTTTTGCAGCATGATAGACAGAGACGCTAGCTTGAAATTTCGGCATAACAAGGCGTGGCTTGAAATTTCGGGAGAACAAGCTTAACGTGTACCCAAAAAAGACAATATACACCTCAACACGCACAACACACACACAAACACCATTTAGACTAGAGTAAGGTACACGTGCATTGCACGCATGAGATTTGGCAACCAAATTATGAATAAATACCACATTATAGCATGTAAGCTTTGAGTCATATATGCATGATGTAGATGTTCGTTTAATTCTTATAGTTCATTTCATTCAAAATCATCTAGTTTTTATAAGAAAGATAATCTATTTTAAGATTCATGGAATTGTGCGTTGTAAGACATAAAGTAAAAAACAAATAATGGAAAATCATGTAGAAAAACATTTGGGAAATTCTGATACGGAAGATTCTAGAACAAAGCAGAAGTATTTGTGTTTTGATGTTTGTGCATTATGCTTAAACTAGTTAGGTACACGTGCATTGCACGCATGAGATTTGGCAACCAAATTATGAATAAATACCACATTATAGCATGTAAGCTTTGAGTCATATATGCATGATGTAGATGTTCGTTTAATTCTTATAGTTCATTTCATTCAAAATTATCTAGTTTTTATAAGAAAGATAATCTATTTTAAGATTTATGGAATTGTGTGTTGAAGACATAAAGTAAGGCAATTCTGATACGGAAGATTCTAGAACAAACATGAAGTGCTTGTGTTTTGATTTTGTGCATTATGCTTAAACTAGTTACGTACACGTGCATTGCACGCATGAGATTTGGCAACCAAATTA
Organism: Triticum dicoccoides; assembly: GCF_002162155.2. Classification (NCBI taxonomy): domain Eukaryota; kingdom Viridiplantae; phylum Streptophyta; class Magnoliopsida; order Poales; family Poaceae; genus Triticum; species Triticum dicoccoides. The sequence continues at coordinate 537,546,619 of NC_041391.1, read as the reverse complement.
TGAATAAATACCACACTATAGCATGTAACCTTTGAGTCATATATGCATGATGTAGATGTTCATTTAATTCTTATAGTTCATCTCATTCAAAATCAATTAGTTTTTATAAAAAAATTAATCTATTTTAAGATTCATGGAATTGTGCGCTGTAAAGCATAAAGTAAAAAACAAATAATGGCAATTCATTTTAAAAAAAGTTTCGGCAATTATGATACGGAAGATTATAGAACAAAGGAGAAGTGCTTGTGTTTTAAGGTTTGTGCATTATGCTTAAGTTCAACTATGGAGTCTTCTAGATTGTACATGTGGCAGAATCTGATGGCATGTACATGATATCCAACGGCCATTAGTGCTAAGATTTGCCATCTCTGCACCGTCGGCCGGATTGGCTTCATCCAATGTCCATATTTCAAACTTATTAGCACACTATATAGGGGTATAGAAGTTCAACCATGGAGTCTTCTAGATTATACATGTGGCGAAATCTGATGGAATCTAGATGATATCCAACGGTCAGTAGTGCTCAAATTTGCCATCTCTGGACCATCGGATTCGCCTCATCCAACGACCATCTTTCAAAGTTAAAGTTACCCGCACACAATATAAAATAAAATAAAATAAAATATATATATAGGGGTATAGATATAGATATGTGATGCGAAAGCCGCCCATCATCTCCAATTAGAATCGTGTGTCCATGCACAGATGCGACGTGGCCAAACAATGTCTGCCATCGGTATCTCAAATTCAAATCAGTCTGGCCTTCTTCAATGTGTATACATTACAACATGCTCGTTTCCAAACCACACCGTGCAGATCTCCATTATATTCATGCATGCATGGGTTTCAAACATCAGGATCTCTTATTCAAATATTTGAATTCAACTTTACATTGATTATGACCTCACCTAGTCTTTTACACCCACACAGTCGTCTTCTCTTTATAATTGTACCACTAACTTTCTCTCGTGCATGCATGCACACACACTACCAGTCGGCATTATCCATCGCACACATGCAATCTTTTTCTTCAGGTCAGTCTCCCATGAAAGGCACACACCCACACACATCCCCCTCTCCATCATATCGGGCATTCTTTATCTCTCATGCGTGCATGCGCAACGATCGATGTTCCTCTATGTCTGTGTGTATATAGCTAGGTCTTTCATAGTTTTCCACACAAACCGATCAATCGATATATCCAGTGAGGTCTCGCCCTCTTTCCCACGTCCACATCGATCAATCTATACCTCTCTATATAGGATTAACATATATAGCTAATACACCCACATTAGTTATATATCCAACGTCCCCCTCTCATCATCCATGCCTTTCGCTTCATCTCTTAGACGCGCGCACAATGGCGAAGACAGGGGGCAGCAAGGGCCCTGCCCCCCCCCCTAACATCTATATATTGAGGCTAATATGAATGTGATCATTAGACAATTGCTGCTAAAAATGGTTTAAGTTCATGAATTGACCCTCCTCATAAAGGATTGGCAATGCTTGGCCCCCTAGCTCATTTATTTTTCATGGCTCCGCCACTGCGCGCAACAGCGCACGTTCTCGCCCCCTCTCTCGCTAAATATCTGAAAGTGCGTTATATCGACTAGAGGGGAGTGAATAGGCGATTTTTATGAATTCTTCACTGAGTAATTTGCTGGTGAGGAAATTCCTAAATGACAAACTACTTGCAGCGGAATAAATACTCAAAAGAAAACATAGCAGAACACACGCATAGTCATCATGATGAAATGAAGACAAGCACAGAGTACAGAAAGCGTAAACACAGGATAGCACAAGATGAAGACGGGCAGACTGAAGAAATTGAACTGAGGAAATTGAGAAAGTCTTCAGTCAAAGTCTTCAAACAGATATGAACAAGCACACAACAACAGAGATGAGGAAATTAAAGAGTTGAGGAAATAGAACCAGGAAGCTCGGTGAAGACAATGATTTGGTAGACCAGTTCCAACTGTTGTCTCAGTTGTACATCTCATTGGAGAGGCTGAGTATTTAAACTCGAGGACACCCAGTCCCAGACACACAGTCCTCACCGTATTCTCCTTGAGCTAAGGTCACACAGACCTCGCCCAATCACTCGTGGTAAGTCTTCAGGTGACTTCTGGACCTTCACAAACTCGGTCTCTTGGCGATCCACAATTCCTCTTGGATGCTCTAGATCTTGACGCCTAACCGTCTGGAAGAAGCACAGTCTTCAAAGGAAACAAGCGTCGGATCCACGCAGGATCAATCTCTTTAGTGATGCTCAATCACTTTGGGGTTTGTAGGTTTGGGGTTTGGGTTTTCCTCACTTGATGATTTTCGCTCAAAGTCATTGGAGGATGGGTTGCTCTCAAATGATAAGTGTCAGTTTCTCTCGGAGCAGCCAACCAGCTAGTGGTTGTAGGGGGCGGCTATTTATAGCCTAGGGAGCAGCCCAACATGATAAGACATAAATGCCCTTGTCTAATATGACCGTTAGGTGGGTAGATGTTTTGGGACTGCTGGCGCGTAGCACAGCAACGGTCGGAATATTTGACTCTCAAATACCTCAGGGCTATCATGTTCCTCACTTTGTAGGCAATCCGCACTGGCGAATTCCTAACTCCTCAGTCAGAACAGATTCCTCAGAGACCAGAAGAACTTCATCTCGGTCACTAAAGAATATGACTGAACTGTCCGAGATTTCCAATGGCTTCACTCGAAAGGATTGATAGGTGTATGATTTTGAGTTGAGCATCACATGGAAATTTTTCCTTAGTACTTCCTGGACCCCCTTTAACAGTACGGAGTTTCCTATGACTCCAGAAAGAGAAAATGAAACTATAAAAACAAGTCTTCATGCTTCATGTTCCTCGAATGAATACCAAGTCTTCAAGGTCACACCAATTTCTTCACTTTCAAAGTCTTCAGAAAGTCTTCAGAAATCCAAAGTCTTCAGTTAAAGAACTTCATTTTTAGGGGTCGACTTTCTCTGTAAATATCAAACTCCTCATAGACTTATAGACATGTGTACACTCACAAACGCATCAGTCCCTTAACCTATAAGTCTTCAATACACCAAAATCACTAAGGGGCACTAGATGCACTTACAATATCGATCTCGCACTTGTACACTCCATAGTCTCCCTCCACTCGGCCCCTTGCACCATCTTCTAGCCCCCCACCGGATTTTGCCACATGTACAATCTAGCAGACTCCATGGTTGAACTTAAGCATAATGCACAAACCTCAAAACAACAGTGGTTCTCCTTTGTTCTAGAATCTTCCGTATCATAACTACCCAAACTTTTTTTCTAGTTGAATTGCCATTATTTGTTTTTACTTTATGCTTTACAACGCACAATTCCATGAATCATAAAATAGATTAAGGGCTTCTTTGATTCAAAGGATTCTCAAAGGAATTTTGGAGGATTCTAATCCTTAAGAATTTTTCCTATCTTGATTGTTTGATTAATAGGATTGTAAACCATGGGAATTTTTCCATATGATTCATTTGCACTGGATTTCCTAGGAACCATCCCATCCACTCAAACCTCTTTGAAAGAATTCTGCGTTTTTTCTATGCACAATCAAACTCTCGTACAATCCTATAGGATTCAACACGACATTCCACTATAATCCCATGTTTTTCCTATTCCCGCCTTTTGGAAATCCTATGAATCCAAGAGGCCCTAGCTTTTTTATAAAAACTAATTGATTTTGAATGAGATGAACTATAAGAATTAAATGATGGTCTACATCAGGCATATATGACTCAGAGCTTACATGCTTTTTTTAGGGGAACTTGCCGCATTTATTCATAATTTGGTTGCAAAATCTGATGTGTGCAATGCACGTGTACCTTACTAGTACTTCGAGTATGTGCAAAACACGTAAATTAGAATTCCAATGGCACGCTACACAGTGTCTCTCTTACAGTTCATGAAGCCACGTGGCACATGTGGAGGCGTTGTTGCGACCTCCTTGTGTGGATTGATCACATTGACGTGCTGCTGGTTCCAGAAGAATGTACTCGTCCTCCCTGAGCCATACTGTCGGTACATGCACGAAGCGGAGATGTGCACGCACGCCACACACGCACTCATTCCCTTGCACGCACAGGCGGGTACACGAGCGGACGCAATTTTGTACCAAGATCCACCCCATGTGATAATTTGACGCGTGTAAAGTCATTCACTTCATTGATGGTCAATTAATACAGCACATGCAAATTGAGTGGACGTGAGGGTGGAAGAAAGACATTACTACTCCACTGCGCGCATGCAAGTAGTTAAATCATGGGTTGCTAGTAGTACTTCCATTGGTCTCCTTCATATTTTGTGCCAATTTTTGACAGTAACATAATATTTACGCATTTGAGCAGTGTAGTCTACTTGAAATTTATGTTCCACTAAACTCATCGGGAGCCGTTTCGGGCCTCAAAACCAAAACCATCAATTAATCTTTACCTTGTTCCCATCCCATTCGAAAGCCTGCTCACACCTACTAGTACATACCAAACCTGAACGTGTTTCCACTATGAAGGTACTAGTACTAGTGCTAGTACTTAGGTTATAAAAGGGGAAGTACCTAACCAAAAATTACTCTACCTTTCCTCCTCATAAGTGCTTCTTCATCGTCCGTCCTTGCCATGGCCGGTGATTAGAGCTCTAGGTCGAGAACTACTCGTAACAAGGGAGCAGAAACCAAGGCTGCAGAAAAAAAAGAGGGCTCACCGCCATGAAGAGACCTCGAAAGATCTCTCACGGGCAGGCGATGGCTCCCAGGAGCGCCCTAGCCACGAAGGCGAACATGCTGAGCCGATGGCGCTGGAGTCGTTATCCCTCGATGGCATGCCCGATCAGCTCAATAAGCACCTCAATAAGCAGAAGGAGTTCATCCAAGGCTTGGTGGAGCTGCTGAAGGAGAGCCTCGACGACATGCCCGCTGAGCTCAATAAGCAGGGGGAGTCGACCGCCGGCTTGGTGATGCTTCTGAAGAAGAGCATTGCCACGGAGAAGAAGGTGATCGGCATAATCCTGCAACTTCAGGAGGACAAGGCGAAGCTCTGCCACGAGCTCGACCTGTTGAAGGAGAAGAACGCCTGCTGGAAGAAGCTACATGAGAATAGTAGTTCCTCGATGAAGATGTTGCAGGCCCTCGTCATGGAACAGAAGGAGGAGTTGGCGAAGCTCCGCATTGAGCACCCGGCTGCTGTCAAGCTACGTAATGTAGTCGTGGAACAGATGATGAAGGCTCACATCGAGAAATCCCGCATCATGGACAGAATGAAGAAGATGGCGGAGGAGTCGCGCAAGGAGATGGAGGTCGTGGAGGCGATGAAGAAGCAGTTATGACTCCGCGGTGAATTAGATCATTTGGGGTGATAATCTTCCTTCTTCTTTTGCTCCTGTGTTTCATCTTTTGCTTCGGGTGTTTCGCCGCACATGTCACGTTCTCTGCGAGGCATGAATAGAACAATGTTTTTTTCGAGGGAATGAATAGAACAATGCTAACAATGAGATGACTAGCAAATTAGATCATTTTTTATCACCATATGGCACTGGGTTGCCGTGTTTCGTGCTCCTACGTCGTAGTGCAACTCCAGTGGAAAACTTGAGTATACCACATGGTTCTTTGCTCCTCCTCAGGTCGTCGGCACATTTATACAAGCAGTCAAATCACAAGGCCCCGCCTTCCAGCAGTAATGAGCCGTCAAATCACAAAGTCCCTCGCCTCTCGTGAAACCGACCAAGCTAGACTGCCCCACCCTCTAGCCTTTTATAAAATGTATACTTTTGTACAGTAGTAGTATCGATGGATTGCGCCATGGAGCAAAACTTCAAATTAAAAAAAGGTGGTACATATAGAGAGCGCTCGTCGCTAAATTATGCATATACTACTATTAAAAAGGCTAGTCACAATAATGGTGTCTAGCACAACCCACCCGTCAAATAAAACTAAGCACCCTGGAATTCTTTGACAAAACTAAGCACCCTGAAATTCTTTGACAACTAAACTGCTGGCTATATGATGTTGGCCATATATATTGTACGTATATAATGTGAAGAAACGAGTGGTGGTACTATACCAACTAAAAGATGAAATGTAAGAAATACTAGTATGTACGTACTGAAGAGTTAAACTAACAAGAAGAAACATAACATAGTTCTGCCAGGGGCTCAGCACAACACACCCCTCAAATTACACTAAGCACACCTAAAATTAAACTATGCAACTAATTCAGTAGACACTGCATTAGAACCACCACGAGCAACAACACTGCCACCTCACTCGGAGTCCTCGTCCACGTCCTCGACTTCGTCCTTGTCCCTCTTCCTCTTGGCCGATACTTCTTTGCTTGAACCACACACTTGGCTCTTGCTCTTCATCCAATCCTTGTAAATATTGAAACAAAGGTAGCCATCCATTGCAGCATAGTGGATGTGGTCTATATCTAGTACATTCCGCTGCCATGCATGACGATGAAACGTGTGATGAGGTTTCTCCAGTTTACCGTACGAAGGATGAACCATGGCTCCTGCCAGGGTCAGCATTGAAAGCTGGACACGGCAGCAGCCGATTCTTCTGGTGGTCGAAGGGGTTGCCTACAACGAGGCCTATCTGAGCCAGGACTCTTTTGTCATTCGTAAAGTCTACAATAACGAATTTGACTAGGTTGCTCTTGAGGAAGTTTTTAAAATCCAGGCATACAACGTCGGCATGGCATATGTGGTAGACCAAGCATAAGTCATGCACGCAAACCTGGATCATGGCGGGCTTCTTCCTCTCTTCCTCCTTTAGATCCTTCTCATGTCCCAGGACTGTGGTGTACTCAACATCTAGCCCAGCGACCCACTCATCATCTGAGTTTTCGAACATGCGTCTAAAGAGAGAAAGGCATCCTTTCACCATCGCGAAAGAACGGGTGTAGATGACGTCGAACTCATCGTCGGTGATGATTCTAACCTTGTACTCACCATCGATCATGGAGATTTGGGACGCCATGGATTTGGGAGGAGGGTTAGGATTAGTGGAACTGCCATAATGTGAAAGGACGGGACGACTAGGAGCGAACCGCCGTAATATTAAAGGACGTGCGGGGACGAGTAGGAGCAAACTGCCAGCGTGCGAACGGCTGGGTAGTGGCTTTCCATTCTCCCATGATACGGGCTTCTGAGAGCCCTTGGATCTGAGATCGAACGGTTGCATGGCGTGATTCTATACCTATGGGTGAATATCCTATCTTGGAGCGTTCTTCTGCAAATTTTCAGCAACTTAGCATGCAACCATTCGATCTCAGATCCAAGGGTTGCCAGCAGCCCGTATCATGGTCGTGCCTACCACGACCATCGCGTCGCTCACACGGTCGTTCCCTTGGAGATTTAACATGGTGCGTTAGGCTATCTGATGTTGGCATGTCATCACTTAGTCACTCATACTACAACAAGGTTGGCTATAAGTGTATTTATTTTTTTACTTCTCTCTATCTCTTTCTTCGTACTCCCTCCGTCCCATAATATAAGAACGTTTTTGACACTAGTGTAGTGCCAAAAACGTTCTTATATTATGGGACAGTGGGAGTAGTATTTATTGCATTTGCCAAGGAGTGACCTCTTCTAATGAAATGGTGTGCTTATTAGTTTTTTGTTGCTAAGTTTGCTTCATTTAATTAGGCTGGTCGTAATGGGAAGTATCATATACGTGTATCATGCATATGATACTAGTGTATGATACTAGTTCCATAATGCATAGGATCATAAGTTAGTATCTTAGGTTGCTTTATAATTACCATGCAAGACACAAAGTAGTACAACATTTAATATGATACAGTATCATGATATGATACCACACCCTCCCTTTCCTCATTTAATGGTGTGCCACCTCATCCAAAAAGTCTACCTGGCATGCATGATAGTAGTACTACTTATGATACTCCCATAGACTCAAAATTGTCTTTTCACCTAGGTACACATGCTTAAGCATTGTTTCTTCCTTGGGTCACCAAACTAGTATCTCTCTTCTTGATTAACTTGCCACATCAGACTTTATGCCTATGTGGCAAGCTTAGCACCTGTAGGAGCAAGTACAATAGTGCGCTTTACATGGCATTTTTGCATATGTGGAGGAAAGAGAGGCAAGGAAAAAGTGGAGAAGTGGGCTCTCATGCAAGAGCCAGCCTCTACTACATGGTGGAGCATTGGGAGAGGCACCTGTATGGAGGTGGTTAGGAATCGGGAGACTCACGCCGGTCGTAGCGCCGCAGTTAAAATGATAATGGCAAGTCAAATCACGGGGCCCCACCTGTCGAGCAGTAACTCGTTGTCAAATCACACAGCCCTACGTTTGCAGCAGCCTACTCCCTCATCTTCTCGCGTCTCTATCGAACCGACTAGGCGGAACTGCCCCGCCTACCGCACAGGAAAAGCCCTGCCCTCGACTTTTAAATAGTACAGTATACTAATTTTGTATCCATGGATTGCGCCATGGAGCAAAGCCTCTAGAAAATGGCGGTACACATGTATGGAGTATACAGCACGCCCGTCGTGTTCGCGTCGCACCCCAGACGGCCGGTCGGTCTGGTACGCTGCTCTCCGAATGGAATGCGCATCGTATTGCATTTGCACACACATGTGGGAATGCAATTGAGAACCGACCATAGGCACACTCCCCGGCCCCGCAAGTCGGGTGACTTAATAGAAGAGGGAGACGAGCGATAGTACTAGAGAAGTGTTGTACTACGTTGGTGCCTGGACGGACCCTACAAGACACGGAAGATCAGTTCGTCCATGCATGTGACCAGACTCCAGCAGACACACCTGGATTGGCTATCATCTACATATCATGCAGGCTGTGTTGTACAGGGCTGTAGTTCTGGTGAGAAATCTGAAAAAAGGTTTCTTGTCATCTCGCAAAATTAGGTGTCATGTGCTTCAGATCATTGCGAGGGTTAAACAGCGATAACTGAGTTGGGCTAGTCATTGGGGGCACATGCACGAAGACTACTCGGCTGCCATCTAGGTCAAGCCGGCTATGTTAATTAGGACAACTATCGACGGACCCCTTTTCTACGAGTCTATCTTTAATTTGAGCTTTGTTCCTCGTCTAGTTTGTCCATCGGGATTCATGTTGTCTCCTTTGGGCAGTGAGGTTATGATTTCTTGTCAAGTGGCATTTTTTTGTGTTATATGTTATAATATGGTGCTTCAGATCAAAATGATGACAACTATGCCTCCGGGCCACGTGCATGAAGACTTCTCGAAAGTCATTGACGAGGTCAAGCCAGCTCCGGTAGACAAAAGAAAACTAGTACTCCACTATATAGGCAGGAGCCTCCGCACTTGCTTCCTACTGTTGCTCTCTTCACACTGTCTTGTTCTCTCCAGATCTAAACACGACAGTCGTGGTTGAGGGAGTTCTGGATTAGGGGGTATCCGGACAGCCAGACTATATACATCGTCCGGAATATTGAAGCGTGAAGATACAAGACTCAAGACTCCGGCCCATGTCCGGATGGGACTCTCCTTTGCGTGGGAGACAAGCTTGGCGATCCGGATATTGTATTTCCTTCCTTGTAACCGACTCCGTGTAAACCCTAGCCCTCTCCAATGTCTATATAAACCGGAGAGGATGGTCCTTAGAAGGCCGATCACATTTACAATCATACCATCATAGGCTAGCTCCTAGGGTTTAGCCTCTACGATCTCGTGGTAGATCTACTCTTGTACTACTCATATCTTCAATATTAATCAAGCAGGAAGTAGGGTTTTACCTCCATCGAGAGGGCCCGAACCTGGGTAAACATTGTGTCCCTTGCTTCCTGTTACCATCAGCCTAAGACGCACAAATCGGGACCCCCTACCCGAGATCCGCCGGTTTAGACACCGACATTGGTGCTTTCATTAAGAGTTCCTCTGTGTCGTTGCTTCGAGGCTTGATGGCGTCTTCAATCACCAACAAAACGGTCCAGGGCGAGAATTTTCTCCCCGGATAGATCTTTGCGTTTGGCGGCTTCGCACTGCGGGCCAATTCGCTTGGTCATCTGGAGCAGATCGACAGCTACGCCCCTCGCCACCAGATCAGGTCCGGAAACTTGAAGTACACGGCGGATATGCGCGGGGACTTGATCTACGACGGATTCAGGCCTGTGCCAGAAGCGTCGAACAGTCACGACGGGCACAGCCTAAACCTGTAGTCGAACAATGCTCGGGGTATCACCCCTGTAGTAGCCCCGGATCTAAATCCAGAGCAGGTCGCGTTGCCTAGGGACGGAGGGATGGACCCCGCCCTGCAGGCCGCATACACATCGGCGTCGGAGCCGAATACAGGCCTCACCTCTATGGAGGCCTGTAACCCCGGGCCTCCGGACTCGTATCCGGTTGTTGGTCCCGGTCCGCACACCCTTGAGCCAGCCGAGCCAGGTTGGGCTCCGGTAATGGAGTTTACCGCCGAGGACATCTTCTAGCACTCACCCTTTGGCGACATGCTGAACTCATTAAATTCTCTCTCTTTGTCAGGAGGCTCTAGGCCGAACTATATCCAGCTTGAGGGGGAAGCAGGCGGCGAAGGAATTCACTGCCCACCCACCACCCACTTCATTGCCACGATCGATGATTTAACCGACGTTCTTGACTTCGACTCCGAAGACATCGACGGTATGGACGATGATGCAGGAGAAGATTCAGAATCTCTGGGGTGTGGGACTACTACCTCGGCACATGATATATACATGGTGGATACACCCAAGAAGGACGACAGCGATAATCCGGAAGATAAAACACCCAGGCAAAAGCCAAAACGGCGGCGCAGACGCCGCTCAAAGTCCAGCAACAGTAAAAATAGCGACAAAAGCGCAAGAAGGATTGACATACCATTAAACCCCAAAGGCAATAACGACCACATGGACCCAGCGATGGAGCAGGACGGGCCAGGTCACGCCAAACCGAGTTTGGAGAAGATGCCCGATCACAATGAACCAGAGGGACGAGCTCATGAAACCGCCTCAGGACAGGAACACAGTCCTGACGATGATGCATTCATCATTCCGGAAGAACGCGTGGAACGAGACAACCTCCACCGAAAGCTTATGGCCATAGCAAGAAGTCTAAAGAAGCAGAAGCAACAGCTCAAAGCCACATAGGAAACGCTCAGTCATAGATGGAATAAAGTGCTAGACACCGAAGAAAGATATGGCGATGATCGCCATACAAAAAGCTATCCAAAACGCAAACTACTGCCAGAATTCGATGACAAGGCCGTCCCAGCAAAGAATAATACGAACAGGAGACCAGACATGCCGCTTCACAACCACAACAAAACGGTTACCGACGTTGCACACGATCTACGTGAGCATCTGGATAAGAAAGCCGGTGCAGCCAGGTCCATCTATGGATCTAAAGGACACACCCCGGCGAGGGACTATGGTCGCCAAAACGATCATACAAGCCAAATACCAGTTCAGAATAAACACCGGACACAACGACAGCCGACTGCATGCCATGGCACGCCCAGATACAGAGGGGCTGCACACCCCCTGTGCCTCACCGAAGAAGTACTGGACCATGAATTCCCACAAGGCTTTAAACCTGTGAACATAGAGGCATACGACGGAACGACAGACCCAGGGGTCTAGATCGAGGATTTTATCACGCATATTCACATGGCTCGTGGGGATGACCTCCACGCCATCAAATACCTTCCCCTCAAGCTGAAGGTACCAGCTCGACACTAGTTGAAAAGCCTCCCCAAAAATTCAATCGGGAGTTGGGAGGAACTCGAGGACACTTTCAGGGCCATCTTTCAAGGGACTTATGTCCGGCCTCCAGATGCAGACGATCTAAGTCACATAATCCAACAGCCCAGAGAGTCCGCCCGCAAGCTTTGGAATAGATTCCTCACTAAGAAGAATTAAATTGTCGATTGTCCGGACGCCGAAGCCTTAGCAGCATTCAAACACAGCATCCGCGACGAGTGGCTCGCCCGGCACCTCGGCCAAGAAAAGCCAAGGATAATGGCAGCCTTAACAGGCCTTATGACCCGCTTTTATGCGGGTGAAGATAGCTGGCTAGCCCGTAAAGGCACCAGCGACCCCAACACATCCGAATAAGGGATGGCAACGGGAAGCCACGGGAAGCCACGGCGTAATAAACACAAACGCCAAAACAAGGAAGAGAGCCCGGACAACACAACGGTCAATGCCGGATTCAGGGGCTCTCGACCTGATCAGCAAAATAAGCCATTTAAAGGAAGTAAAGAGGGATCGTCCTCTCTGAACAGAGTCCTGGACAGACTATGCCAAATTCATGGCACCCCCAAGAAACATGTGAACCACACACATAGAGAATGCTGGGTCTTCAAGTAGGCTGGAAAATTAAATGCCAAACACAAGGGGAGGGACACACCAAGCGAAGACGAGGATGAACCTCGCTAGCCGAACACTGGGGGACAGAAAAAAATTCCCGCCAGAGGTTAAAACAGTAAACATGATCCATGCAACTCACACATTCACGAGAAGGCACGAACGCGCGCTCAGAGACGCATGCGATGTAGAGCCCATCGTACCCACATCTGACTACTGGATGTCTCATCCAATCACTTTTGATCACATGAAGGGCCGAACTAGTATTCGGTGCAGAGGATCAGAGGCCTTTGTGCTTGACCCAATAATTGATGGATACCGTCTCACCCGTGTCCTCATGGACGGCGGCAGTAGTCTCACTCTAATATACGAGGACACTGTCCGCAGAATGGGGATAAATCCATCCAGAATTAGCCAAAGCAACACCACCTTTGAAGGGGTGATACCAGGCATTGAAGCCTACGGCAGGGGCTCCGTCGTGCTGAACGTAACATTCGGCTCCCCAGGCAACTCCAAAAGCGAAGAACTACTCTTCACCATCGCACCCTTCCAAAGCGGCTATCACGCATTGCTTGGAAGAACGGCCTTCGCCCGCTTCAACGCACTGCTGCACTATGGCTACCTTACACTCAAGATGCCCGGTCCACGTGGCGTCATCACCGTTAGCGAAATCACAGAGCGCTCTTCACGCGCAGAGGAACACGCAACGGCCCTGGCGGCCGGACTATAAGCGGCCTCCAATACCAAAAAACATGACTGGTCACTACGACCACAGACACGGTTAGACGAGTCCGGTAGACCAGATAAAACCAAACCAGGGCACCGTATATGTAATCCCATAGAGGACACCAGGGGCTATAAACATTCAATGCAGCCCCACACTTGGCTCAACCTTACTTGCAGGCCAACATCTTACAATTTTATTATCCATCGCATACTTACGTTGTACTCTCATATGAGTTTTCTTTTTTTCACAGACAACGTTCACGTGATACCCTTCCAGGATACGGCACAACGGAGACAAAGGCGCAGATGTGCAGCACGGCCCCGTTCAATAGGTTTCTTTTTAGATTAAGCCCATGTGTAAACCTTTTCTACTGCCTCTTGTTGTTTAACCATCCCATGGGTTCCATACCCACAGAGGATACTGCCGTTATTGGCATTTCGCCACGACAGATTAAGCGCACGTACCTGGAAATTCAGGGTTTATAATAGGCTTTCGTTAGCCTGTTTTCTTTTACAAAGAACGAATACCTTCGGGAGTGTTCGGCGTCACGAGTTTGGCCTTATATGCATCAGCTCTGAATCATGTCTTTGGTCAAATGTTGGGTTTGCCCGGCTCCTAGGTTTGCCGCCTTACGTTCCGTTATTATCGGCCAAGGCGGCCAAAGGAGAACTACTCCGATTGTGCCCTAGTTATTCCGGATGAGCACCTCAGTAGAGAAAGCCGAAAACTGGCTGTCATGATATAGCGAGAGACTATTCAACCACTCGAAGACTCACCGGAATCCTTAGGATTCCTCCGCTTTAACGAAGGGCCGTTTCCCGGCCATGTACATACGCTCCCGTATTCGGATGCACGCGAAGGTACAAGGGGCAACATAGTAGCCCCACCGTTAGACCCCCACGGCTAAGCGAAAGTGTTACAGCTATATAGTCCGGTTACCTAGTTCGGCGTGCGATCACCTCCTTAATGGACCAAGACGTTGGATCAAGTGTGATTAAGCATATTTTTCGCGAACACCCCAGCATTGTATGCGTGGGGGCTGAAGCCAACGACTGCTAACTTTCGGATTATTCATATTTATATAAATAAAACGGCCGCAAAGGGGACACAATCATACTTCCGGGCAAAAAGTATAATATAGCCTCATAACCAAAATAAACATTGTTTTTACAATGATTCGACTTATCACTCGAACAAGACATTCTTCGAGCACTGCACCTCTATTAGGCGGGCACCTTCTGTGACCTGCGCCAAGTAGTGCTCAGCTGGATATTAGCCTCCCGCCGGATACTGGGTTGCTATAGTGGTGGCCTCCATATCCGTCCAATAGGCTTTAACGCGGGCAAGAGCCATTCGTGCACCCTCTATGCACGCCGACCTCCTCATGGCGTCGATCCAAGGCACGGCCCCAAGGAATTGCTGCACCAAACCAAAGTAACTGTCCGGTGTAGGCCCCTTCGGCCAAAGATGGTCTACTACAGACCGCATTGCAAGCCCGAACAGCCTGTGAAGCTCTGCCATAGCAGCCACCTTCTCATTTAGAGCCAGCGGGCGAGTGGGAGCATTGAATTGCGACCAGAAAAGCTTCTCCACTTCCTTATCACCTTGACCCTCGAAGAACTTGACAGCGTCAGCTTTACTATTCGCCAAGTCCGCATATGTGTCTGTAGGCATCCAGCGCCCAGCCAGGGGGCATACTTCGGATACAAAAACTTCGTCCGCAGTAAGTAGGAGCCCCCAGCCATGATTTTGTCGGCCTGTTGGAGCTCCTCCCGCATACCCTGGATCTCGGTCCGCAACTCTTTGGCGGCATTAAGTGCCTTGTCCAGCTCGGCCGAACTAGCCTTATTCTCCTCTTCAAGGAGTACATACCGGTCGGCGGCATTTTTCAACTCCCCAGCCATTTCGGCTATCTTTTCCTCGCATCGGTGATGAGCAGCCTGTTCGGCTTTCAATTCTTCGGCCACCTTTAGGGCAGCCGCATTGCTAGCCCGAGCTTGGTCCTTCATCTGAGCAAGTTCCGCCCTCAGGGCCTCCACGGCAGCAGCACCATCTGCAGTACAAACACATTGCATTAATATTATGCCCCTCTCGCATTTTCCTATACAGCATAATAAGGGAAGCAGAGCACATACCCTATGACTCTTCCAGTCGTTTGTTCACCAGCGTGATATCGGCATCGATAGATCCGATCTGCCTCCTTAGTTCGGCAACTTCAACAGACTGGTCGGCTACCGGATCCTTAGATACCTGCGCACATATACGGCACAGTCATTACTATGTGGTCCCCCGTTTGCCGCCTATGGCGGGCAACCAGAGTCTCAGGGGCTACTACCCATAGGGAGCACACCTAGCGCATGCTTCACAACCAAACAATAGTGCATTTTTCATTACATACCTCAAAGCCTTTGAGCAGGCTTGTAAATGCCTCATTCAAACCGCTCGTAGTGGATGAAATCTTTGTGAGCACCGTGCTCATTAATGAGCGGTGCCCCTCCGAGAGCGCGGCTCGCTCCAGAAGGCCTGTCAGTACGTCCGGCCGGACATCAAACTGTGTCGGACCCTTCCCATCGCCTCCCATGCGAGCCAAACGCTCCAGGCTCAGGGCGACTGACGTGTTAGCTTCCGACTTCGGCAGATCCGGACTCCTCTGTGACGACACCTCGGTGTCGCCCGCTTCATGAGGCGGAGAGGTGGGTGGGGTCTCACTCTCCATCATCTCCGGAGGAAGAACCACCAAAGACGAACTCTGTTGAGAAGAGCTGCGCGCCGGACTGCAAAAGATGAAGTCCCGGTTATGGATCTCAGAGAAACACCGTACCTTCGAATTAATGATTAACTTACAGCTCGGTGGAGGGCTGGCCCGTTGGTGGGCACGACGCGATGAGGATGCCCGTGGCGGCAGAGCCCCCTGGGGATACCTTCTTCCCTTGCTTGGGCATCTCCGCCTCCATGTCTTCGGAGGCGGCCCTCTTCCTCCCGCGCGGGGAGGAGGCTTTAGCAAGCCTCCCCTTCCTGACTATCTTCTTTAGGGGTGGTAGCGATTCCCCCAGTTTGGATGTGTAGTGTGTGAAGTTCGGATTCACTACCCTTTCCTTCGCCTTTCCCTGAGGGGATTTTGCTAAGCACCCGGCCAAGCATCTTGGCAACGGTTGGACCAAGCGAGCCTTCAGGAAATGGCGCCAGACACCTGATTCTCTCCGCCTTGGTGAGCCATTCCTAGCCACGGAGGGTTTTTCAGAATAATGGTTATGATAAATATAAATGAAGTGTCCGGCTTTAAGGTTACTTACTTTGGCATCTAGGCGATTGCAGCTTAGGCCCGCATCCTCGATGATGTCCGGACACTTTACTTGTGGTCCGAAGAATAATTTACACATCCCTTCGAGCTTCAGGCCGAAGAAGTGCTTAATAGTCTGTGGACCCTCCGGATTAAACTCCCACATCCGGAGAGGCCGACGTTTGCACGGCAACATCCCTCGGATTAACATCACTTGAATTATGCTAACAAGATTTATGTCCCTCTCAATAAGCTCCCGGATGCGATTCTGTAGTACTGGTATATCACCAGCGGGCCCCCAATTGCATCCTACGTCGGTCCAAGATGCCAACTATGACGGAGGGCCCGAGCGGAACCCGGGGGCGGCTACCCACTTTGTGCCTCTGGGAGCCGTAACATAAAACTACCTCTGTTGCCATACATCAGATACTTCCAGGAAAGAACCCTCTGGCCATGGGGCATCGGTGTTCCTGCTTATTATGTCACCTCCGCACTCCGCATGTCGCCCCTCGATCATCTTCGGCTCCACATTGAAGGTCTTGAGCCATAAGCCGAAGTGTGGGATGACATGGAGAAAAGCCTCGCACACGATAATGAACGACGAGATATGGAGGACATCGTCTGGAGCCAGATCATGAAAATCCAACCCATAGTAGAACATGAGCCCCCTCACAAAAGGGTCGAGGGTGAGGCCCAGGCCTCGGAGGAAGTGAGGGACAAACACAACACTCTTGTTGGGCTCCGGCGTGGGGATAACTTGCCCTGGAGCAGGAAGCCTGTGCTGGATATCGGCGGTCAGGTCCGACCTCCCTAAGCTTCGTAATGTCCTCCTCTTGGATCGAGGAGGCCACCCATCGGTCTTTTGCATTGGATCCGGACATATTGGAGGATCTGGGGTGTTGGAGCTTGGGTCTTGGGTGTTAGAACCCGAGGTGCGAGAAGGAGCAAGGGAGGTAGGAAAGAGGCGTAGGCCTCGACCCCTTTATAAAGGGGATGAATATCAGGAGTCCTCGGCATGACCGCTTGAGACTTATCCAAAAATACACGGAGTCATACCAACGGTCGTCGTGGGGTCACACATGCCCATATTGATGGGAGATCCCATAATAAGAGGAGCACGATCTCTGCTTTGGCAGAACATGCCAATAAAACCGCCTCGCAATACGAGTTGAAGTGGGGCAAGAAACGCCGGTTCGTGTTGGACCAGGCCATGATGCAAAGACACGATGTACAAAGATTGTCAGCAGAACAGATTCCTGCTATGTTCCCTACAATGGCATGTGAAGGTCATCTTGCAGAGCCGGACACTATTCGTCATAGCAAATACATTGGAGTATTCGGAGATGGAACCCACCTTGCAATGCCGAAGACAAGACTGCACGCCGGACTCACCGTCATTGAAGCCTGGTTCAGGGGCTACTGAGGGAGTCCTGGATTAGGGGGTATCCAGACAGCCGGACTATATACATCGTCCGGACTATTGAAGCGTGAAGATACAAGACTCAAGACTCCGGCCCGTGTCCGGATGGGACTCTTCTTTGTGTGGGAGACAAGCTTGGCGATCCGGATATTGTATTTCCTTCCTTGTAACCGACTCCGTGTAAACCCGAGCCCTCTCTGGTGTCTATATAAACCGGAGAGGATGGTCCTTAGAAGGCCGATCACATTTACAATCATACCATCATAGGCTAGCTCCTAGGGTTTAGCCTCTACAATCTCGTGGTAGATCTACTCTTGTACTACTCATATCTTCAATATTAATCAAGCAGGAAGTAGGGTTTTACCTCCATCGAGAGGGCCCGAACCTGGGTAAACATTGTGTCCCTTGCTTCCTGTTACCATCAGCCTAAGACGCACAGATCGGGACCCCCTACCCGAGATCCGCCGGTTTTGACACTGACAGTGGCCACACTCTCTCTCTCTCTCTCTCTCTGCTCACCGCTGGTCACAGATCCAGATGGATCCTCTCCGCCAGGGAAGGTGAGAAGGTGCAACGTTCACATGGTGGTCCTCAGCGACAGCTCTTACCCACTGCTGGTGCGTCCTGATCAGCCTGCCTTGTCGTTCTCTCCCAAGCACCGCTGGCAAGGGAGGGCCTCCGGCCCCTGCTTCCTCGCTGCCATAGTGTGGGAAGGTCCGGCCTCCTACCACCCACCTAGCGACATCCCGGCGACCATCAGGTATAACTTCCTTCAAAACCGGCCTTGCTCTACTTCCCGAGCTCCTGACGTTGCTGCATTTGTATCTTTTACTATTTCTCAGGCCCCCTCGTAGATAGGATCGATCGGCTGTTCGAAAACCACCTAATTCTTTATGGTTAAGAGGTAAAACTAGTTCATGCACTCGAACCTAGTACTACTTGGTTCAAACAAGGAATAAAGGGGGTGGGGGTGGGGGAAGATTTGTTACCTGAATCTAGGGCTTGGTCGAAAGAGGAAATAATGGGGGTGAAAAGTAGCAGAGACTAGCTATCCAACTAGTCTCTAGGTCTAATAGGGAAATAAAGGGAAACGCAGTACAAACTCAATATAAACCCGATCTATTGGTTGAAAAAGGAAAGAAAGTGGGGACTGGGGGACAAGTCAACAGAGTAAGTTCGGCACTAGATTTTCTAGCCTCACACAGTATAAGGTGGCTATACCGAACAAAAATGGGACTAACCCAGATATCTTGTTCTGATGTTTGTTGCCCCGAGCCACTCTTATTTAATGCCACTGGTAAAATGTAGCAGTCACACTGCTAAAAGTAAGAACACGTTAAACCAATGTTGTTTTCAATGTAATGCCTCGAGTAATACGAATCAATGGCACTTTTTTACAAGTCCTGCTAAATTTCCCATTAAGGTAAGTTGGTTCTTTTCGTTAGAAATGCAACTGTCCTGGGCCGCCTACTCTCCCGTGCCCAAAGTAATGTCGTATTTAACGGTTGTCATAGTTAATCCTAATGCCCACACTAATATCTAGCAATGCCACTGCTTTAGAAATTGCTATTGTCCTTGTAGGATTGCCATTCAGATAAGGCACATGCTTCTTTTCATTTGATGCATGTTTCATCACTTGTTAGTCACCCTCCTTTCCACCTTTTTTGTGCAAACTGAGTTATACATTTCATGCTCGATCTTAGTTGAACTGCACAAATGATATCCAAATTATAGTAGAACATTCCAGGAGCTTCACAACCAACCTTGATGTTTCTCAATTTTATTGCAACTAATGAAGAAGAAGCTCTGTGGGTTTCGTTTTCTGATGGAAATGGAACCGGGGCTGGAGCCCTTTTCTTAAAAAAATGAAGAAGAAGCTGCTAGCTCACGAGACATTGCTTCATTTTAGGTGAACTGCACCAAAAGGTCCCATGAATTGAATCATCCATGTTGGTGACTGAAAGAGCCAGCTTCAGCATCCCAGTCTAAGCACCCTCGGCCTCCATCCTTGCGACGCACGGTACACCTCGTTTGCCACCTGCTCGACCCTAGTGTCACTGATAAAATGAAGTAATAATACAGTTAAAATAGAGAGAGTGTCCTCTCTATCATTTCATTTCCAATGTAGATAAAGAAATTTCTTCTCTTTGTTAATGTATGTTTCATCAACTAGTCCCATTGTTAATGTTTGAGCATTTCTGCAAACTAGGGTGCTTAATTTTAGTTGATCTGTACAAAAATAGAGATTTGAATGTCTCAAGGCGCTTGTCGGTGTCAAAACTGGCGGATCTCAGGTAGGGGCTCCCGAACTGTGTGTCTAAGGCTAATGGTAACAGGAGGCAGGGGACACGATGTTTACCCAGGTTCGGGCCCTCTCGATGGAGGTAATACCCTACTTCCTGCTTGATTGATCTTGATGATATGAGTATTACAAGAGTTGATCTACCACGAGATCGTAGAGGCTAAACCCAAGAATCTAGCCTATGGAATGATTGTTGTTATGATCTATTGACTAGCCTGGCCCTAGTTTATATAATGCACCAGAGGCCTAGGATAACAAAAGTCCTAGCCAAATACGCCGGTGGGGGAGTAGTCCTTATCTTGATCACCAAGTCTTGTGGAATCTTCCTTGTATGCGGCAGCTGTCTGAACTGGCCCATGAGTATACGGCCATGCGGGTCCTCGGCCCAATCTAACTGATCGGGAGACGACGTGGTGAGTAACCCCTAGTCCAGGACACCGTCAGTACCCCCCTGAACCAGTCTTCAAGTTGGGTACGCTCCCCGATTCTTCTGAATTGTTCTTCATCTTCGGTCTTCGGTCTTGGAAACTGGTTCAACAAATCTTCTCATCTTCGATCTTGAGGACCGCCGAAGAGCATCCAAAGTGTTTACACGTCGGATATCCGAGGAGCCCCTTTAAGTTTCCAGCCTTTATCAATGCCTTGTTATTTTTATGCCACACCTCGGGTTTGAACTTGTTCCCAGGAGGCAGTGTCCTCTTGCGTCCGAGCTCTAGCGCCGGATTGTGTCCAAGCTCCAACGCTGGACTGTATCCCAGGTGTCATAGATCACATTGGTTCAAAAAAATTGAAGGAGTTTAGCCGTGCTTAAGGCAGGAAATGCCCTCTATGGAGCTAGCCACTCGCACCCAAGCTTTATGTCGGACTGCTTCCAAGGTGGTGCACCACCCGGACCGCGGGCTGAGACTTTGGAAATATTTTTGACTGGTGCAATTTATTCTCTGCCGAGATATATAGTCAGTATATGTATATCCAGCAGCCCTCAAGGTGTGTATCAGTCTAAAACCCAAGATGCACCTGAAGGAAAACATGAAACCACTGTTCCTAGTAGCCCCTGAGACTCAGGTCGATGCGCAAAATCGGCCTGAGGATCAACTCCTAGCTCGGGAGCATACGTAGGAATAAAAATGCAGTGTAATATATTAGAGATAATAGTGATCGGCGAACGGGCCCTTAAGAGAGGGTCTTGAGAAGTTGCCGCAAATATTAGCTTGACACCAGATAGGTCCAGATGGTACCTATTGTTGTCCGAAGACGCGTTTGCCCATAGTTCGGTCGAGCCGAACACTTAGCACTTTGAATTTTCTGCATTGAATAGGCAATGCAGTGGCCCTCGAGACACTGGTCGGGTGGCAACACCAGATCAGTGGATCCATGTGCCCATTTAATATTTATAAATAATGAGCACAAAGCCCAGTAGCCCCCAAGCCTTAATGTGGGCACGGGTGGCCAAATTAAGGATCGATATCCATAGTAAAATCACAGATTATGTGTAATGATTCTATGTATCCAAGTACTTTACATCATTAATCCTCGGATCCGCATTGTACAAAACTTTGTTGACCGACCATCGGCTTCAACCTCTTCGGCCAGTAGCTGAGGAGTGTTTTCCTACTTTATGAAGTCATTATAAGGGCAAAGATTTATGGAAAACAAGGCAATCCAGCCATACGGTTTTATAAACAAAGGTACACGGAGAGATATGTTATATTACGTAATGTAAGAAACATCTTCCAAGGAAAATAGTCCCGCTATCGGTTCCTTTCTTTGGGTCGTCATGCTTATCATGATCATGAAACCTCACCTGCGGTCAGTGTGGGAGGAAAATATTGAGGATTCAGTTATTAATGAACCAAAATTTTCACTTCCGTCGTTTCCGACCAATGTGATCCTTTAAGATTGCTAGCTTTTGGCTTCACCCAGTCTGAGGTACTTACTTGGATGACCCGGTAGTAACAATCACAGAGGTGCTCCCTTTACCACCTAGCTGAACAATCGGGAACGTAGGGGTAAGCACGGGAGCCAGGCAACCCAGCTAGGCCAAAATCTTAAGTCAAATTGATGCATATTTATGGCTTTATAACAATGATTACGGAAGGCGGCCCTTGTATGTTAAATACAAATGCCGACGATATGTTTATTTTGACTCCGTTGCGACCGTTTATCAGTTGAAAGTGGCCCATCATCGGCTTTACCCCTTTGTAGATACTACGCAGGGAGTTTCCGCAATAACAAGACAACCCTTAGCCGATGTCTCGGTGCCCGAAGGTGGTTGTGTTAGCGGGAACGAGGCCAATCAAATATGCGGGCTTTATAACTTTCACTTAGTCATACGAGCTTTAAACTGGGGAGTCTAGCTACGAGCCCCCGGTTAGTATTCGGCGACAGCCGATGTCAAGCCGTAAACACTTCAGCCAATGTTATGAATGGCCCGTCTTTTATCATAGTCATCGGATCGCTGACCAGTTTACGCTTATTGTGACATTCAGTTTTTGGCTTTCTCCACTGAGGTGCTTAACCATGCGAGCTGTAAGCACAATCACAGTGGTTCTCTCTTTGCACACCTAACCGAACAAAGCAGAACGTAGGAGGCAAGCGCAGGAGCCAGGCAACCCAACTATTGACCAAAGACACAATTTGAAACTGATGCATATATAACAATATCCGGGAATGTTTTTTGCCGAATCTCTAATGGTGTCCGGTGTTGCACATTTACTATGAAACAGCTCATGTAAATTTTAAGAGCCCCCAGGTGACATGGGGAAAAGAATTTTATGTTATAATGATTGTGTGTACCGAAGTACTTATATCATATCTGTGTTCACCAAACTTTAAACGCGTCTTAACCGACCGTCGGCTTCTCCCTCTTCGGTCAAGGACCGAAAAGTGTTATGTACTCCACCTGTCGAGAATATCGACGGTGTTTCCAATAACCAGGCAATCAGGCCATAAGGCTATAATAGACAAAGCACGCTCAGGGAACTTATGCTATATTACTGACGAAGTGTAAGAAGCATCTTCGAAGAAAATAGTACCTCCATCGATACCTTTCTTAGGTTGCTCATTGTTATTATGAGACTTGTGCAATAGTTTTTTTGTACTCATGATTTCCGTTGTGTGCCGACCATGCTTGAAAACAATAAGAGCGCTAGCTTTCGGCTTCACCCAGTCAGAGGTCCGAGGTCGGATGAACCGGTTGTGACAATCACAGAGGTGCTCCCTTTACTCCCTAGATGAACAATCGGGAACGTAGGGATAAGCACAGGAGCCAGGCAACCCAGCTTGAGGAACTACTTAAGTCAATATGGTGCATATTGTGGCGTAATACACGAACAAGGAACAAAGCCATACAAGTATAATCATATGCAAGAGGAAAGGCTTCATAAAGGAAGCCCCCAAGTAAACGAGGTATTCGAATTTGTGTGTCACAAACAAAGTTATGACAAGAAAGTTTTTCACAAACAACTTTTTGCCAAAAAAGTATAATGCTTGGCCGCACCGAACAAAATTTAAAACTGAAAGTTTCTCAGCATGAAAGCGACTAAGCTAGTTAATGTGTTCGGCATTGATGACGCAGTCCGAGCTTGATGCGGGACAAGGTTCCAGCCCCCAGGCTGGTCCCAAGGTGGCCGAGCAGAGAGTTCGGCACTCCGAGAAGATGAAGCCCCCAGTCCAGCCGCGGTAATGGACCAGGTCGTCGCGCCAAGGCGACAACATAATTCGGTCGACGGAGGCGACAATGCGGCTCAGTCTGAGTCAATTGGCTGCACAAATAAAATAGTGCAAACCAAAAGTAATGACAAATAAAGGTAATAATGTATATTAAAAAAAATCTTCTACTTATTTAATACAAGTGAAGTAAGTAATGAAGGAGATATGGCCTGAGCATCGAGGTCAATGTCGATGCAGGGCGTCGGTGTGATGTGGTAAAGGCGTGACAAAGCCCGAATTTTTACACGCCGGTCCGAGTTCCGGATACGGTGTTCGCCGAACTATGTACGGAAACTGTCCGAACCACTACGCGGCCGTTGTTAATGCGGCCGCCATTTGATAGACCTGTGTATAGATGATGGAACAAAGCAGAGTAATAATTCCTTGGGAAAAATAAACCCAATCAAGCAAAAATTGCTAGGATTAATAGCACCTGGTTTATTTGTTGTAGCAGTCCGAAGAAAGGTTACTCCCAAAATTGGGACTCGATCCACACACCCATTGCCTGATGGGTGATGAAGCGAAGGAACGGCAATGGTGGTAAAGGTTCGATTGCCGAGGCAAAGCCCGTGGTCCAACTAACGTGACGAAGCTGGTCGGCTGGTGACGCCGAGGTCTCCGAAGTAAGTTGATGAAGAGATAGCGAAGCCCTCGGCCTAGCCGAGGTGATGGATCAGGTCGATAAGGATATTTTGCAGTTGCCATGTCAGCCGAGGTGTTGAAGCAGTTCGGCGTGATGGACATCGGCTTGAAGAAGCAACAGTGCAGTCATGCGGACATAGGTCATAACTTGTGACGCGGTCAAAGCCGGCTTGATGAAGTAACCACGCGGTGATGCCAGTGTGCCCGCTCCGTGTAATCTGTGGGGCGGTGATGTTGGTGACGATTTATCCTTCACGATGCCGAACTATTGTTTGGCTGGCCGAGATGATGATTCGAAAAAGTTGAGCTCGGCTCAACAAAGCGACGACGTGTCTAGCGCAGGTCGGCCACCGTGGAGTGATATTGTCGGGCTAGTTTGACACCGGCGCGACGGTGAATATTATATTGGAAAAATACTTATAATATTAGTGGGGTGTGTTTGAGAATAAAACACAATACCCCATACAAAAACTTCCTTCAAAAAGGATGTCTGAAATCCTGTTCATAAAGAAGATGAACTCGGGTCGGATTCGTTCTCGCGCAGAAAAAAGATCGGAAAAGTGATGCACTAATTGGAAGGTTCCCGAAGTTTGGACGGTCAGATCGAGCTGAATTTTTGACAGGTGGTAGATATAGGAATTCCGCCGCGATTAACGGTTGGATCTTCCAAAGGACGTCCGAGCTAGATACTGGACACCACGCTCCAAAGTCGTCCGGATTCTCGTCCAGATTCAACACGGCTCTGGTATATCGGAGATTGCTGGAGATTCCTCCATTGGAACTCGACGAAATTTTCCTGGGTTGTTGTAGACTTAATTCTGCACAATTCCACCGAAGCAATCGTTTAAGCGGCACTCGAGGAGGCGGTGGCAGCGGATACAAGTTTGCTATCCAGAAAAACAGCACAGTCGCCCGAGGGCAATGTTGACGTTGAGCCCCCGAGCTCCATGGTTGATTCCTCCATGATCTTGATGGAGATCGGAGTCGATGTTGATGAAGGCCCTCATCCGAACATGACAATCGGAGGTAGGGCGTAGTCCTCGTCAAGCCAAGGTGACCAGTCGAGCTGGTGACAAAGAAGTCGACGTCGCAGTTGATCTGTAGTCGAGCCATTGATCTTTTTGCCGATCACACAGCGGAACTCTCAATGAAAGCACCAATGTTGGTGTCAAAACCGGCGGATCTCGGGTAGGGGGTCCCGAACTGTGCGTCTAAGGCTAATGGTAACAGGAGGCGCGGGACACGATGTTTACCCAGGTTCGGGCCCTCTCGATGGAGATAATACCCTACTTCCTGCTTGATTGATCTTGATGATATGAGTATTACAAGAGTTGATCTACCACGAGATCATAGAGGCTAAACCCTAGAAGCTAGCCTATGGTATGATTGTTGTTATGATCTATCGACTAGCCTGGCCCTGGTTTATATAATGCACCAGAGGCCTAGGATAACAAGAGTCCTAGCCAAATACGCCGGTGGGGGAGGAGTCCTTATCTTGATCACCAAGTATTGTGGAATCTCCCTTGTATGCGGCAGCTGTCCGAACTGGCCCATGAGTATACGGCCATGGAGGTCCTCGGCCCAATCTAACTGATCTGGAGACGACGTGGTGAGTACCCCCTAGTCCAGGACACCATCAGTACCCCCATGAACCGGTCTTCAAGTTGGGGACGCTCCCCGATTCTTCCGAACTGTTCTTCATCTTCGGTCATCGATCTTGGAAACTGGTTCAACAAATCTTCTCATCTTTGATCTTGAGGACCGCCGAAGTGCATCCAAAGAGTTTACACGTTGGATATCTGAGGAGCCCCTTTAAGTTTCCGGCCTTTATCAATGCCTTGTTATTTTTATGCCACGCCTAGGGTTTGAAGTTGTTCCCGGGAGGCAGTGTCCTCTTGCGTCCGAGCTCCAACGCCGGACTGTATTCGAGGTGTCATAGATCACCTTGGTTCAAAAAAATTGAAGGAGTTTAGCCGTGCTTAAGGCAGGAAATGCCCTCTATGGAGCCAGCCACTCGCACCCAAGCTTTATGCCGGACTGCTTCCAAGGTGGTGCACCACCCCGACCGCGGGCTGAGACTTTGGAAATATTTTTGACTGGTGCTATTTATTCTCTGCCGAGATATATAGCCAGTATATGTATATCCAGTAGCCCTCAAGGTGTGTATCAGTCTAAAACCCAAGATGCACCTGAAGGAAAACATGAAACCACTGTTCCTAGTAGCCCCTGAGACTCAGGTCGATGCGCGAAATCGGCCTGAGGATCAACTCCTAGCTCGGCAGCATACGTAGGAATAAAAATGCAGTGTAATATATTAGAGATAATAGTGATCGGCGAACGGGCCCTTGAGAGAGGGTCTTGAGAAGTTGCCACAAATATTAGCTTGACGCCAGATAGGTCCAGATGGTACCTATTGTTGTCCGAAGATGCGTTTGCCCAAAATACGCAAAACAAAAAAATACTTCCAATACTAGCGCTCATCTTCCGCTCTTCTCCTCTTAAACCACTGCCGCTCCTCCCCTGTTCCAATCTAAATCCAGCGCCGCTCCTCTCCTCTTCCATTTCAAAACCACTGCCCCTCCTCTCCGGTTCCAGTCCAAAACCAGCGTCACTCCTCTCCCGTTCTAATCCAAAACCAGCGCTACTCCTCTCCTCTTCCATTCAAAAACCACCACCGGCGAGTGAAGGTGTTGTGGAGAAGTAGATCGATGGAGGAGTACAACCGATACGTGAGGATCGCAGATGGCGACCCTATGAAGCTAGCTAGGATGTTGGAGATACAGTCTTGGTTTGACAACAAGGATCAACTAGCGGTGACGGCGACATCCATGGCCAAATATCTGCAACAGAGCAAAAAGGTGGCTATACTCCCGGAGGGAGTCGCGCGGGAGTACATAGAGCTACTCCTCTGGGCCATGGAGCAAACAGATTCACCGAATCCGATCATAAGGGAGCGGTGGTGGGAGTATCGATCCCAGATGAAGCATCCACCAGAGATTAAAGGATCGAGCATCTACAGGGTGCTGTTTGTGAGGGTGTCCTGCCAGAGCAAGCCAGTGGAGTCTTCGTCGACCGAACCCAACTGCAAGAGGAGAAAAGCAGTTGGCTCGATGACGCTTCCTCGCCATCCTCTCCCTCGCCGTCACATCGTCTCACGGGGCGGTTGTCTGCCGCCGAGGAATAGGAGGGGACTGCCCCCCCCCCCCCAGCCCAATAGTCGGGCAGGTTGTGAATTTTCAGGAGGAGCTTAGGGTTGTTAGTATTTGCAGGTTGTGAATTGTGTTTTGTGTTGTGTATTTTGAGAGTACTTTCAGATATGAATGTCTTTTGAATTTTAAATTTGCAGTATTGAGCATATGAAGTATTTTATGAATTCTAGAGATCTATTTCTAGCACTTAAAAAATGTAGTTTCATAGGAGTATAAAAGTGCAGACAATGTGATTCTCAGAGAACAAACTGCAAGTTTCAGTTTCAGATAAGAAACTGCAAGTTCAGTTTCAGATAAGAAACTGCAACTTTCAGAGGCAAAGCATTTATATTAACACGGCCTTTTCAAACAGGGTTAACATCATGTTGGAAGTTTTATTCATGGTCAAAAATGCAACTACCAGCCAGTTAACATCATGCTGATCAACATTCATGCATAGCACATCTTCATTGATGCACAGTCAAAAAGATATGCTATTTTCAAAATGCCCACATAATGTCGAGTTTGTGAAACCAATAATCCTACACATACGGGGGGTTTTACACATCTGTTACAGACTCCCTCTCGCTAATTCGCTTTCCCCCCTGATTTTCAGGAGGTGGGCCCCTTCCGCTAATCCTAACCCAATCTATTTGCTCCACATCATCATGTACAACGAACAATGTAAAAAAGTCTGTAGCTCTAGCATTACTGGTGCGAAACACAGAGAAAACGAGGGACAAAGTTTTGGCAAGTGTTGGACGTGGTGTGTGTAGATGATAATGGGGACCCACATGTCAATAAAGGCAGAGGCAAAAAATTTGGAGATATTTTCCCTGCACAGGTGGAATCGAACGCGGGCGGAACAGCCTCGTCTAGGCTTTCTTTTTTAGCATGCGCAGCCCACGACCTCGGATGGGAGGTCCATAGGCCTATTTGTATTTTCTTGAGGGGCGTCATGTATCGACCGGCCTATGGACCTCCCATCCGAGATTTTATTTTTCCTGAAACATCGGCAGCCCAATTTATGTATTTTTTTTGAAGAAAACGCAGAGATTTGTTCTATTTTCTATATAAGAACAGGAACCCCAGGTCCAACTTATGTTTCCCTTCTAACTATATTATATATATTTAACTTATTTTATATGTTATTATATATTATTTTTATTGTCATCATATATTTAACAGATACTTACATATGTAAGAAAACAATATCCCACATCTTATTAACTTATAAAAATAATTTAATAACAATAAAATCCTGGATTGTTTTGGCACGAAAATCCTAGTGATTGTGTACAAAAGCTTGGTAAGATTTCAGGACAAATGTAATAATATCACTTAATATTTATTTGTAACAAAATGTTCATCCCCTTTTTATTTTTTTATAACATTACTGGCCCAACCCAATATTATAATTAGAATCAGCCCAACAAAATCGTGTATTTCGAGAAGTGCAAATGGCCTATAATTTTTTAGGAAAAAAATAAATGGGCCGCATGGACGCTACATTATTTGTTCACCCAGCCTAGCTAATGGACTGTAATTCAAAAGAAGATCAAATTGACTATAAATTCTACCGCGCAAAAAAAAGACTATAAATTCTGAAAAAATGGGTTGAATACGTGCCACATTTTTTGAGGCTGAAATGTGGGCCAATAGGTCGAAGCCAACGCAAGTCGTTGTCAATTTAGTCAACAAATGATTCTGACATGTTAGCCATTGGATTTACATCCAACAACCGGCATCCATCTTCAATCTCTCGTCTTCTTCGTCTAGCGCCGCCGGGACCACCTCCCGCCTCCTACTGCTAGCAGCTCTGCTTAGCATGCTTCGTTGTGAAGCGCTACTCCACCGTTGGCCAGGCCATCCCTCCACCCCTCAATACCTCATGTTCTTCTCCACCGACTGCCGAACCACACCGCACTAGAACCAGTTAACCCTCTTACACCTCTCCGTCTGCGACTCTACTCCCGCGTCTTCCCATCTCTGGCTCGTTGCTGTCTGGGGCCTCGCCTTTGTCCACCACCTTGGATGCGCTCGGCGTAGCGTGGTCAACATGGTCAATGAACGACACCATCGGAAGTAGACTGTGCGTGGAGAGGCTGACAGCTGGGTCCATGGTCGCACACAAGGAAATGACTCCTTATTACACGCAAAATAATGATTCCTCCACCTAACATGTGGGATCCACCGGAAGGGCCTCTGTATTTCGCGAAAAAAACATGCCCCCCACTGGTAGGTCAGACCCACCAGCTATGTTCGCACGCAAGGAAGTGCCTCCTTATTACGCACACAAAAATGAATACTCCCCCTACCAACTGGAACCCAGCATAGTGGGAGGCTGACTTGTGGGCCTACCAAGTTGACGGGGACGGAGAGCTTTGTCAACTTAGTCAATATGAACAATTCTAGATCCTCTTACCGTACGATGTTCATCCAACGGCCGTAGTGCTTCTTCAACCTCTGGTCTTCTTGCTCCAGCCACCCAAACCAGCGTCGGTCGTGCCACGTGCTCCTACCTCCCATGGCCGGTTGTGATGCCGCGGAGGCCTCACCGCCCCATACTACTCCCACCGCTAGCCAGGCCGTCCCTCTACTCACCCACACCCCCTATTATTCTGCGGCGACGGCAACCTCACACCACAGCCGAACCAATGAACCCTCGTACTCCTCTCGGCGCGGACTTCCACTGTCGCCTCTTCCCCGGCTCCGCATTGTCCCCTTCCTAGGCCTCACCGTCGTCCACCGCCCTGGTGCTCTCGGCGCAGCGTGGTCAACGTGGTCAAGGAACGACTTCCATCGAAAGAGTACTGTACGTGGAGAGGCTGACAGCTGGGTCCACGGCGGTCGCAAGGAAGTGCCTCCTTATGACGCGCAAAATAATTGTTCCTCCACCTGACAGCCGGGACCCACCGGTCGGGCCACCGTATTTCGTGAAAAAATCGTTTCCCCCCTCACTGCTGGGACCTACCAGCTACATCTTTGCACGCAAGGAAGTGCGTCCATATTACGGGTAAAAAAATGATTCGCCCCCTGACCGCTGGGACCCACCAGCTACATCTTCGCATGCCATGAAGTGCGTCTAGGCAAAAAAAATGATTCGCCCCCCTGATGGCTTGGACCCACCAGCTACATCCTCGCACGCAAGGAAGTGCGCCTGGACAAAAAAAAACGATTCGCCCCCCCTGACTGCTGGGACCCACCAGCTACATCTTCGCACGCAAGGAAGTGCGGTTTGGGCAAAAAAACAATTTGCCCCCCTGACTGCTGGGACCCACCAGCTACATCTTCGCACGCAAGTGCCTGATAGTCGGGACCCACCCGGTCGAAGCGTACGTAGCGTTGTCATTCTAGTCGCGAACGTGTATGTACATAATGGTCGATGTAGAGGCGCGCACTTGTTGTAGTAGAGGCACGCACGTAGCATGTACACGTACATACAGCGGCTAGTGTGCAAGAAAGAAAATACGGCCACATACATACATATGGGCGGGGTCTCGAATGCCTGCTCGCACATACGTACAGTCAGGGCTCGTGTACATGGCTGGGTCTGAATAGAGAAACAGCATCGTCGTCGTGTTCATGGGAAGCCAACCGGCTGGGTCGGAACAGAATGCGTCATCGTGTTCATGGGGAGCCAACCGGCTGGGTCGGAACAGAATGCGTCGTTGTGTTCATCGGGACGGCTTGGACGGAACAGGCGATGGAAACGAGGCCTGGCGTACCGCAGAACGGAGAAAACGGCCTTGTGTTCGACCGGCCACATTCGAAACGGGATCTTGTTCATTGGGAGGGGTCTGGCGTACCACAAAACAGAGGAAATGGACTTGTGTTGGACCTCCTATGGTCGAAACGGGGTCCTGTTGATCAGGAGGGGTGTGGCGTACCGCAAAACGGAGGAAACGGAGTTGTGTTGGAGCGCTACGGTCAAAACGGGGGTCCTGTTCATCGGGAGGGGTGTGGCGTACCGCAAAACGGGACTCCACGGGATACTATTCATCTCCACCGTCGACCTCCTCCAGCCTCCACCTGCGACTGTTCATCCACGGGCTCCTGTTCATCCAGCCTCCACCGCGCGCTACTCCACCGGCTACTGTTCAACCACCCCTTTCCACGGGCTCCTGTTCAACCACCCCTCCACGGGCTACTGTTCATCCACCCTTCCATCGTCTACTGTTCATCCAGCCATCCACGGGTTCGTCCTGTTCATCCAGCCCTCCACGGGGTCCTGTTCATCCAGCCCCAACCGGCTCGATCGAT
>NC_041391.1:537511096-537514376 GCF_002162155.2 Triticum dicoccoides | reverse complement strand
CAGAGGCAGCATCGATCGGCTTCATTTAGCAGCAGTAGTGAAGGAATCGCTCGATCGGGTTCAGTTAACAGCCATCGATCGATCGCTCGGGTTCAGTAACACGTAGCCTGCAGTGCAATCGCTTGGGTTCAGTTAGAGCCCAACGCCTCACTCGGTTTGAGTTAGAGCCAATGCCTTGCACACACGCGCGTACGTGTACAAGAGAAACGCGCATCGCTCGGCCCCCGACCACCCACCGTAACTGGGAACTCACTAAAAATTTCCTCGCCCTCGCTTCTACCACGGTTTTTTCCGTCATGGACGGCCCAAAGAATGTCATGCAGCTGCATCTCCGGCCCGCCCAGGATGAAAAGCCCATTTTTTGTAATGATTTTTTTGTCATAGAAGTAGGATCCCACCACATCTATGATGATACCGGGTTTTGTCACAATTATCGTCATAGAAGTGTCATAAGTATGACAGAAAAAAAATCGTTTGGCCCAAAATGTCACGGATGTGTCTTTTTTGTAGTGTCGAAGTGTGGTGTGACATACATATGCATCCTCAACTAATCCTTGCTCCGTGTGGGGATTTCTGGTTCCAAAGCACGATGCCACATCAAAGTTGTTCCATTGTGTATTCAAACATCAACACCTCCATACATATGTTTGGGCCACACGCAGGCAGTGGTTGTCTTCGGGGACTAGCTACTTGTGTGATTATTGGCGAGCTAGCCCATCTCTGGGGTCGCATGGACCGGCATCACTTTGACCAACAACAAGAGAGAGGTTGTACGACCAAGGTGGATTATTCTTGGTCTGTTTTACGATACATCTTGGTGATATGACCTCTCCCGCCGTCTGAAAGTGTGTGTGTGTGTGTGTGTGTGTGTGCGTGCGTGCGTGCTTGTGTGTGTGTGTGTGTGTGTGTGTGTGTGTGTGATGGGGGGAATGCTAGTTTTCACTTTTCTAGGTGAACCTTCGTGGGGGCGGGCATGCTTTCATAGCTTAGGATTCCCCTCTTGCCGACATGAGGAGGGCAAGCAATATCGTGCGCTTTACGAGATAGGTGCCACATCGAGGTTGCATTTGGTATTTGAACATCAAACCACCCTTTTCATATATATATTTGGTCCACATGCAAGTGTGTTCGTGTTCTGACCCTTTCCCGCGTCATTTTCGCCAAATTTATGAACATTAGACAAGTCAGATGATGCAGCAGACACGGTTCACTCACACTAATCGTTTGCCACGCTGGTGCCCCTGTCACGCACATCAGCACAGTACAATGGGCTCCATGAGGCTTCCCCTCTCAAAAATATCTACCCGCATGCATGTTTTTTCTGTTTGATAACACACGGTTATTATGTTTCGACCGTGTGTGATGTTTGTTGTTCCCGCTCCCGACTGCATCCCTCGAAAATATCTGCCCGGGTCGAGGGTTTTTCTATTTCATAACACATGATTGCTATTTCTGGACCGTGTGTGATGCACCATCATCCAAATTTTCAATAGCCCTTGCATTTCACTCCTGCGTTTGACTCTCGCGTAGTAAAATTTCCAGTAGCCGCATCGTTTCCTCAAACACACGCCCCCTCCACAAACACACCCCAAAACCTCCTCGGGTGCATACGCACATAGAGACACCCACCACAACCCCTCCCTCGCTCGAAACCCTAGAAGGGTCGCCGCCGCCGCAAGGCCTCCATTGTCAACATATGCCGGTTTGGCCGTGCAGCTTACCCACCGATCTCCATACCCAGGTTGCCGTGAGTTTCTTAGATGAGCCTGCCAAATGCCCCCATTCCCACATATCCCCATCCCCATCCTCCACTACAGAGCATCGCAGCCTAAGCCCGGCTACGCTTCCCATGGAGCTCGAGGAGCGACTAGCCCAAAAGAGGTGTATCGCGGCCTCTTCTCCCGACGTCGCCGAGGTGGCCGCCGAGCTGACGACCATTACTGGTCGCAGACACTCAATCAGCCGGCTAGAGTATGCGGGTATGTCGCAGACGCCGGCTATGACATCGAGGTCGTCGACAGCTGATTGAGTGGCCCACCCCCAATCCCTCGAGTTTAACCACTTTCGATCTCATCTATGGCCCTGTCGCTAATCTCCTCTGGCTCCCTGTCAATAATTTGACATCCTACATCGCCATCGAGCCTCTTTTGTCATTTCTAAAAGACACGTTCTGCGACACTAGCTTGGGATCCACAGCTTCCAAGTCGGACCTCATCGACGGCGACCACGAGGAGGGCACCCTCTCCGGCTCTTCCAAGTGAAAAGAGCCCGTCTGCGACATCAGGGAGGGCACCCTATAGCCGTGCTCTTACAAGGGGAAGGAGCCCATCTATGACAACATGGAGCGCACCCAGGGTATGTGCTCTTCCCACAGGAACGAGCCCATCTGTGACAAGTGAGGAAACCCAAGATTTGTTTTGTCGTGCCTCTTCACAGGGGGGAACCCATGATTTGTTTTGTTGAGTCCCTTTTGTAGTGTTGTGAGAATATGTTCATTTTTAATTGCTACATTTGGTTGTTTGCAGTATGCCTTGTTTATTTCAGTTGTTCACAATGTGACACTCTATATGTGCAACTATTTGTTGTGCAGTACATTTTCATCAATACCAATTTTATACATACTAATAGGAATGCATATATTTGTTTGTTGTTAAGCCTGTTATAGCTAGCATATGCCTCTTTTAATGTTTTTTGGTTGTTCAGTTGTTTGTAGTTAGCATATGTCCAGTTTCAAAAGCTATATTTGGTTGTTTGTAGTATGCCTTGTTTATTCCAGTTATTCACAACGCCATGTTCTATATGTGCAAGTATGAACTGTGTAGTTCAATTTCATCAATACCAGTTTCAACAATACCACTCTGAATGACTACATTTGGTTGCTGCATGTTGTAGTTAACACGCATTTCCATTTTTATTTAACAATAACCAATGTACTTAGATCGACACAATACCAGTTTGAATGACTATATTTGCTTGTTGTTAAATGTTAGGCCTGCTGCAGTTAACACATATTTCCACTTGTTTTGCTTAACTAGCATGCTTAAACCTGCACACCAGCTATCTTTTGGAGATTATTTTGTCTGCCATGGATATATTTGGTTGATGTTTAGCCTGTTGTGCTTAACATGCCTCTCGATGTACTTACACAGGACAATTTTGGGAACGACTGTTATTTTCCATCAAGATTAGTTTCATCCCATGGCTTATATATACTCATTGTTTAGGATATCTGTAGCTGGTACCATATAGACCGGGGGCTCATAAGGGACTAATCGGTGAA
>NC_041391.1:537490983-537510714 GCF_002162155.2 Triticum dicoccoides | reverse complement strand
TATATATGTAACCCATTTATCGTTAGTTAACTAGGGTCATATGTAATATATCTGAGGCAACATAGCAACAAGCACTGTACTAAATGTCTAAATATGCAATCCTAGGCTACATAGCAACAAGGAAGAGTGTTACCTTAATTTTCTGATGATGTCTAGATATATGTAGAAGAGCAGCAGCAACAACAACGATGGCACATCAGCCGTTAATCAGCTGATAATTTGTAAAAATTTGATAAACTCCCTCTGGCCCATAATATAAGATGTTAATTCATCCAATATGTGAGTATATTGGATGTCATAAGATATTATATAATGGGACGGAGGGAGTGTTGTACTACATCATTTTGCAATTGATGTTTAGCTTCTAATATTAACTTGGTGCTTTTAGGTACATATGATAGTGGTAAAGATCTGCGCTTCGACCCTTTCTGCGTATGGGGCAATGAGATATTGATGAACCAGCATCAAGTGAGGAAGCTGATAAAGATTGTTAGTAAAATGGGTCAAAATATGGCAATTAAACTATTTTTTTACACTTTATCCAAGACAACAACGAACTGCAGGATGGTAAGTAAGAACTCTGCAACCTTCTTTTTACTGCCCATAATGAGTTGTGTTAGATGACAATGTCTGAATCGCATACTAAGGCATAGCCTAATGGTGGGAAGGGGCTGATGCCTTCCCACCCACCCAGGTTCAAGGCATGGTACTTGCAATTTGGGTTTGTTGCACCAATTATACTGTAGGGGGTTCCCTTACAGTCTTTCTGTCAAAAAAAAAGACAATGTCTGAATCTTTTGCCTTTGCAGTGGTTCCCAAAGCAGTTTACTCAAGATTACCTCTCAAACTACAAGATTGGTGGGCAT
This sequence comes from Triticum dicoccoides, assembly GCF_002162155.2. Classification (NCBI taxonomy): domain Eukaryota; kingdom Viridiplantae; phylum Streptophyta; class Magnoliopsida; order Poales; family Poaceae; genus Triticum; species Triticum dicoccoides. The sequence continues at coordinate 537,509,848 of NC_041391.1, read as the reverse complement.
GCAAAGGTTAAAGTATTTATACCAGGACACGATGATTATCTAGAAGTTTTCATGAAGATAATGAAGGATGGGCGGTCGACCATCACAAGGGGTTGGACTAGAGTCGTGTGTGCCTTCTGAATGGAGGAGGGCACAATATGGGCATTCCGCTTCACCTTGTTCAGCAACCAGAATGTATTTCGCCTCTTTCTTTACCGTCTTTAATAGTACAAGTATACAACTATGGTTCATCATTCTTTATTCAGTGCTTGTGTAATTCTTGAACATATGTACCTGTGAATCGAATAATGCATTGGTTGTTTGAACCTGATGGATATGAATAAACCTATAGCATACTTTAAAATTCAAATCCGGTACAATTTGAAATAGCAGCAATTAAATTATGGTGAAATTATGCTCTACAGGTCGTTACGGCGCAAGCGGTCGATAAAACACAAACGTTTGTGATATAAACCATAATCCAACACGGTTCATGGAGAGGAAACGTGTGCGAGCATGCACACAGTTGTCGTTTGCAAACCGTGTGTGATGTCAGACAATATCAGAAACGGTGCGAGCAAACTAAACATTTGTGATAGTTGCCTTATCATACACGATTTGCAACCATGAACTGTTTCTGATGTGATACGCATCGTAAACGTTGCACCACGGAATAGCGTGTGCGATAGTTATCATGTACGACGATGTTAAATGGTCCGACGTTTCGTAATCCTATCCGACACTCGTATGATGATTAGCTAATCTTCTTAAGTAGTTATCGCACACAGTTCGGTAAAAGTGAATGTGTGTGATTGTCTGCTTATCATACACATTCTATAATCGTAAACCGTTTGTGATGGGCCACGCATTGTAAACGTAGCACCACAGGATACCGACTATGATGGCGATGCGAGCACAAATGAGTAGGGACAACTGTATGTATCAAGGCTCCCTATCCCCGGTGGTTTATGGGTCATGTAGGAAGGACTCGCGACGGTTCAAAACGCCGTTACGGAAAGGGGTTAAACATTGTTTGTATAGCACCTCGCTGTACCAATGCTAGAGGCTATATCATGCAACAAAACTACGTTGGACCATATAAATTTGACATGCAAGCTCAAGAACATGGTCACCACAGCAACAAAAAATTGCAATATATAAAGCACTAGAACAACAACTAATTGGACCATTGGAGGAGTCACATACCGAAGAACAATCCCCAAAAACAGTTTCAGAAATGGAGCTCCGAGCAAGGAGATCAAAAATGGCAGCAAGATGAGCAATAACACGGGTTTGAGCAATGGTGGGATTTTTTCTGGAGGAAGACGAAGTGGATGGGTGGCTGGAATAAGTGAGGGGACCCACGTGGGCTCCACAAGCCACCTAGGCATGCCCAAGGGGGTGGGCGCGCCCTGTGGGCTTGTGGCCCACTGGTGCACCCCCCCTGAGGTGTGTTTAGTGCCAAAAAATTTCAAATGTTGCATGAAAAATCATACTAGATTTTCAGGGCATTTGGAGAACTTTTATTTTCTGGTCAGTTTTTTATTGCATGGATAATTCAGAAAATAGTAAAATAATAGCATTTCTACTTTACTAATTCTAAATAACAGAAAGTAAAAAGTGGGTAAAGAAGGTTGTGTTTACTAAATTCATCCATCTCGTACCAGTCAAAAGGAATCCATTAATAAGGTTGATCAAGTCTTATTAACAAACTTCTTCTGAATGACATGAAACTGGAGAATTTTCATATAACACTAGGTTACCTCGACGGGGATATGCATGTCCTCAACAATAAGAATATCATATTCCTTTTTGACACTAGGAATAGGGAACTCAAAACCTCCAATAGTAGTTGTTGAAATTTTTCCAATAGAGATGATACTATTAACTTGAGGTTGTTTCTTCGGAAAGTGTACCGTATGCTCATTACCATTAACATGAAAAGTAACATTGCCTTTATTGCAATCAATAACAGCCCCTGCAGTTTTCAAAAAGGGTCTACCAAGGATGATCGGCAAACTTTTGTCCTCGGGTATATCAAGAATAGCAAAGTCTGTTAAGATAGTAACATTTGCAACTACGATAGGCACATCCTCACAAATACTGATGAGTATAGCAGTTGATTTATCGGCCATTTGCAAAGAGATTTCAGTTGGTGTCAACTTATTCAAATCAAGTCTACGATATAAAAATAAAGGCATAACACTAACACCGGCTCCCAAGTCACATAAAGCAGTTTTAACATAGTTTATTTTAATGGGGCATGGTATAGTTGGTATTGCTGGGTCTCCTAGTTTCTTTGGTATTCCACCCTTAAATGTATAATTAGCAAGCATGGTGAAAATTTCAGCTTCCGATATCTTTCTTTTATTAGTAACAATACCTTTCATATACTTAGCATAAGGAGACATTTTCAGAATATCACTCAAATGCAAACGCAAAAAGACAGGTCTAAGCATTTCAACAAAGTGCTCAAATTCCTCATCATCTTTATTATTTGAAGCTTTAGGAGGAAAGGGCATGGGTTTGTGAACCCATGGTTCTCTTTCTTTACCATGTTTCCTAGCAATGAAGTCACGTTTATCATATTTTTTATTCTTAGGTTGTGGGTTATCAAGATCAACGGCATGTTCTATCTCCACATCATTATCATTACTAGGTTGAGCATCAACATGAACATCATCATTAACATTATTACTAGGCCCATGTTCATCACCAGATTGTGTTTCAGCATCAGAAATAGAAATATCATTTGGGTTCTCAGGTGTGTCTATAACAGGTTCACTAGAAGCATGCAAAGGCCTATCATCTTTCTTTTCCTTTTTAGAAGGACTAGCTACATAGGTATTAATTCTTTGAGAATCTTGTTCAATTCTCTTAGGATGGCCTTCAGGATACAAAGGTTCCTGAGTCATTTTACCACCTCTGGTCATAACTCTAACAACATAATCATTCATCTTATTATTCATCTCATTAAGCAAATCATTTTGTGCCTTCAGAACTTGTTCTACTTGAGTTTTTACCATAGAAGCATGTTTACCAACAATCTTGAGATCATTAAGAGTTCTACACATATAGTCACCCAAGTGTTCAAGCATATAAGCATTACGTTTCAATTGTCTACTAACACATGCATTGAAGTTTTATTGTTTAACAATAAAGTTATCAAATTCATCCAAGCATTGACTAGCAGATTTATTATAGGGAATATTACCTTCATCAAATAGAGAGAATTTACCTCTATTACCTGTGTCGGGTTATTAAGACCATGTATTTCTTCAATAGGCAGTAAATTATTAACATCCTCAGCTTTAATACCTTTTTCTTTCATAGATTTCTTTGCCTCTTGCATATCTTTAGGACTGAGAAATAGAATACCTCTCTTCTTCGTAGTTGGTCTAGGAGGTGGTTCGGGAAGAGCCCAATCATTATCATTACTCAATATATTATTCAATAGTTCTTCAGCTTGTTAAATAGTTCATTCCCTAAAAATACAACCAGCACAACTATCTAGGTGGTCCCTAGAAGCATCGGTTAGTCCATTATAAAAGATATCAAGTATTTCATTATTCTTGAGAGGATGATCAGGCAAAGCATTAAGTAATGGGAGAAGACTCCCCCAAGCTTGTGGGAGACTCTCTTCTTCAATTTGCACAAAGTTAAACATTTCCTTTAAGGCAGCTTTTTCTTATGAGCAGGAAAATATTTTTTAGAGAAGTAATATATCATATCCTGGGGACTACGCACACAACCAGGAGCAAGAGAATTAAACCATATCTTAGCATCACCCTTTAATGACAAAGGAAACAACTTAAGAATATGGTACTCCCTCCGTAAACTAATATAAGAGTGTTTAGATCATTACTTTACTTATCTAAACACTCTTATATTAGTTTACATTGGGAGTAATGGTGATTTTTTCCTCATGAGCAAATAGGGTGGCTATGTCATTCAATTTAGTAAGATGTGCCACAATAGCTTCAGATTCATAACCAAGGAAAGGATCAGATTCAACCAAAGTAATTAACTTAGGATCGACAAAGAATTCATAATCCTTATCAGTAATAAAGATAGGTGAAGTAGCAAACTTAGTATGATATTGCATTCTAGCATTCAAAGATTTTTCTTTCGACTTGACTAGTAGCTTCTTAAGATCCTCTCTATCTTTACAAGCAAGAAAGTCCGTAGCTACCTATGCATCCATAACATAACCTTCGGGTATGACAGGCAATTCATATCTAGGAGTGCTAGGTCTAACAGGTGTTTCAAAGTGTTCAGTTTCAATAATTTCATCAGTTTCAGCATTCTCAATATCTTTACCTCTAGCAAGTTGTTCATCAAAAAATTCACCCAATGGCACAGTCTTATCAAGCAAAGTACTAGCATCATCATAAGCATTTTTCATAGCAGAAGTAGCATCATCAATTACTTGCAACATATCAGAATTAATAGTAGGTGTAGGTGACGCAAGCTTACTCAAAACAGAAGGTGAATGAAGTGCAGAGCTAGATGGTAGTTCCTTACCTCCCCTCATAGTAGAGGGAAAAATCTTGCTTCTGGTATCTTTCAGATTCCACATAGTGTGTTGGGGAACGTAGTAATTTCAAAAAAAAAATCTTACGCACACGCAAGATCATGGTGATGCATAGCAACGAGAGGGGAGAGTGTCGTCCACGTACCCTCGTAGACCGAAATCGGAAGCATTAGAACAACGCGGTTGATGTAGTCGTACGTCTTCACGGCGATCAAGCACCGAAACTACGGCACCTCCGAGTTCTAGCACACGTTCAGCTCGATGATGATCCCCGTACTCCGATTCAGCAGAATGTCGGGGAAGAGTTCTGTCATCACGACAGTGTGGTGACGATCTTGATGTTCTACCTTAGCAGGGCTTCGCCTAAACACCGCTACAATATTATCGAGGAGGACTATGGTGGAGGGGGGCACCGCACACGGATAAGAGATCAAGAGATCAATTGTTGTTGTGTCTATGGGGTGCCCCCCTCCCCCGTATATAAAGGAGTGGAGGAGGGGGCCAGCCAAAGGGGGTGGCACGCCCTAGGGGGGGAGTCCAACCCCCACCGGGAGTAGGACTCCCCCCTTTCCTATTAGGAGAGGGAGAGGGAAGGAAGAGGAGGGAGGGAGGAAGGAAAGGGGGGCCGGCCCCCCTCCCAATTCGGATTGGGCTTGGGGGGCGCCCCCTCCTTTGCTCCTCTCCCCTCCTTTCCACTAAGGCTCGATAAGGCCCATATACCTCTCGGGGGGTTCCGATAACCTCCCGGAGCTCCGGGTATTGTCCCAATCTCACCCGGAACCTTTCCGGTGTACAAATATAGTCGTCCAATATATCAATCTTTATGTATCGACCATTTCAAGACTCCTCGTCATGTCCGTGATCACATCCGAGACTCCGAACAACCTTCGGTACATCAAAACTCATAAACTCGTAATAAAACTGTCAACGAAATCTTAAGCGTGCGGACCCTACGGGTTTGAGAACTATGTAGACATGACCGAAACACGATTCCGGTCAATAACCAATAGCGGAACCTATATGCTCATATTGGCTCCTACATATTCTACGAAGATCTTTATCGGTCAAACCGCATAACAACATACGTTGTTCCCTTTGTCATCGGTATGTTACTTGCCCGAGATTCGATCGTCGGTATCCCAATACCTAGTTCAATCTCGTTACCGGCAAGTCTCTTTACTCGTTACGTAATGCATCATTCCGTAACTAACTCATTAGTTACATTGCTTGCAAGGCTTATAGTGATGTGCATTACCGAGAGGGCCCAGAGATACCTCTCCGACAATCGGAGTGACAAAACCTAATCTCGAAATACGCCAACTCAACATGTACCTTTGCAGACACCTGTAGAGCTCCTTTATAATCACCCAGTTACGTTGTGACGTTTGGTAGCACACAAAGTGTTCCTCTGGTAAACGTGAGTTGCGTAATCTCATAGTTGTAGGAACATGTATAAGTCATGAAGACAGCAATAGCAACATACTAAATGATCAAGTGCTAAGCTAACGGAAATGGGTCATGTCAATCACATCATTCTCCTAATGATGTGATCCCGTTAATCAAATGACAACTCATGTCTATGGTTAGGAAACATAACCATCTTTGATTAATGAGCTAGTCAAGTAGAGGCACACTAGTGACTTCAAGTTTGTCTATGTATTCACACATGTATCATGTTCCCGGATAATACAATTCTAGCATGAATAATAAACATTTATCATGATATGAGGAAATAAATAATAACTTTGTTTTGCCTCTAGGGCATATTTCCTTCATAGTGATCAGAAGATATAAATCCCAAGTGACTCAGCAAATAGAGATATGCTCCCCGGCAACGGTGCTAGAAAAAGGTCTTGATAACCCACAAGTATAGGGGATCACAACAGTTTTCGAAGGTAGAGTATTCAACCCAAATTTATTGATTCGACAGAAGGGAAGTCAAAGAATATTCGCGAGTATTAGCAGTTGAGTTGTCAATTCAACCACACCTCAATGACTTAATATCTGCAGCAAAGTATTTAGTAGCAAAGTAGTATGGAACTAACAGTAACTGTGGCAAAAGTAATAGTAGCAGATTTGTAGTGATTGTAACAGCAGTAGCAACGAAAGTAACTTAGCAAAGATCAATATGTGAAAAGCTTGTAGGCATTGGATCGGCAATGATAATTGTGTTGGATGATATTCATCATATAGCATTCATAACCAAGGGTGACACAGAACTAGCTCCAATTCATCAATATAATGTAGGCATGTATTCCGTATATAGTCATATGTGCTTATGGAAAAGAACTTGCATGACATCTTTTGTCCTACCCTCCCGTGGCAGTGGGGTCCTAGTGGAAACTAAGGGATATTAAGGCCTCCTTTTAATAAAGAACCAGAACAAAGCATTAGCACTTAGTGAATACATGAACTCCTCAAACTACGGTAATCACCGGAAAGAATCCCAATATTGTCACCTTGGGGTATGCGGATCATAACTCGTAATAGGTGTCTACAACTTGCAAGATAGGATCAAGAACTGAACACTCACATATATTCATGAAAACGTAATAGGTTCAGATCTGAAATCATGGCACTCGGGCCATAGTGACAAGCATTAAGCATAGCAAAGTCATAGCAACATCAATCTCAGAACATAGTGGATACTAGGGATCAAACCCTAACAACACTAACTCGGTTACATGATAAATATCATCCAACCCATCACCATTTAGCAAGCCTACGATGGAATTACTCACTCCCGACGTTGAGCATCATGAAGTTGGTGATGGAGGAAGGTTGATGATGACAATGGCGACGGATTCCATCCTCTGGAGCCCCGAACGGACTCCAGATTAGCCCTCCTGATGAAGAATAGGATGTGGCGGCAGCTCCATATCATAAAACGCGATGAATCCTTCTCCTCGATTTTTTTCTCCGTGAATAGGTACTTATAGAGTTGGAGTTAGGGTCGGATGCGGTCCAGGGCCCCCACAAGCCAGGAGGACGCGCCCCTGGGCTTGTGGCCCATGGGTGCCCCCCCTCTGGTATCTTTTTAAGCAAGTATTTATTTATTTATTCCACAAAAATTCTCCGTAAATTTTCAGGTCAATCCGAGAACTTCGATTTCTGCACAAAAATAACACCATGGCAATTCTGCTGAAAACAGCATCAGTCCGGGTTAGTTCCATTCAAATCATGCAAATTAGAGTTCAAAACAAAGGCAAAAGAGTTTGGAAAATTAGATACGATGCAGACGTATCAGTGGCCAACCTGAAGTTGTTGGGAATCTCAGCTTCCTGTATGTAACGGCTGAAGTACTCCGGACCTGATGGTACGGAACCACTCGGTACGTCGTGATCTGCGCAGGGGCCGACCTCTATCGACCAGGTTCTGAGCGAGAACGGATCTCACATTGAACAGCAGGTCTCCAGTGTCTCTCGATGGACGAGAAGGACTCGGCCTGCAGTCGCCGCCATGTTTCTATCTGTCGTCGTAGGGCTGTCGCCCGTACGTGACATCCCGTGGTGGAGGCATCAGGGCACAATTGTAGTCATCATTCCGTCGGGGCAATGCGACTCGATCGCGCCTCCGCTCTTCGTGACGATCTCTGGAGGAAGAAGTGGCTCGGCGCCTGCCCGAGCCGAGTGGCCTATGAGCCGACTGGATGGTCTCCACACGCACGGATGCGCTATGGATCCGGTCTCTGGATTGGGACACCGCCTCATCCTGCGATAGCGCTGTCTTGAGGAGCGCTTGGATCTGACGAATCTCTTCTCCGGCTGAAGAGCCAGAGGGCTAGATGGAATCCGCGGTCCGAGTGGCGGCAGCTCAATTTTGAAGTGGAGTACTGAGAACTTGATACTTACGAGGTTGGTCACTCGAGTAGAGTCGGCGTTTGTGCCGACTAGAACTGAATCGACGGCGCTCGCGTTCGTCCAGCTCCCTCTGAAGCCATTCGAGGCGGTCGTGCTCGGCCAGAGTAGCCAGGCGAGTCAACTCCATGGCTAACGCCTCGGGTGTCGTCCTTGTGATGGGGGTGTTGAGGAGGTGGTCATTCCTGCTATGGAGCTTGTCTCGCTGCTCCCGGGTGAGAGCTTGGGGCACGTAAGGCTCATGGCACGCAGCCCCGCCGTCAGTATTGCCGCATGACGCTCCCACGCGATCACCTTGAGCGTGTGTGAACCCATGGACCGCATGACGTTCGGAGTTGTCTGCCATGAGGATTTGGGCAGTGGATTTGATGCTTTCACACTCGGACTCCTCGGAGGAATCGCCGAGTGATACACTAGAGAGGTGGAGGGTGGGTTTGTCGAACTCGAGTGTCGCCACATGTTCAGCTGCAGCATGGGTGGCCACAGCATGTTTGATCCAGTGTTGTAGTCGTGAGCGTCCGGAACGCTTGCGGTGACGCACGATGATGGGGCGAGTGACCACTCGGTACGGAGCCGAGAGCTGCCGAAGAAGGACTCCGTAGGTCGATGGGCGGAAGTGCATCGCGCCGTAGATGGGCAACGCCTCCATGTCCAGCGGGGCTTCACGGAGCCACGCTGAGTCGTTGGTGATGAAGGAGAGAGCCTCGAAACGGATTTCATCGTCGATTGGCATGATGATGAAGAAAACCACCTCCATTATGGAACTTTGCTAGGCGCCTAGCCCCACGGTGGGCGCCAACTATCGGGGTTACGATCCTGACAATGAGTACTAGGGGTACGAATACAGAGCAGAGACTAGCCACGGTGCAGGTGTAACACTCGGTGTTTAACGAGTTCAGGCCCCTCTCGGCAGAGGTAAAAGCCCTACGTCTCATGCCCTGAGGCTTGCTTCGATATGATGGGTATGATTACAGAGATTGAATGTGCCTGGCTATGAAGAGGGGTGCGGCTTATATAGAGTGCGCTGCAGCCCCATGTCTCCCACGCCACCGAGGCATTAACTGTCACGGAATGAGTCAGTTACTAGCGTAATGAGCCTCTACTACAGCAATTACAGGTAACAGTAGCTATAACTCTATTTAGTGGGTAACTTAGGATTCCCCGACTGCAGCTCCCACGACGTCCTCATGTCCTCTACATTCGACTGGTGGTCCATCAGCCTAGTGACGTGTGCTCGTCCGAGTGCCACAGAGCCGTCCGAGTGAACCTCCTGATGTATGCATCCGAATGTTGGCACGTTCCAGGGACCTACCTATGATGGTGATGGCCCTATGTGAGCCCCAAATGATGAGTCCTTGACTGTACCTGTAATAGGTGACCACATCAGGCACTGGACGGTCTATTGAGGCGGAAGGTTCGCCATCCCCGCGCGAGATGCCTCCTCCTGCTCCGTCGCCGTGTACCTGGCCTTCTTCATGATGAGCCTGTTTCGTCGGTCGGCGGTGACCGCCTCCCAGTGATCAACGTCGGCCTTCCACTGGGCGTTTGACAAGCCCGGGGGCCTTGTCATCGGTGCCCTCGGCTTCCTCTGCTTTGGCTGGACGGACGTGGGGAGAGAACGGTGGGAGCGGCGAGGAGAAGAGGGGTGACACTGGGAAAATGGAGGGAAAGGGGTAGAAAAGGCGGGAAATCGGCCGGTGTCGCCGACAACGCGGGCCCACGCGCCGTTTCGCTTCAGCCGGCGCCCCCGGTGCGCTGGGTTCGGCTTAGGTTTGCCGGTTGTAATTTCGGCCCAAACCGACGGTAAACGAGGATATGTGGGCGCAGCTGAGCCCTTTTTGTCGCCGGCGCTAAAGCGGGACGAAGGTGTGTTTCATGCAGTATTCGCCGGCAACTCCACAGCTCCACTAAAACATAATGCCGGTTGATCTCTGGTTTACGGGCATTTACACGCATCCCAGTCAGACAGAACTAAAGCAAAGATTAATATGCTGCCAAGTTGGGGCTGCATCACGACAAAAGGTTAATTTCAGTGTCCACAATAACCAAGGCAAGGTGATCCGCACCAGCAAACAGGGGACGATGATGAGGATCAGAGAAGCAAGCAGCCACTTGCGTGCCGTGCAGTAATCCGGCCTGTTTCCATCAGATCGAATGCGTCTAGAGCGAAAGCATGGTGGTGCTGCTGCTGCTGGATCTGCGATGGCAATTCCACATCGTTGGTCACTTTTGAGCGATTGGTGATAGGCCAGCTAACGAGAAGAGCTGGTGACACAGACGCGCAACAATTGAAACAGAGAGAGGATCGGCCGATTGTGGAGCCAGTGCAATGCATCCATCTCCCTAATGCTCCACCAGCTAGTTCTTCCATGTCCTGTTTGTTAATTGAACTCTAAAAAATACATATATTTTGTTCCATTTGTCTTTCCATAATAATCTCCCCTTCGGTGGCGTGTTCATGCAACGCATGATCCCCTGGCGATCAAGATTAAAGCCCCTGCGAACGAAGGTGATGCGGTGGAAGGAATGCCGGCCGTTGCCACAGGGGACAATGGAGCGGGCCGGAGGTGCGCATGTGGGGTGTCTGCTCACCGGTGGTTTTCAGGGGCCCTGTTGGGCGCACCGGCAGAGATCCCCTCTGCCGCGCCTCCCGCCGGCAGCGACAAATACAAGACAAGCCACACACAACCCACCTCTCCCCACCACCCCACGCCCACCCTGCAGTGCATGCATCGCATGGGCCTGACCAAAGCCCATCCACCATGCATCCACCTGCAATTGATATGAGCCTCATCATCAGAGGTTCAGAGTCGCGCACCTGCACCTGCATGCACATACTGGCATGCCTCTGTCTGCCCGATCGATCTCCTTGAATTTCCGGTCGACCTGACTCTGACCGTGTCTGCCCACAAGAGGAGGCGGAGGACACGGGGACGCCGGCCCTTTCCCGAACGGAACAGGAACCCCGCCCGTTCTCGAGGAGTACGTTGCATGCATGCATGCATGCATGAGCATGATGCGTCGTCTGGCGCTGGCTGCTCCGGAGCAGTGGCGGACTGCAGGGCCGACAAGGGTGGAGGAGAGGTTTGGCTGGGCTGGGTTGGTGCTATGCCTATGAGGATGATGGATTGATGGGCATGCGATGCGATGCATGTACGTATGGGGCTAGAGCACGCACGTAGCCACCCGTGGTTACTGCGTGGCGCTCGCTCCATCGGCCTGTGTGGTGTGGGCGCTGGACGCGTCCATGACTGCGACCCCACCGGAGGGAACAATGCAAACAACCAACGGTGACTTGCTAGCTCATCGGCTAACTAGTGACCACGAGCTGGGTACGTAGTGACACTCTGAATTCTTCCCACCTTGGCTGAAGCCAGCTGTTCGACCTCGCAAACGGTGACTACTAACTACCCACCCTGCTAATTAGAGCATGGTTAATAGTATAGCCAGCTGCTGGCTATAAGCCAGTGTCATGTCATCTATAGCCAGTGGCGACTTCAGAAATCTGCAAACGGGTATTCATGTGTATTCATTTTACCAAAAAAACATTGCTATTTTTTAAAAATTGTCACTCTTTTGCCAAAATCAACATTGTTTTGTAAAAATCATGGGTATTCACATGAAGACCCAAGAATACCCCTAGCGCCGCCCCTATCTACAGCTCATCTTATAGTCAACATGTACAATAGTAGATGAAAAGAATAAACTATTTTTTTATTATGTGGCTCATCTTTCATTCTCACGAAGAGTCCGCTTACCTTCTCTCTCCTCTTCTCTTTCCTCCAACTAAACAAAAATATACTATTTTATTTTTTATAGCCCGCTGACTCAGCTTTATTGTACTTGCTCTAAGAAAACTTCAAAACTTTCAGGTTAGCAATTTAGCAGTTGTTTGCTGCTCAAGGTCCAAGGCCATCTCGCGTGTACAGTGGTGGGGCTCGAGCATGATTCAAAAGCAAGGTAAAAAACCATCGGATTGTTATAAAGTGACAAAACTAGCACACCCGACGATAATAATAGGACTACATAACAAACACGATAAATTACATAACAAACATGAACGCCGACGATTTTCTCGCATAAATATCACACCATTTCGAAGCTACTGCAAATACTCCGGCCGCAAAAACGACAGACGAATTTTTTAAAAAGGGGAACAGCCTCATGAAAATCGACAAGAACCACTACACTGTCGCAGGTCTTATCCATCATCATCGGCAGTACTGGTATCAAAAGAGGACTGATGGTGCCAGAGGAATTAAGCCGACGTGCACGTATACTGATCATCGTATTAGCGACAACGCAAAGCACAATTTCCGACAGTAATGGCCAAAGGGTTGTTATCATTAATCCGGCGATCTCGCCGTCTTAATGCAGTGTACACGTGGCGGATGAGCGGTGGTGGGGGCCAGTGTGCGAGTGAGTGCACGCAGAAAGGATAGAGCTGTCCATGCGGTTATTGCAGCAGCTGTCACTGCGCCAGTCGTCCTTTTGTAGCCTCGGTCAAAACTCAGAAAGCAACCCTCTCGTTTCACTGCATGCACAAAGGGGTCCTTCATTGCTTAGCTATTCATTTTCACTGGGTAGATCATTTGCCCGGCCTGTTTCTGTTAATTTCACCGTTCGGTTACACCTTTTTTTGGCTCCTTTTGTGATCATATCTTTTATGTCAATTATCCCTTTGTTCCTAAATATTTGTCTTTTTAAAGATTTCAAATAAACTACCACATACGGATGTATATATACATATTTTAGAGTGTAGATTCACTCATTTTATTCCATATGTAGTCACTTGTTGAAATCTCTAGAAAGACAAATATTTAAGAACAGAGGGAGTAGGATATAAGTTCATCGCATCACAGCACAGTTCAACAACCACGGTAAATTATGAAAGTGAAGGATTCTTAGGCACATTTTATGAGTAGCCATGTTAATAGTTGAGAGTTGTACAGTCATTTTTTTAGCCAATAGACTTACCTCCCAACTCATATTGGAAACCTCGGAAATAATACTATGATCTACCACTCATTCAAGATCTCGTTCGAGAGACTTGGATTTTCCCTGTTTACCGGGAAGATTAAGATACTTTTCATGTGAAGCTGCGCGGCCTCTGGGTCGGTGTGAATGCTGGAGTGGCAGCTTGGGAGAGTGAATTTGTGTTGCTGGTTGTCGAGTTTGGTTACTTGGGTGTCAGTGCCTAGGGGGCGATGTGGAAGTTGGAGCCGTGGCGGCTCCGTAAGAGCAACTGTTTTGCAGGGTGTCGATTATGGTCACACGGGTTGCAGAGTCGTTGGCTCGTCTGGTATGCAACCTCAGGGCTGGTGTGTGTGGTCGAGGTTTGTAAGCTAGAACGGCAACCCGGGTCGTATTGTAGGGCGGCGACTATGGTCGCTTGGGCGACAGGGTCGTCGAGGTGCAACATTGTCCCGAGAGCTGAACCAAAGCCGGCCTTTTTCGAGACCACAAAGCTTTGTCTGTTTTCCTTGTTAATTGTCAAATTTCTTCTTCTTTATGAAAAGGCAGAGCTACAGCTGGTTGCTCGAAAAATTGAATGCTCATTTCTGATCAATGGGTGTTGTTCACACATCATAACTGGTCTCCCTAGCCTCACTGGTCGACAGCGCATCAGCCTTACAAATTAAGGCAGATGTGGGAACGAGCCACTTACCAATTTGCAGACAAATGGAGGGGCCTGAGCGGGACTTGCTAGCCACTGCATGCATCTGCCAGCTGAAACACAGGGACCCGTCCCTCCTTTACCCAGCCCCTGCCCTACCTCACATGATCACACCTAAAGGGCCCAATTCAATCTCGCAGGAAAAGTACGATTACTTCCTACACAGCCACCTATCATTCCCTCTATATATATGGATTAGGAAAAATTCCAGGGAGCACAAAAGAGGGCCGAGGAGACAGGGACACGCAAGCTTCAGGCACAAGCCCTACGCCGCCTCGCCTCGCCTGGTTGCTTGCTTGTCTTCGAAGATCCATAGTTAGTTGCACTACACCAGAAGAATCAACCAAAGCTTCGGCCCGACTTAATCGCCATCCCTTGTTGTTGTTGCGCCTCGATCGATCTTGGCGCGGTGGTGACTAATGGCGCACTGCGGCGGCGGTCAGGCGGCGTCCGTGGAGAGCCATTTCCAGGGCCTGCTCGACGACGACGACAAGTACCGCGCATTGTGCGGCGCGTTCGGGTACCTGCAGCAGCAGGAGTGGCCGGACCTCAGCGGCGCTTGCTACGCGGCCTTCGGCGCGCCACCACCACCGGGCAGCAGCAACGGCGCCGGCAACTCCTTCTCCTGCAGCGGTAGCGCCAGCAGCGGCGACGGGTCCACGAAGAGAAAACCTGACGCGTATGTGGACGCAAAGGTGAGTCGGACGATGTTTTTGTGCATGCGCTGCGAGCCTCTGTCTCTGCGTGAGCCTCGAGCTGCGCTCTGCTTATTGGTGTGCTCTTCTTTGACTGACAAAAAACCTTTGCCAGGACGACTGCAAGAGGCCGAGAGGGAAGCAGCAGCTGTGCGACCCTGGCGAGGCTGAAGGAGCGGCGAAAGGCAGGCCGGAGAAACCCAAGGCGTGCGCCAGGAAGAAGCCGGAGGCGGCGGCCACCGGCCAGAAGACCGACTACATCCACGTCCGAGCCCGGCGCGGGCAGGCCACGGACAGCCACAGCCTCGCCGAACGGGTATATAGATTATAGATCGATAGTAGTACAAACAGCAATTAAACCTTGTGTAACGACATGTATGACCCAATTTGATCTTGTTGCGCATATGATGCAGGTGAGGCGGGAGCGGATCAGCGAGCGGATGAGGTACCTGCAGGAGCTGGTGCCCGGGTGCGACAAGGTCACTGGCAAGGCCGGCATGCTCGACGAGATCATTAACTACGTCCAGTCCCTGCAGAAGCAGGTCGAGGTACGCACGCATCAGCCACCCGCTGATTCTGCTTCTCTCATGTGAAGATCACGTTGCATGCTTCTTACTGTTGGACATGGCCGCACGCACGCAGTTCCTGTCCATGAAGATCGCCGCCTCCAACCCGGTGGTGAACTTCAACATCGTCGACGACCTCTTCGGCGGCAGGCGGATGAACCAGGCGTGCGGCCCCGCGGCGGCCCTGCCCGCCATGACGTTGCCGATGCACCATGCGCAGCTGGACCCGTCCTGCCTTCAGATGAGCAGCACTACCATGCAGCAGATGCAGCAGCCGGCTGCTGGGTTCGGGCTGGACATGCTCCTCAACAACCCGTACCCGGCGGCGCAGAGCGCGTCCCGGTCGGCGGCTGCCACGCCGGTCTCGGTGTCGGCCGCCGCGTCGGTCGAGTCATCCCTCGATGTATGTGCCCGGAGATCGACCGTCGTTGCATGATGTACGGTTCTGGTAGATGGTATTCTGAACTTCTTTTTGCTGTATTTTGCTGCAGGTGAATGGAGCTGCTGCTTGGGACATTGCGTCTCAGCATTTGTTCAGTGGGTTTGACGCACAGTTTCAGTCAGTTCAAAGTGAGTAGCTGCTTCTCTGAAGCAAAGCTTGCAGGGTTACCTTGTACTGATATTCTTGTGTGAAAGAACATAGATACAGAGTTAGCCAAGGAAAAAATAAGATGTTGTTACAGTTAAGATGAGGCCAGTGGTCATCACGTACCTGCTATACTGACAGAAGGTTAAAGAATCTCATTACAGAACTCTGACAAAAAAAATGCGTCAAACAGTATTTATCTTGTTTCATTTGTACTCGACTAAAAATGAGTGCAGATTTGGAAGATGCATGTGTATAGTCAGTTGAGCACAGGAAGCATATGTAATGAACGCATTGAAACTTGAGTAAGCGGTTATGCTGAACATTTTCCTGAATCCGGCTTCTACTTTTAGTACGTAATGCAGTGTTAGGACTGAAGTGTCCATTTTGTGCTATTTTTAACTTCAGAAGAACATGTTCCCTGAATCAAGATGCTACTTTCACTTGCAGGTGACTGTTTGCTAGACAACCTCAAAATGGAATTGTAAGCGGGATTAATTCTCATCCCTGGAGTTTTAAGTGCAGCTATACGTGCGGCTGAAGATTCTTTATTCATAGCAACTGTACTAATGCAGTATTCTGTCAGCAATTAAAACAAAGCACATTTGTGTGTGAAGTTATATTCTTGTATTGCTAATGTACCAAATCATAAGCAATCCGCAATTCTTCACTGCCGAGCTACACAAATGGTTCAGATTACAGCAAAAGCATTTACAATATGTTCTCGCTACCTTGTTCAGAATAAATATTCTCACTACAAACAAATCCAGAACAACAGCATGCACACATCTTATCAGATAAATTACATTAAACTGAAGGTGCGACACCAAACCAGTGCACCGCTGTCTCCTACTTGTCGTCCCCTCTTTAAAGCACAGACTGTTCACCAGCTTCTGCAAAGACATAATTCAACCTTACTTATACTCGAAGTAAAACATAATTCGTATGCACATCATCACTGAAAATAAGTTCTGATGAAGATATAAGTGCACCCAGATTCCCCCACCCCACCCCCTCGAGCAAGGTATATTGTTTCAGATTTTTCATGGGTGCTACTCAAATTTCAATGTCTCTTAAACCATCAAATATGTTTGCCACTAAAAGGCAACAGTATAAGATAACTTTGCTCTCATTGTGACCCAGTCAGCAGAACTACACTAAAAACATTGTTTATCAAGTGGATATTTTTCCATCAGAAACTAATACTTAATTAATGAATTGCTTTGAAGAAAAAGAATCATCAACGATTACAGTGTTAGTGTGAAAAGGAAAAGGAAATGAGCCTTTGCCCGAGCGCAGATTTGCGTTGACAAAGAGCAGAAATTGCTCTCTGTGAACATAAGGTGGACTTGTGACAAAAATTTCCTCACAACTAGAAACTGCTAGTGGTAGAAACTAGGGTTCTACCGGGTCTAGGCCGGAGGTTGTAGGGGAAGGAGGGAGCTGGTCGTGGACGAACACGCGGACGCCGGGGGCTGGGCGCCGTCGTGCACGAGGAGGCGACGGCTGAGAGGGAGATGGCGCAGGGAAGGAGGCGGCTAGGGTTAGGTCTCCCGGCTCCCTAAGGAAGCCGAGCAAATATGATTGCTTCTTTCTTGATTAGATTGATACATCTCCTCCCCTTATATAGAGAGGTTTACTTGACTCCTAAGCAAATGATAAGATAATCGGGCTAAGCCCCTAATAACGATAAGATAACTTGAGCCACAACCCACTAGGCTAAGCCCCTAATATGACGGTCATAACACTTCTCCCGGCCTGCACAAAAAGCTCGTCCTCGAGCTGTAAGGTGGGGAAGCGCTTGCTGAACTCCTCGAGGTGATCAACCAGCGTCAAACACCTTCGCGACAGCTGGGGCGGTCATGTCGGCGGCGACGGCGTCCTCCTCAATGTAGTCTGCAGCCTCCAGGTAGAAGAGTCGCGGGCAGACGTGTCCGGGCGTGTAGGGCTCGTCGCAGTTGAAGCACAACCCTTGCCGGCGATGCTCGAGTAGCTCGGCCAAGGTGAGCCGGCGGAACGGGCGCGCCACGGTCGCGGCGAGGGGTGCCGCGGAAGCCTGAGTCAGGCCGACCCTGCGCGGGAACATCTGGTCCGGGTAGTGGCCCAGTGGCCCGGGACGGTGCTGCCTGCTGCATGGCCACCGCGCGGCACTCGAACGCGCGGGCGTAGTACATGGCCGTCTGGAGGTCCTGGGGTCCCTGCAGCTCGACGTCCACGCGGATATGATCTGGCAGACCGCCGGCGAAGAGTTCGGCTCGCTGGTGAGCCGTCACGCCGGACGCGTGGCACGCCAGGGCCTGAAAGCAGTCGGTGTAGTCTTGCACCGTAGAGGTGAAGGGAAGGCGGCCCAACTCGGCCAGGCGACTCCCGCGGATCGGCGGCCCAAAACGAAGGAGGCACAGCTCATGGAAGCGCTCCCACGGGGGCATGCCGCCCTCGTCCTGCTCGAGGGCATAGTACCATGTTTGGGCTGCACCGCAGAGGTGGTAGGATGCCAGCCAAGTGCGCTCCGACGCGAGCGTGCGCTGCCCACGGAAAAACTGGTCGCACTGGTTGAGCCAGTTAAGCAGGTCCTCCGTGTCATCATAAGTGGCGAAGTCGATCTTGGCGAACCGTGGCGGCGTCTGGGTCGGCGCGCCATGGCCGACCGGCTCGGCGGTGCGGAGCAGTGATGATGACGGCGCCCGGTCAACGGTGGGGAGGCCGTCATAGGCCCCCGCGGAGCCGGACGAGGCCCCAGACTGCAGTGTGGGTACCGATGGGTGCCCAGCCTCCGTGTAAACTGGCGGTGGCGGAATTGGGGACGGTGACGGCGGAAACTGGACCTGCTGGATCGGGAGGCCCCCCGGTGTGGACTGGCCTAGTCCGGAGCTGGGCAGCGGCGGTGGAAGCTGGACCGGCGCGGCCGGCGCGGGCCAGTACGGCCACTGCGGCGCTGGGGCGGGCGCGGGAAGCGCGGGTGGCGCCGCGA
>NC_041391.1:537356226-537490809 GCF_002162155.2 Triticum dicoccoides | reverse complement strand
GCGAGAGCCGGCGCGGGCCACTACGGCCAGGACAGCGCTGGGGCGGGCGGGGGAGGCGCGGGTGGCGCCGCGAGAGCCGGCGCGGGCCACTGCGGCCAGGACAGCGCTGGGGCGGCCGGCGGCTGGAGCGACGGATGGCCCCCGGCGATCGCCGCGGGGACCGAGTACCAGGGTAGGGCCGGTGGTCCGGAGGAGACGGCCGGCGGCGGAGGCGTTGGCGGCACGTACGGACCAGCCAGGAACAGCCGGATTCCTTGGACCGCGACGACCAGATCGTTGAGGACACCGGTCATGGCCTCCGAGGAGTAGACGAGCAGCGTGGTGGAGGGTTATGGCGGCGGACCCGTGGAGGGGGGCGGCGACTGGCCGGTCGATGCGCCGGTGGTGGAACCCATCGGCGCCGAGGGAAAGACCAGCGGTGCCATGGAGAGGATCAGCGATGGCGCGGCGGCGGTGGTGGCGAGGGGCAGCGACGGGCTTGGTGGTGGTGATGACATGGTCGAAACCAAGCTAGCTGATACCAAGCTGGTAGAAACTAGGGTTCTACCGGGTCTAGGCCGGAGGTTGTAGGGGAAGGAGGGAGCTGGTCGTGGACGAACACGCGGACGCCGGCGGCTGGGCGCCGTCGTGCGCGAGGAGGCGGCGGCTGAGAGGGAGATGGCGCAGGGAAGGATGCGGCTAGGGCTAGGTCTCCCGGCTCCCTAAGGAAGCCGAGCAAATATGATTGCTTCTTACTTGATTAGATTGATACATCTCCTCTCCTTATATAGAGAGGTTTACTTGACTCCTAAGCAAACGGTAAGATAATCGGGCTAAGCCCCTAATAACGATAAGTTAACTTGGGCCACAACCCACTAGGCTAAGCCCCTAATATGACGGTCATAACAGCTAGAAATTATCCACTTGCATCCAGCAATGCATACCAATATGGGCAAACACAGACGCACATGCTAGATTTCGCACTAGCACTTCTATCTTACAGTCTTTATTTCATGCAAGTTGTGGACTATCATGAAGTAAGAACTCGAACTAACCTTTGCCTGGGACAATGATAACTGGTGCTGCTTTACAGTTGTGGAAGCAATACTCACTGACACTTCCCTGCAACACACTACAATAAAAGGGCAAAGTTAAAGGTGTACTTGATAATATATCTTCAGCTCATGGGCCTCAATAAAATATGAAGATACATCAAATGGTAGAAATAAGAAAACAACATTGAACATATTTTAGTGCCCTTTGTGGTTTCAGAACAAATACTCGAGCTATCACATATATTCTCTTAAAGAGCACTAAAGTTGATGTTCTTTTCATGCACTAACTGAAGCATACCTAGCCACAATCAAGCCTGATTCTTGAAACATTGAATTAGATCATGGGCTTAGCAGTTTTCGTTTCACAACAAACTAGTAGACTTGTTTTTAGATGGTGAATCAGTGAGAAAATTTATATGCTCACAAATCAAGTATGACGTGCACTTGAACTGTGTAACTATGCCAATATTAAAACGAAGATATGTTCATATGTAAACTGAACAAGAACAACAAAAGGGCTTTCGCAATACACCTTTGATGGACTTGCATATGCAAACCTTATCGTGATGGGATAATACTAGAATTATGCCTCCGAATTACCAGATATTATAATGTTGGCCAAGGTAATGAACTACATAGCTAACTCATTAGCTCCTCAGGTTATCAAGGTTTGCCGCAGTCGGAACTGAACTGTGGTTTAGAGACTACAAGTTAATGAACTACATAGCTAACTCATCAGCTCTTCAGGTTATTATAATGTTGGCCAAGGTAATGAACTACATAGCTAACTCATCAGCTCCTCAGGTTATCAAGGTTTGCCGCAGTCGGAACTTAACTGTGGTTTAGAGACAGATACCTCTGAATAAGGCTTCGACCACGTGTGCCAATAATGACGGCTGCTGGCTTCAGTCGCTCTGCTTCTCGGCAAATAACCTTTCCAGCATCCCCTTCAACAATCCGTGCCTTGGTGTGGACCTTGTAAGTATCCCAATCAAATGCACATATATCAATTCCTTAGGGAAACTATGAAAGCGAAACAGGACACAGGATTTCACAAATATGAACACTACACGAGAAATAGTCTGCATAGCTTTCACTAAAAAGGTGCTCATAGCATCGCATTTTAAGCTTGGATCCCAAAACGCAAATGAATCCGTTGCACAACGAAACTATACACAGACACAGGGGTAACAGAGCATACCAGTGACTCCTTGAATGCCTCGACGGCCAACTCATCCATTAGTTCCTGACTTTTGTTGTATACCAGATCATTATGCACACCTGCACAAATTGAATCACAATCAGCCCCCATTTTCAGTTAACCACAAAATTTGAAGGGGAGCCGGTGTATAGATTCAGTGGAAATTGATTACAAAACGTGAGCCGGTACCCTTTTTAGACAAACAGGGAGGCTCTCCCCGGCTCCATTATCATAATGAAACCATAGTTCATACATCGGCTTACTAAGGAGCAGTTCAGAAGTAAAGCGAATTAGACAAAGTACGGCCAAACCGAAAAGTAGAGATAAACTGAAACACAGCCGGCTTCTAACAGGAACTGAAGAAACATGAGCCGGTATCCTGCATGTTCAGAATTTCAGATGCTTGCATGATCTCACGGTAATTCAGAATATAACCGAATGCCCCTAGATTATTTAAGACTGAAACCAACCGTATTATACTATCCTGGCTTTCTCGTCATTCTAGCAACATTTTTTTGAACACAATCATCCTAGCAACATGAATCCATGATAACCAGTATACTAGCCAACAACTTTCCTGATTGCAGTTCCTCTAGGTGGGGTCGTGAGGGCATGATATATGGGCCAATTGGCCCTTCTTTCTTTCTTGGGAATACTCAAGTTGATGAGGTCGTGGGGCACAAAATGATAATCAAAGGATGGTGCCTCATCACTACTATAAAGAGACGATTATTATTGCAATTTCCAAGCAAAACAAAAATGTTGGCACGCAGCCAGCTTTGATTAGCTTCATTTTAACGTGCGAGAGTTGGGTGGCTGGACTGCCCTAAAAATTACACTATACTGTGTTTTGTTCTATTATTACTGCTTAGTACCAAGCCAAAATTAGAGTGCATAGCATGGTAGAGCCGGGGCGCTGAACACACGCGAAACTAACAAGCCGCCAAATGGAAGTAGAAACAAAATACAGTATGTACCGATCGACAGCGACCTGACTGCGCGCAATAATCTAACAATTCTGGGTTATCAAATTTACCACGATGATTGATTAGGGAAGCAGGATCGCCTCGAAAGTAATAAAAAAAAAGTAAAACCCTAGAGAAGCGCGCGATCCGGAGATGAGACGGTGAAGGGACTCAACTGGAGACGGCGTGGACGAGGTGGAGGGTGTCGGCGATGCGCGCGAGGTGGGCGAGCGCCCAGCGGAAGGCGTGCCTGGAGTTGGGGCCGAAGTCGATGGCGACGAGCAGGTCCCTGCCGCGGCGGCGCTCCCCGGTCTCGCGCTCGAGCTCCGGCGCGGCGTGGGGGACGACCGGGATGAGGCGCGGCAGCACCACCTCCCTCCAACTGTACTCCTCCACGTCCTCCTCCACCGTCTCCATCGCCTGCTCGGTGGTCGGTACCAGTACCGCCGACGACGAAACCAAACGCCGCCCGCTCGCTCGCTCGCCTCCACCAACCCCTGTTTCAGATTGCTTTTGCCGCCGCACTACGTGCGTGCGTACTGCTAGTAGCTGGGTAGTGGCAGCAAAACGTTCGCCGTGGTGGTAGTACTCGTATATTTATGTTGGCCGGTGATGATGGCGTTAGCTCTGCCTGCTACTGCCGGTGTTTCGTGCTGGCGGCTTGGCGCGGTTGCCTCGCCGACTAGACCTCCTCGTCAGAATCTGAATTGAATACTTCAAGCAAAGAGAAGAGGAGGAGTCCTAGTTTATTTCGTGCATCTTCGCCATGTGTTTCTCGTCATGGATTCCATGTAAATTCAGAGGTCAAGGAGTAAATCTGGATTTCATCATGGATCCATTTACCATGGTCGCTGGCTAGTCCTCCTCCATGTTGTAGGTGGAGTGGTGCTACGGCCAGATACGGTCAAAGGGCCACGTGAAGTGGGGAAGAGGGAGGAAGAAAGAAATAGGCGGCCAGGGCCCATCCTTACGCGGCGGGTTTCAATCTCAGTCACCACGCTCACACCTTTTTCTTTTCTTTTTTCAGAAGACG
The DNA here is from genome assembly GCF_002162155.2 of Triticum dicoccoides. Classification (NCBI taxonomy): domain Eukaryota; kingdom Viridiplantae; phylum Streptophyta; class Magnoliopsida; order Poales; family Poaceae; genus Triticum; species Triticum dicoccoides. The sequence continues at coordinate 537,486,576 of NC_041391.1, read as the reverse complement.
CTCGCACCTTCTAGAAGGCGAAGAAGATTCGGCGGGGATCACCACGCCACCCCACGCAACGCAAGCGAGGACGAAGGCGGTATATGACATGGACAATGACGGAGTTGGAAATGCTTCGTGCCCAAGCCTGGTGCGGTGCTTCTCCGCGGGCGTGGGAACCCAAGATTACCCAAGAAGCAATCTGGTTCGAGGGTTATTATTATTATCACTTTCTCACTCCTCTATGTGCCTTAAAAAGAAAAACATTCTTCTCTGCCCCTCAGACAGCGGAGATTATCAAGATATGCAGCAAAGGTCCAGGGAAGCAGATATGCAAGATAAACCACTATTCAGAATATCTTGGAACTTCCCCTAAAAAAAAGGAATATGTGGGAACTACAATCAAGCTAGCATGGGACACATGGCACAGAAAAAAATGATTGGATGGGCAGTACTTCCTCTGACCGAAAATGTATTTATCAAAGTTTACATCCTTTTAAAATCTGTAATCAGTTTACACTTGTAGGCAGCATTTGATTGTTGTATATCAAAAAAAAAAAACTCCCAGGTTCGACACAGATCCTAGAAAACGTGGCAAGAAAATGCTGACAGCCATCAATTGCAGTAGTAGCTAGCAGGAGAAAAAACACTCAAGAATTTCAGAGGAGAGCAGGCGAGATGAACAGTGTCCATAAAGGCAGTGATATGTCACTGCTAAACATTCCAACAACAACAACAATAATACATACCAGTCGCGTACAACAGTTGGCCCAAATCATCCTGGGGGGTCTGCCAAGATACGGGGATATCATTGCCCCATCTTGATCCGGCAAAGCTACCATCAATCTACCACCTACCATCTCCCCAGGGGCATTCGTCCCGAGAGTCGAAGCAAAAGATATCAGAATTTACAGCATCCAAGGGGGCAGGCAACACGTCTCCGCTGGCCCGGTTAACGCCTATTCGCAGGCCGGTTTCGTGTCGAAGCTAGTCAGGCAGATCGCAAAGGCCTGGAACGCCGACAGTGGGTATCTATAATCCATTGTGAATATGTCTTTCCCGATCTTCCCGAACTGGAGGATCACCTTCTCCTGCTCTGCCGCGGGCACGCCGAGGGAAGGGTCGACCGAGGCGACGAGCTGGAAGTTCTTGACCGATGCTACGGTGACACGCCCTCGGAAGTTGAGGCACCAGCACTGCAGCTGCTCGTGCCAGCGAGGAGCTTTATTCTTCAGAAGCAGAGGCGCTTCGCTGGTGGAGATCGGTCCGGATAAATCAGCGCTGAGGCTTGTTGACGAGAATTCCATGTTTGGTTCCTTTCCTTTGCTAGTTGATAAGGTGGACACTTGTTCGTCAAGTGAGTGGACCATGCCAGTAGGGGTCGGGGCCTTGCCGCCTTCCTGAATGCACGCGGCTGGTATTGAGTGCATGGTGCACTGCATTCTCCTTGGTCCTCGATTGCGCAGGACAGTGAGCTCATATGAGACGGTAGCAACATTGTAATTACCTAGTGGCAGTCTTGGTGATACTTGCTTCGAGTGCCTTTTGCTTGGCTTGTTGTTAGGCAACACCGCAGCATCACAAGGAGGTTGGCTATCAAATATTGTGAACTTTGTGCCAAGGAAGTTTGGTCTGATTCAGGAGAATATAGTGTGATTAAAATGGCAAAGTAAAGTAATCATATTACGTAGCCAACAAAATAATAAGCTTACTTCAGTTTGCCAACATAGGTGCTGCTCGAATGAGAAAAATCATCAGAGATGAGCGATATCACAAAAGAAGTTCTGGCTGCACGTCTGATCTTGCGGGCCGCAAGCAAAAGCTTGTCATTTTCCCCATGCAGAGCTGCATTGCGTACACAACACTAGTCAGTGACATTGTTGGGCATATTTGAACTTTGGTAGATTTGTGTGTCTGTCTAAATCTCTGTAAATGAACTAATCTTAAATAGGACGTGGTGCAGGTTATCTTTCTGGATGCACCCTGCTCCACTGCCTACCAAGCTTGATGTGGACTGACCTTAAAAAAGGTTTGCTGTGGACTGCACACGATATCTAGCTTATTATGGTAAAAATTAATGCACCATATCAACAGTTGAGTTCAGCTTCTGCTCCTGCTGCACTTACTAAGAATGAGTAGCCCAGGACCTAAAAAAGGTTTGCTGTGGACTGCACACGATGCCTAGCTTATTCTGGTAAAAGTTATTGCACCGCATCAACGGTTGAGTTCAGCTTCTGCTCCTGCTACACTTGCTAAGAATGAGTAGCCCAGGTCCAATTTGATGCAGCAAGGAAGGAGTTTTACTATGGTATACCCTCACTTAACTGATTACAGTGTTCGAAATAATGTTAACCAGTTACAGTTAGCTCCCTTCTCAATTTGGAATTCAGGACTAGCAATCAATAAAGGTCTTGCAGTAGTGGGGAAGCCCTTAGATTGTTTGTTGTTTATTTTTCCGATTCTTCTTCTTAAAGGAATGTAGTACAAACTCAAACAGAGAGGCATGATACACAAACAGCCCATGAGTGCACAGGAATATGAATGCTCTCATGTAGAGGGAACATTTTATGATACAAACTGAACTATTTATCTTCGATGCCATCCCATTAGGCATTAGCGGATACAGATTCCACTAAATAGAATAAATTTGTGCACCAACTCGCCTTGCATAGGTCAGTCAAACTAACTCACAAGGAAAAGTATGACTGAAGCAATACATTATACTACATCTTGATGCTATGGTAACAGAACAAAGAAGGAATTCCAAACCATGTGTTCAAGCAACCAGACAAGATTGACTTACATGGGCTGAGCCCCAAGTAGAGGAGATAGGTGGACGTCGCCCTGTCCCTCCTCACAAAACACTGCACCGGAGAATCACGAGGCCCCGGCTGCGACAAATCACCAAGTCAAGCATCCAAACTCACACCATGATGAGCAAACAGATCATGGGGAGACGGGAGATACCTGCTTTAGAGAGATGGGGAAGGTGATCCTGCTGCACTCCTCGAGAGTCTTCACCACATCCTTGGTGACCTCGCGCCACGACCGGCAGACGGCGGCGCAGGCAACGACATGGCGCCGCGCCGGCCAGGCCACCTCGCTGGCCTCCACCCTCTGTATCACGTCGATCAGCAGCTCCGGCGGCAGGTTCGCCCACTGCCCCTGCTGCTGCGGCTCCTGGCCCTGCCGCTGCGGCTGCGGCTGTGGCTCCGGCCACAGGCTGGGCCAAGAATGCCGCGACCCCCCGCGGCCGTGGCCGGCGCGCCCGTCGGAGACGCCGCCGCGCCTGGACATGCTCCCGATGCCGTCCCTCATCTCCTTGAGCTCCCGCACGATGCTCTTCAAAGACATTGCAACTTATGGGCAGTTGCTGTCGCTCTCGCGGAAAGAGGCCCCCTTACTGCTCCATGGCAAGATCCGCCATTGCGGGCGAATCTACTCCAAAAATGGCAGGAGACAGCTCATAAAGTAGTCGCCGCCACTCCCGCATCTACCCCAACTAAACAAATGGACATTTTTCTGAGAAAGATCTGAAGCACGCGGCCCCGGAGAAACACAAAGAAACTGGAATTTTCTGGCGAATTGGTGAAGACGGCGAGGGCGAGGATCCGGCGCTTCCTCGCCCGGCGGTCCGGATCTGGGGAGGACGCAATGCAGCAACGAGGCACCGGAGAAACCGAGGATTCACGCTCGGGTGGCCTCGAGATCCAAAGCTTCCCCGCTTTCGCGGCTCAGAAAATCAAAAGAATCGGCTCAAGAACGGATCGGGGACCCTCCGTTTCCCTCATTTCCGCCTCCGTTGGATCCCCAGCTCCTCCTTCCTTCCCCCCAAGAGCTCCCCTCGCTCGCCTTCCTCTTCTAAGCTCTGGATTTCTCCACAGAGCTTCTCCCCTCTCTCCCTCCGCTCCCTCTCCCTCTTCTCTCTCTATCTCTCCGCTGCAGCTCCTGTGAGTCCTGTGTGTTTGGGCGTGGGTTTGTATTAGGGAGAGGATAATAAAAGGGGCCGCGGGGAAATAAAGAAATGAACGGAGACGGGGTTTTTTAAGAGGGTGGGGACAGCCTTTGTGGGGTGCTCTTTTTTCCTCTCTTTGAGTTTTCACCTTTCAAGGTGTGCAGGTACTGGTACTCTACTCGCGGCTCCCCAAAACTCACAGCTGCCCAACGGGAATCCTATGCATCAACATGGAGTGTGCGCCGCTGTGGGACTCGCGCTCTGGTCTTGAGGTGAGGTTGGACTGCTGCTCCGGTGAGGTGAGGTGGTTGCAGGGCAAGTTACATGGTGAAAAGCCTCTGAAAGGCACTTTGTGTTGGGAAGACTTTCCCTCTGGGATACAATGAACTTCTGGAATGAAAAGGTGTCATGGGGTTTAGGGGATCAGAGCTCAACTCTATCAAATTGTGAAAATGATCTACTCCAATGTCGCTCTATATAGGTGAAGAGAGTGCCAAGGTTTTTTTTCAGGGGTTCATAGCTTCAACCCGCGAAAATATCGAAGTATCATCACTCTGACATCTGTGTATGTACTCCCTCCGTGTTTGACAGAAGAGCGTGAAATACTCAGCAAGACCAAGGGGCGTGTAAAGAGTTCAAACCTGCCATTTTTTCTCCTAATATGAAATTAAAATCTCCTAAACTCCAGCGGAGTGGGCAACTTGCCTTCATCGAAACTACTCTTCTCGGTCACATGTCGGCACGCAATTAAATAGCAAAGATCCGCTTGTTTTCTGATTGGTCAGTGAGCATAACGGAAAGATTGCATTGATTTCGCTCAATTGTTACACACCGATTTTTTTTTGCATGCAGTTATTGTGCTCCGATTTTGTAATGTCGTGAACAAATTATGGGGGTAGTTTGGGTACATCACTACTTCTTTTGCTCATGGTGGAGTTCTTTCGTGGAAAGGGAGAAGAAATATACACGTCTTTATTTCGTACACGCTCGGAGAGGGTTGTAGTATGACACTAGTGTTGATTTGTACCGATCAAAGAGCAGAAGGAGATGCTATACATTTGTGTGTGCCCACGCTGGGGTTGTAGAGTATGTTTGGTTTTATGCACAAGGTTACTCTACCAAAATTTTGGCTAGCCGCAATTTAAATTGAGATTTTTGTTTGCACATGAGTTGCACAACATTGGCTAAAAAATAAACTAGAATTGCTAAAGGAGTATTGGTGTGCGAAAAGCTTGCCAAGCATTCGAACAACGAATATTTCTTTTTTGGTTGTTGTAAAAAAAGTGGTGAGTACACTTCGGCCATAATCCAAAACATACCCTTAAATCGCTATGCACTGCGGTAATTTTGGTTAAGGTTTTTGCTTGCACATTAGTTAAACAACATTGGCTAAAAAAATAAAGGGAAAAGTCAACCTGTGCCACTCTCAAAGTTGCATAGTCGATCTTTGTCACCCAAACTTGCATATTTTGGTCTATCCACTAACGCTTGTGAAGAAATTGGGTCCATCACACTCCTCGTCGTCTCCGACGGTTGTCGTTAGTTTGTTGTCAACTTTCGTTGTTTCCTCACATTTAAGACTAACCGCTTCACCACATAAACTGAGGCAAGGATGAGACTACACTGATCCTTCCGGCCGATGTGGGCCCCACAGTTGATGTCGTATTTCAATTTTGCCACGCATTTGTGCCAATGTAGGGGCATGTCGTTCAGGTCATAACTTCTTTTTTGCAACTGCGATGCGAGCCACCTATGGGCCTATCTGCAACCCTCGATGGTGGTGATACCGCCTATCTTCAACGCTCGATGGTGGTGATACTCCCTAAGTGCATGGAGTGTTGTAACATTTTTCAAAGTGAAGGCAGTAAGTATGGAGTGTCAAACCCAAAGTGACCAAAGATAGGATTCGTATCATCTTGGGTGCTACTTGTCAGACAGAACCCTACGTATAGCAAACGGTGTGATGTAGAGTGGAACCTTAGATGGCCAATCTTCTCACACTTGGAAGGGGAGAACAAGAAAGAACAAAAAAGGAAATCAGTCAAACATGTCCATGTCACACATCCACTAGAATAGCACATATGAGATCTAGAGTATACAAGAACAAGTCAAGGGAAAAGCACTAGGTAGAGCTCTTCTAAAATCTCAAGGATATGAGGTCTTGGAGGCGGATAGATCTTCCCTAGAGTAGAGGTCTTGCATCCATGGGTGGATCTTCCCTTGAAGGGGTCTTGAATCCACCAAGGGATCTTCTCCAATGGGGTGGCAGATGAACAAAGCTCTCTAGATCTCAGTTCAATATACTTTGCTAACCCCTAATACGAAGGTAGGAGACGGCTATATATAGTCCGAGGGTAAGAAAGGAAGTGTCGCACGTTCGGTGGTCACCGAATGTCCGGTGGCTCCTGGTGGACCGGATGTTCGGTAGTGATCAGCAGTACGATTGCATGGAAAACAAAAAAAAATCTACGCACACACAAAATCTATCCATAAAGATGCATAGCCACGAGAGGGGGATAACGTCTTCATACCCTTGAAGATTGCTAAGCGGAAGCGTTTATCAACGCGGTTGATGTAGTCGTACACCTTCATGGTTCATCTCGATCAAGTACCGAACGTACGGCACCTCCGTGTTCAGCACACGTTCAGCTAATGACGTCCTCTTCTTCCTAATCCAGCAAGAGGGGCGAAGTAGTAAATGAGTTACAGCAGCACGACGACGTGGTGGCGGTGGTGGTGAAGGACAATCTCCATAGGGCTTCGCCAAGCACAACGGAAACTAGATGGAGCATAAACTAGAGGGGACGGGGTTGCCGGCACACGGCTTGGTGAATCTTGATGTGTTCTGAGTGCTAGCCCTGCCCCTCTGTTTATATGTTGAGCCCAAGGGTCGTTTCTTGGAGAAAGAGCCTCCTCAAAGTCGGTTTAGCCTGCAAGGCAAGACTCCTTCTCGGACTCCAAGACCTAGACGCTAGGGTCCTTGGCGTCTAGTCCTTGGCGTCTGGCCCCTTGGCCTCCACAAAACTACCTTTTGCACCTTCCTAAAGCCATGTGGGCTTTACCCCTTGGCCTAAATAAAGTGTTCTCGTAACCAAACATTTCAAGAAACATCTGAAACCCCTTCTGGAGACCAAATACTATTATCCCATATATCAATTTTTACCTCCGGACTATTCCGGAGCTCCTTGTCATGTCCGTGATCTCATCTAGGACTCCGAACAACATCCGGTCACCAACATACATAACTCATATAATAATATATCGTCAACGAATGTTAAGCGTGCGGGCCCTATGGGTTCGAGAATGATGTAGACATGACCGAGACACTTCTCCCGTGATAGCCAATAGCGGGACCTGGATGCCCATATTGGTTCTTGTAAGTGCATTTAGTGCCATCCCTAGTTGGTTTTGGAGTATTAACGAGAGACGTGGTTGAGGGACTAATGTGTTTGTGAGATTTGCAGGAAAACACAGGTAGAAGTCCCTCATTGATTCGTTTTACCTACTAGAGATGACCCCTAAAATGTATGAAGACATTGAAGATAATGGTGGTTTGCGAAGACATACACGTCGAAGATAATGATGTGTGAAGACATTCGCTTGAAGACAATGGAGTGCGAAGACGTAGTTTCTTTTATAGTTTCATTTTCTTCCTTCTTGAGTCATAGGAACCACCGAACTGTCAAGCGGGGTCCAGGTGAACAAAGTCAAAGAAACTGACGTGATGCTCAACCCAAATCCTATGTCTTCGAGTAAAGACATGAGAGAAAATCTTATCCAGAGTTGGATGACTTAGCTTGGCTTGTAGCCCAAGTCAAGCTGTCACGTGTGTTTGAAATCTGACCATTGGACACGTGTCGGTTCCTTAGTGACCCAGGGTCATTTCAGACATATCATGTCGGGTTGCCTCCTGGCTATAAATAGCTCACCTCCTCCACCATAAATTGGTGGCTGCTCAGAGTTAGTGCACGAAATTTGTCGTTTGAGAGCAACCCACCTCCGAAGCCTTTGAGAGAGAATCCTTGCGAGGACAAAGCCGAAAACACCCAGAGCCCAAAAGAGTGTTTGGCATCAATGAAGTCTTTCTGTCTGCGTCGTCTGAAGACTTATTACACTTGAAGACCGTGTATCTTCCAGTCGGTTAGGCGTCGCATTTTGAGGATCCAAGAGTCATTATGGATCACCGGTGAACAAAGTCTTGTGAAGGTTTGGAAGTCTACCTTGAAGACTTACCAGAGTGATTTGGAGAGGACTAAGTGTCCTCAACTCAAGGGTAATAAGGTGAAGACGTGGTCTTCTTAGTTCAATCTTAGCCTCCCTAACTAGACATATAGTTGTCACAACAACTGGAACTTGTCTACCAAATCCTTGTCTTCGCCAAGCAACTAGTTCTATCACTTCACCCTTTACTTATTGTTTAGCTTCGTGAAGTCATTGATTATTTGTCCTGTTAGACTTCATAGTGTGAAGACATTCTCTCTGATTGCATATTTGGCTTCACACTATCTTTCTATTTCGGTCCATTCTACCTAGCTGTTATTTGTCTTCGTGTTTACTATGTACTATTTCCTAGACTATGGCTTGGCTAGTGTAGTTTATCTTCCGCTGCATACTGTATAGGTTGTATTTGGTTGCCTGTCTTGAAGACTTTCATAAAAATCGCCTATTCAGCCCCTCTAGTCGATAACTAGCACTTTCAGTTCCTACATATTCTACGAAGATCTTTATTGGTCGAACCTTTATGACAACATACGTAGTTCCTTTTGTCCTTCGATATGTTACTTGCGCGAGATTCAATCGTTAGTATCTTCATGCCTAGTTCAATCTCGTTACTGGCAAGTCTCTTTACTCGTTTCATAATACATCATCCTGTAACTAACTCCTTAGTCACTATGCTTGCAAGCTTCTTGTTATGCTATATTACCGAGAGGGCCCAGAGATACCTCTCTGTCACATGGAGTGACAAATCCTAGTCTTGATCCATGCCAACCCAACAAACACCTTTGGAGATACCTGTAGAGCACATTTATGATCACCCTGTTACATTGTGGCATTTGATGGCACACAAGGCATTCCTCTAGAGTTCGGGAGTTGCATGATCTCATGGTCTAAGAAACATGTATTTAACATTAAGAAAGCAGTAGCAATAAACTGAACAGTCGTATGCTATGCTAACGATTGGGTCTTGTCCATCACATCATTCTTCTAATGATGTGATCCCGTTATCAAATGACAACTCATGTCTATGGTTAGGAAACCTTAACCATCTCTGATCAATGAGCTAGTCTAGTAGAGGCTCAATAGGGACACGGTATTTGTTAATGTATCCACACATGTATTTAAGTTTCTAGTCAATACAATTCTAGCATGAATAATAAACCTTTATCATGAATAAGGAAATATAATAATAACAACTTTATTGTTGCCTCTAGGGCATATTTCCAACAGTCTCCCACTTGCACTAGAGTCAATAATTTAGATTACATAGTAATGAATCTAACTCCAATGGAGTCTTCGTGCTGATCATGTTTTGCTCACGGAAGAGGTTTAGTCAACAAGTCTGCTACATTCAGATCCGTATGTACTTTACAATTTTCTATGTCTCCATCCTCAACATATTCGCGAATGGAGTTGAAGCGTCGATTGATGTGTTTGGTTCTCTTGTGAAACCTGGATTCCTTCGCTAAGGCAATTTCTCTCATTGGACCCAATGCACTGGGTATTACACCCAGATCGGATATGAACTCCTTCATCCAGACTCCTCCATGCGCTGCTTCCGAAGCAGCTGTGTACTCATCTTCATATGTAGATCCCACCACGATGCTCTGCTTGGAACTGCACCAACTGACAACTCCACCATTTAATATAAATACATATCTGGAACTGCACCAGATGGAGCGTCTCCGGGAAGGCCCCTGTCAGAAAACAAAGCAAGTCAGAAAAAAGACATCAAGGACAAGAAGCCGGATCCCAACCCGGCGGAAACTTAAGGAAAGCACTTACTGGAGAAGAATTCTTCCAGGTGCTGCACTTCGAGCAACGTACCGCACCTTCCCCGATCAATGGTGCGGCCGCGCTCCTGGAGCGCCTTCTCCAAGTCGGCCGCCTCCAACTTGGGCGTCCTTGTCCTCAGCCGCCTTCTCGAACGCTTCACGACGGCGGGCCTCCTCCGCCGCGGTCACCTACCCCTTCAAGCGCTCCACCTTGGCCTGAAGCTGGCCCTTGGCGTCGGCCAACCTGTCACGTTGCTGGTCCACCTCGGACAGGGCCCACTATGCCTCCACCGCCTTTGGCGGCCTCCGCCTTAAGGTGCTCCACCTCGGCCTCGAGGCGGCTCTTGTCGCCCCGCCTTAAGGTGCTCCACCTTGGCCTTGAGGCGGCTCTTGTCGCCCGCCAGCTACTGAGCCGACTGGCTTCGTCGAGCGACCGCCGAGCCGCCGCCACCTCCGCCTTCGCCTGCGCCACCTCGGCTCCGAGACGACTAGCATCGGCGACAAGCCGGTCGTAGTGATGGCCGGCCCGAAGCAGCCGGGTCTGCCGAGACAACACCTTAGCTAAAAAAAGAAGAGCAAGATTTAAGATTCGACCCAACTATTACACAGTTGGCCCGAATCTCGAGGGCTACACCCAATGGGTGCGCTAGCGCGCCCCCACTAGAAAAGAGCACAAAGATACCTGTGGCGACACAGAGCTCCTCCTCCTTGGCGGCGAGCTGCTCCTTGAGCTCCCGGTACTTGCCCAGGAGGCGATTGAAGGCGCTGACCCGGTAGGCGTCCAGTTGCTGTAAAGCGAGGCGATCAATACAAAGACAGCATTCCAGAGATTCGACCCAACTGCTACGTAGTTGGCCGAAACCTCAGGGGCTACACCAATTGGGTGCGCTAGCGCGCCCCCACAAAGAAGAAGCTGCAAAGGAAGATATATCAGAAGGCGGAAAGGGAGCTTACCAGCACGGCGCACTCCAGCTCCCGCGTCCGCTCCACCTCGCCCTGGGCGAAGACCTCGATCCGGTCTGTCCGCCCGCGCAGACGGCGGCTGACAGCGTCCATCGCCGCCTCCTCCTGGGTCTGAGGCCCGAAGACCACGGCGGCCCCACCCCATGCCGGCAGCGACACGGCGGGCTGATGTCCCCCTGGCCTGAGCACCAGGGCATGCTCTCCTCCGGCCGCTCCCCTCGCGGTCGGCTCCTCCTCCGACGCCCTCTCCGGTGCCGCCACCAACCCGGCTACCGGGATGGCCTGCGACGCCACCATCGGCTCGACAGTCGGGATGGCCTGCGGCGCCACCTCCTGCAAATCCTCCTCCGACGCCCGAGGCATCCCCTGTGGCGCCACCCACGGCGCCTCCTCCAAGACAGCGTCGCCACCACCTCCGTCGACCCCCGCCCGCTCGACAGTGTCGACCCGTAGTGGGGTGTCGTCCTCAACCTCCATGACCTCCCGGTCGAGCTCCACCACCTCAGCCCGGCCTCCTTGGCCGCGCTCCCTCACCGACGATGGCTCAAAGACCATCGCCGCCACCATCGTGCCCTTCGGCATCTCCCGCCATGCCGGCTCCTCGCCGGCTCGCGCCCATGTTGCCGCAGCATCGGTCCAAGCCCGGACCGATGCCGCCTCCAGCTCCGCCTTGGCCCTGTTCCGGTCCCGCCAGGCCAAGCCTTCGGAGCCGGTCGGGTCCAGGCTGAGATCCGGATCTACCGGCTCCTCCTCCTCGTCCCGGTCGACAATACCGAACCGGCTCCTGCAGAACGCGGCGTCCTCAGCGGCCGCAACATCGGCCGCCACCCTCGCCAGAGCGATCGGCGACCTGAAATCCAAGGCAAAATGAATAACGAGCAGGGCCGACTCGGCCACTCGGATGCAAGCAAAAGAAAAACTCACCCCGACAGAACCACGACGGCGGGCCTCGCCGGCCTCTCCTGTGCGGCGCCACGCCTCCTCTTGGCGGTCGAGCCCGCCGCGCGCTTCACGACCGGAGGCCGCTACGCGACGCCATCCTTCTCGTGCGGCCGGCTTGGCGCCGGCCCTTCCCGCGACGACCCTGCTCCGCCCGCATCGCCGTCTCCTCTGCCCAATGCCACTGCATCGACGGTTCGCATCAGCGTCGCCCGCACCACGTCACACCCAGCGACTCTGGGAACATAAAGAAGAAAGCAAAAAAGCAAGACTTACCCACACAACACCCTGCTCCAACATCGGCGGCCTCCTCCTCCCCTCCGCCGTGGGCCACGGGCTCCTCCGACGCCGCCCGCACCACCTGCGACGATGCCCGGGCGTAAGGGTGCCGGATGGCATTCAGAAGCACCTCTCATGCTACGTCGATACGGATGAGAAGATGCACGGCAGCAAAATATGAAGACCAAAAACTCACCATGGGCACCGGATTCGAGTGGATGTACGGCGTCTTGCCGAACCGCCAGTCGTCCCTCAACGCGACCTTGGAGATATCGTTGACCCGGCACGCGATCTGGTCCGCCGCTAGGTGCGTGGCTGCCAGACGGTTGGGGTCCTAAAGGCCGGTCATCTTGCTGACGAGGCAGCTACGCCGCTGCAGCGGAAGAACCCGACGCGTAATGAAGGCGGCGATGAGATCGGTGCTGCTGAGCCCCTCCCATGCCTTCATCACCGAGACCCGCTTGCAGAGGTTGAGAATCTCCTGCGACGGGTGCTTGTGGTAATAACCCGAGTTCATCTTTGCCCGTGGCGGCGCGATGGCGAAGGCTGGCAGGTTGATGTGGTCCGCGCCAAGGTTGTAGACGTAGAAGAAGGAGTTTTGCCATTTCTTGGCTGAATCCTCCAGCGGTATCTTGGGGCAATCGGCGCCCGACCGCTTTGAGATCACGGCGGCCCCACAGTCGGAGAACTCCCCGGTCGTCGGCCCTTGTTGCTTCAAGGAGAAGAAGCGTGCCCAGAGGTCGATTGAAGGTGCGACCCCCAGGTACCCCTCGCAGAGGGTCACAAAGCTCGAGAGCTGCATGATGGCGCCGGCACCGAGATGATGGGGCTGGAGCCCGAAGAATTCTAGGAAATCACGGAAGAAGGCGCTCGCAGGGAGGCCGAACCCGTGCTTGAAGTGTAGGAAGAAGACCACGCGCTCCATGCCTGGGGCAGCGGCCTCTGCTCGCCCTGCGGCAGGCGCACGACAACCTCCGTCTCTCCCGGCAGGCGCTGGGTGGTGCGGTGGTAGGCGATATCAGCGGCGGTGACGGTCGAGCCCATCCATGAGCCCGACGGTAGCGCCATCGATGGAGAAGAAAGAAAAGGAGAGGATGGACGACGATGGAGCTCTGCTCGAAGCAGCGGGCGTCGCAGAGCGGCGGTTTATAAGCCTCGGTTTGAACGTGGGGGAGTGGGATTGTTTGCACTCACCTTTCCCACTTCCCTGCAATAAGTGCGCATGTACGCACGCAATAACTGAGTGGGGAAGAGCAACCGACTTGCGGACACCACAATAAATACGTGTGTGTGGGCCAAGGGCACACAGCGGCGGGCCCCAGCACGTCGCCCAGTCCCGTCACGTGCGTGGCCTGTCAGGCCCCTCCGACTTCCAGGCGCCATGTGGCGCCCGTGCGAAGCCCGAGGGATTGCCCCAAGATTGGATGGACTCTCCAGTTTCCCGCCGCTTCCGGGATGCCGCAATCCGGTTTCCAAAAACCGGCACATAATGGGTGTTGCCGGACCCGGCGGTCACAGGATTTGCCTCTCCAAGGGGGGAAACTGCGAAGGCCCTCCCATCCAAAGACGATGGACCTTCACAGCTTCGGAGACTACTGTCGGGGGGATGAATGATACGTCTCCAATGTATCTATAATTTTTGATTGCTCCATGCTACTTTATCTACTGTTTTAGGCAATATTGGGCTTTATTATCCACTTTTATATTATTTTTGGGACTAACCTATTAACCGGAGGCCCAGCCCAGATTTGCTGTTTTGTGCCTATTTCAGTGTTTCGAGGAAAAGGAATATCAGACGGAGCCAAAACGGAACGAAATCAACTGGAGAAGTTATTTTTGGAAGGAAAGCCACCCGATGGACTTGGAGTGCACGTTAGGAGATACAGGAGGTGCTCACGAGGGTGGGGGGCGCGCCCCCCCTGGGCGCACCCCCTGCCTCGTGGGGCCCCCATAGCTCCACCGATGTACCCCCTGTACCCATATATACATACGTATCATAAAACTTCCAGAACAGAAGATAGATCGGGAGTTCGCCGCTGCAAGCCTCTGTAGCCACCAAAAACCTCTCAGGAGCCCTTCCCGGCACCCTGCCGGAGGGGGGATCCCATCACCGGAGGCCATCTTCATCATCCCGACGCTATCCATGACGAGGAGGGAGTAGTTCACCCTCGGGGCTGAGGGTATGTACCAGTAGCTATGTGTTTGATCTCTCTCTCTCTCTCGTGTTCTCTCTCATGTTCCTCTATGGCATGATCTTGATGTATCCCGAGCTTTGCTATTGTAGTTGGATCTTATGATGTTTCTCCCCCTCTACTCTCTTGTGATGAATTGAGTTTCCCCTTTGAAGTTATTTTATCGGATTGAGTCTTTTATGAGAACACTTGATGTATGTCTTGCGATCCACTTGATGTATGTTTTGGTGATCAACTTGCGCGTTTTGTGACATTGGGAACCTATGCATAGGGGTTGGCACACGTTCTTGACTCTCCGGTAGTAGCTTTGGGGCACTCTTTGAAGTACTTTTATGTTGGTTGGATGAATCTGAGATTGTGTGACGCATATCGTATAATCATGCCCACGGATACTTGAGGTGACAATGGAGTATCTAGGTGACATTAGGGTTTTTGTTGATTTGTGTCTTAAGGTGTTATTCTAGTATGAACTCTATGATGGATTGAGCGGAAAGAATAGCTTTATGTTATTTTACTACGAACTCTTGAATAGATAGAACAGAAAGGATAACTTTGAGGTGGTTTCGTACCCTACCATAATCTCTACGTTTGTTCTCCGCTATTAGTGGCTTTGGAGTGACTCTTTGTTGCATGTTGAGGGCTTGTTATATGATCTATCTATGTTATTATTGTTAAGAGAACTTGCACTAGTGAAAGTGTGAACCCTGGGCCTTGTTTCCTATCATTGCAATACCGTTTACGCTCACTTTTATCGCTCACTACCTTGCTGTTTTTATAATTTCAGATTACAAAAACCTATATCTACTATCTATTTTGCACTTGTATCTTCATCTCTTCGCCGAACTAGTGCACCTATACAATTTACCATTGTATTGGGTGTGTTGGGGACACAGGAGACTCTTTGTTATTTGGTTGCAGGGTTGTTTGAGAGAGACCATCTTCATCCTACGCCTCCTACGGATTGATAAACCTTAGGTCATCCACTTGAGCGAAATTTGCTACTGTCCTACAAACCTGTGCACTTGCAGGCCCAACAACGTCTACAAGAAGAAGGTTGTGTAGTAGACATCAATGAACCCCGGGCAGGCTACAGAACCCGGATCCTTTTCAAAAATAACGGGGCCAGCATCGCCGCTCAAGCTGGCCCGCGCTTGGCCAGGTCGCCCGACCCAGCCAAGCCCCTTGATACGTCTCCAACGTATCTATAATTTTTGATTGTTCCATGCTATTATATTACCTATTTTGGATGTTTAATGGGCTTTACTAAGCACTTTTATATTATTTTTGGGACTAACCTATTAACCGGAGTCCCAGTCCAAATTGCTGTTTTTTTGCCTATTTTAGTGTTTCGCAGAAAAGGAATATCAAATAGAGTCCAAACAGAATGAAACCTTCAGGAGAGTTATTTTTGGAACAAACGCAATCCAGGAGACTTGGAGTGGATGTCAATAAGCAGACAAGGAAGCCACAAGGCAGGAGGGCGCCCCCCCACCCTCGTGGGCCCCTCGTGGCTCCCCTGACCGACTTCCTTCGCCTATATATACTCTTATACCCTGAAAACATCCAGGAGCACCACGGAACCCTATTTCCACCGCCGCAACCTTCTGTACCCGTGAGATCCCATCTTGGGGCCTTTTCTGGCGCTCCGCCGGAGGGGGAATCAATCATGGAGGGATTCTACATCAACGCCATAGCCTCTCCGATGAAGTGTGGGTAGTTTACCACAGACCTTCGGGTCCAGAGTTATTAGCTAGATGGCTTCTTCTCTGTCTTTGATTATCAATACAAAGTTCTCCTCGATCTTCTTGGAGATCTATTCGATGTAATACTTTTTGCGGTGTGTTTGTCGAGATCCGATGAATTGTGGGTTTATGATCAAGATTATCTATGAACAATATTTGAGTCTTCTCTGAATTCTTTTATGTATGATTTGTTATCTTTGCAAGTCTCTTCGAATTAGCAGTTTGGTTTGGCCTACTAGATTGATCTTTCTTGCAATGGGAGAAGTGCTTAGCTTTGGGTTCAATCTTGCGGTGTCCTTTCCCAGTGACAGCAGGGGCAGCAAGGCACGTATTGTATTGTTGCCATCTAGGATAAAAAGATGGGGTTTATATCATATTGCTTGAGTTTATCCCTCTACATCATGTCATCTTGCCTAATGCGTTACTCTGTTCTTATGAACTTAATACTCTAGATGCATGCTAGATAGCAGTCAATGTGTGGAGTAATAGTAGTAGATGCAGAATCGTTTCGATCTACTTGTCGCGGACGTGATGCCTATATACATGATCATGCCTAGATATTCTCATAACTATGCACTTTTCTATCAATTGCTCAACAGTAATTTGTTCACCCACCGTAATACTTATGCTATCTTGAGAGAAGCCACTAGTGAAACCTATGGCCCCCGGGTCTATTTTCCATCATATAAGTTTCCGATCTACTTTATTTTGCAATCTTTACTTTCCAATCTATATCATAAAAATACCAAAAATATTTATTATCTCTTTCATATCTCACTTTTGCAAGTGGCTGTGAAGGGATTGACAACCCCTTATCGCGTTGGTTGCAAGGTTCTTATTTGTTTGTGTAGGTACGAGGGACTTGCGTGTAGCCTCCTACTGGATTGATACCTTGGTTCTCAAAAACTAAGGGAAATACTTACGCTACTTTGCTGCATCACCCTTTCCTCTTCAAGGGAAAAACCAACGCATGCTCAAGAGGTAGCAAGAAGGATTTATGGCGCCGTTACCGGGGAGTCTATGCTCAAGTCAAGACATACCAAGTACCCATCACAAACCCTTATCCCTCGCATTACATTATTTGTCATTTGCCTCTCATTTTCCTCTACCCCACTTCACCCTTGCCGTTTTATTCGCCCTCTCTTTCCCGTTCGCTTTTTTTCTCGCTTGCCTCTTGTGTGCTTGTGTGTTGGATTGTTTGTCACGATGGCTCAATATAATACTAAATTGTGTGATTTTTCCAATACCAAAAACAATGATTTCCTTAGCACTCCGATTGCTCCTCTTACCGATGCTGGATCTTGTGAAATTAATGCTGCTTTGTTGAATCTTGTCATGAAAGATCAATTCGCTGGCCTTCCTAGTGAAGATGCTGCTACTCATCTAAACAACTTTGTTGATTTGTGTGATATGCAAAAGAATAAAGATGTGGATAATGATATTGTTAAATTGAAGCTATTTCAGTTTCACTTAGAGATCGTGCTAAAACTTGGTTTTCGTCTTTGCCTAAAAATAGTATTGATTCATGGAATAAGTGCAAAGATGCTTTTATCTCTAAGTATTTCCCTCCCACTAAGATCATCTCTCTTAGAAACAATATTATGAATTTTAAGCAACTTGATCATGAAAATGTTGCACAATCTTGGGAGAGGATGAAATTAATGATTCGCAATTGCCCTACACATGGATTAAACTTATGGATGATCATACAATTTTTTTATGCCGGATTGAATTTTGCTTCTATAAATCTTTTAGATTTGGCCGCGTGAGGCACTTTTATGGAAATCACTTTAGGAGAAGCTACTAAACTCCTAGATAATATTATGGTTAATTATTCTCAATGGCATACCGAAAGATCTACTAGTAAAAAAGTTCATGCGATAGAAGAGATTAATGTTTTGAGTGGAAAGATGTATGAACTTATGAAATTGTTTGCTAATAATAGTGCTCCTGTTGATCCTAATGATATGCCTTTGTCTACTTTGATTGATAATAATAATGAATCTATGGATGTGAATTTTGTTGGTAGGAATAATTTTGGTAACAACGCGTATAGAGGAAACTTTAATCTTAGGTCGTTTCCTAGTAATTCGTCTAATAACTATGGTAATTCCTACAACAACTCTTATGGAAATTTTAATAAGACGCCCTATGATTTTGAGATTAGTGTTAAAGAGTTTATGATTTCTCAAAAGAATTTCAATGTTTTGTTTGAAGAAAAATTGCCTAAGATTGATGAGTTGGCCAGGAACGTGGATAGAATTTCTCTTGATGTTGACTCTTTGAAACTTAGATCTATTCCACCTAAACATGATATCAATGAGTCTCTCAAATCTATGAGAATTTCCATTGATGAGTGCAAGGAAAGAACCGCTAGAATGTGTGCTAAGAAAGATTGCTTTATAAAAGCATGTTCTTCTAGTTTTCATGACAATAGGGATGAAGATCTAAAAATGATTGATGTGTCTCATGTTAAATCTTTGTTTTGCAATATGAATCTTGATAATGATGGGACTGGAGATGAGTCAACTTTAGTTAAAAGGTGTCCCAATGATTCGGAGTTTCTAGATCTTGATGCGAAAATTGGTAAAAGTGGGATTGAAGAGGTCAAAACTTTACATAGCAATGAACCCACTATTTTGGATTTCAAGGAATTTAATTATGATAATTGTTCTTTAATAGATTGTATTTCCTTGTTGTAATCCGTGTTAAATTCTTCTCATGCTTACAGTCTAAAAAAAGCTTTTACCAAACATATCATTGGTGCCTTAATGCAATCTTATGAAGTAAAACTTGAATTAGAAGTTTCTATACCTAGAAAACTTTATGATGAGTGGGAACCTGCTATTAAAATTAAAATTAAAGATCATGAATTCTATGCTTTGTGTGATTTGGGTGCTAGTGTTTCCACGATTCCAAAAACTTTATGTGATGTGCTAGGTTTCCGTGAATTTGATGATTGCTCTTTAAACTTGCACCTTGCGGATTCCACCATTAAGAAACCTATTGGAAGAATTAATGATGTTCTTATTGTTGCAAATAGGAATTATGTGCCCATAGATTTTATTGTTCTTGATATAGATTGCAATCTTTCATGTCCTATTATTCTTGGTAGACCTTTCCTTAGAACAATTGGTGCAATTATTGATATGAAAGGAGGAAATATTAGATTAGAATTTCCATTAAGGAAAGGCATGGAACATTTTCCTAGGAAGAAAATCAAATTACCTGATGAATCTATTATGAGAGCCACCTATGAATTGAATACCAAAGATGGCAATACTTAGATCTATTCTCGCTTTTATGCCTAGCTAGGGGCGTTAAACGATAGCACTTGTTGGGAGGCAACCCAATTTATTTTTGTTCCTTACTTTCTGTTCCTGTTTAGTAATAAATAATTCATATAGACTCTGTTTAGATGTGGTTTTATGTTTTAATTAGTGTTTGTGCCAAGTAGAACCTATAGGATCATCTTGGGTGATAGTTAATTTAATCATGCTGAAAAACAGAAACTTTTGCACGCACGAGAATAATTTTAATAAATCACAGAAACGTGTTTTTCAGTTGATTCTTTTTTAATTAGATTAGTAGATAAATTTTATAGGACTTCCTATTTTGGTAGAATTTTTAGGGTTCCAGAAGTATTCGAAAGTTATAGATTGCTACAGACTGTTCTGTTTTTGACAGATTCTGTTTTTCGTGTGTTGTTTGCTTATTTTGATGAATCTATGGCTAATATCGGGGGGTATGAACCATAGAGAAGTTGGAATACAGTAGGTTTAACATCAATATAAATAAATAATGAGTTCATTACAGTACCTTAAAGTGGTGGTTTGTTTTCTTGCACTAACGGAGCTCATGAGATTTTCTGTTGAGTTTTGTGTTGTGAAGTTTTCATGTTTTGGGTAAAGATTTGATGGATTATGAAATAAGGAGTGGAAAGAGCCTAAGCTTGGGGATGCCCAAGGTACACCAAGGTAAAATTCAAGGACAACCGAAATCCTAAGTTTGGGGATGCCCCGGAAGGCATCCCCTCTTTCGTCTTCGTCTATCGGTAACTTTACTTGGGGCTATATTTTTATTCACCACATGATATGTGTTTTGCTTGGAGCGTCTTGTATGATTTGAGTCTTTACTTTTTAGTTTACCACAATCATCCTTGCTGTACACACCTTTTGGAGAGACACACATGAATTGGAATTTATTAGAATACTCTATGTGCTTCGCTTATATCTTTTGAGCTATATAATTTTGCTATAGTGCTTCACTTATATCTTTTTAGAGCACGGTGGTGGTTTTATTTTGTAGAAATTATTGATCTCTCATGCTTCACTTATATTAATTTGAGAGTCTTTTAGAACAGCATGGTATTTGCTTTGGTTATAAAATTAGTCCTAATATGATGGGCATCCAAGTTGGGTATAATAAAAACTATCATATCAAGTGCATTGAACACTATGATCAATTTGATACTTGATAATTGTTTTGAGATATAAAGGTGGTAATGTTAGAGTCATGCTAGTTGGGTAATTATGAAATTGAGAAATACTTGTGTTAAAGTTGGCAAGTCTTGTAGCATGCACGTATGGTGAACGTTGTGTGACAAATTTGTAGCATGGGGTGTTCTTTGATTGCCTAACTTATGAGTGGAGGTCGGGATTGCGTGATGGTTAACTCCTACCAACCCTTCCCCTAGGAGCATGCGTAGCAGTACTTTGCTTCAAGGGCTAATAAACTTTTGCAATAAGTATATGAGTTCTTTATGACTAATGTGAGTCCATGGATTATACGCACTCTTACCCTTCCACAATTTGCTAGCCTCTACGGTACCGTGCATTGCCCTTTCTCACCTTGAGAGCTAGTGCAAACTTCGCCGGTGCATCCAAACCCCGTTATAAGATACGCTCTATCACACATAAACCTCCTTATATCTTCCTCAAAACAGCCACCATACCTACCTATTATGGCATTTCCATAGCCATTCCGAGATATATTGCCATGCAACTTTCCACTGTTCTGTTTATTATGACACACTCCATCATTGTCATATTGCTTTTGCATGATCATGTAGTTGACATTGTATTTGTGGCAAATCCACCTTTATAATTCTTTCATACATGTCGCTCTTGATTCATTGCATATCCCGGTACATCGCGGGAGGCATTCACATAGAGTCATATTTTGTTCTAAGTATTGAGTTGTAATTCTTGAGTTGTAAATAAATAAAAGTGTGATGATTTCCATATTAGAGCATTGTCCCAAGTGAGGAAAGGATGATGGAGACTATGATTCCCCCATAAGTCGGGATGAGACTCCGGAATTTATGAAAAATAAAAGAGGCCAAAGAAGTCCAAATAAAAAAAGAGGCCAAAGAAGCCCACCAAAATAAAAAAAATGAGAGAAAAAGAGAGAAGGGACAATGTTACTATCCCTTTTCCACACTTGTGCTTCAAAGTAGCACCATGATCTTCATGATAGAGAGTCTCCTATGTTGTCACTTTCATATACTAGTGGGAATTTTTCATTATAGAACTTGGCTTGTATATTCCAATGATGGGCTTCCTCAAATTGCCCTAGGTCTTCGTGAGCAAGCAAGTTGGATGCACACCCACTTAGTTTCTTTTGTTGAGCTTTCATACATTTATAGCTATAGTGCATCCGTTGCATGGCAATCCCTACTCCTCGCATTGACATCAATTGATGGGCATCTCCATAGCCCATTAATTAGCCGCGTCAATGTGAGACTTTCTCCTTTTTGTCTTCTCACACAATCCCTATCATTATAGTCTATTCCACCCATAGTGCTATATCCATGGCTTACGCTCATGTATTGTGTGAGGGTTGAAAAAGCTGAAGCGCGTTAAAAAGTATGAACCAATTGCTTGGCTGAAACCGGGGTTGTGCATGATGGGAGTATTTGTGTTATGAAAATGAAGCATGGCCTAACTATATGATTTTGTAGGGATAAACTTTCTTTGGCTATGTTATTTTGATAAGACATGATTACTTTGTTAGTATGCTTGAAGTATTACTATTTTTATGTTAATATTAAACTTTTATCTTGAATCTTTTGGATCTGAACATTCATGCCACAATAGAGAAAATTACATTGAGAATTATGCTAGGTAGCATTCCACATCAAAACTTCTGTTTTTATCATTTACCTACTCGAGGACGAGCAAGAATTAAGCTTGGGGATGCTTGATACATCTCCAACATATCTATAATTTTTTATTGTTCCATGCTATTATATTACCTATTTTGGATGTTTAATGGGCTTTACTAAGCACTTTTCTATTATTTTTGGGACTAACCTACTAACCGGAGGCTCAGTCCAAATTGTTGTTTTTGCCTATTTTAGTGTTTCACAGAAAAGGAATATCAAACGGAGTCCAAACGGAATGAAACCTTCAGGAGAGTTATTTTTGGAACAAACGCAATCCAGGAGACTTGGAGTGGACGTCAAGAAGCAAACGAGGAAGCCACGAGGCAGGAGGGCGCGCCTTAGGGGGTGGGCACGCCCCCACCCTCATGGGCCCCTCATGGCTCCCCTGACCGACTTCCTTCGCCTATATATACTCTTATACCCTGCAAATATCCAGGAGCACGATGACACCCTATTTCCACCGCCGCAACCTTCTCTACCCGTGAGATCCCATCTTGGGGCCTTTTCCATCGCTCCGCCTGAGGGGTAATCGATCATGGAGGGATTCTACATCAACGCCATAGCCTCTCCGATGAAGTGTGAGTACTTTACCACAGACCTTCGGGTCCATAGTTATTAGCTAGATGGCTTCTTCTCTCTCTTTGATTCTCAATACAAAGTTCTCCTCGATCTTCTTGGAGATCTATTCAATGTAATACTTTTTGCAGTGTGTTTGTTGAGATCCAATGAATTGTGGTTTTATGATCAAGATTATCTATGAACAACATTTGAATCTCCTCTGAATTCTTTTATGTATGATTTGTTATCTTTACAAGTCTCTTTGAATTATCAGTTTGGTTTGGCCTACTAGATTGATATTTCTTGCAATGGGAGAAGTGCTTTGCTTTGGGTTCAATCTTGCAGTGTCCTTTCCCGGTGACAGCAGGGGCAGCAAGGCACATATTGTATTGTTGCCATCAAGGATAAAAAGATGGGGTTTATATCATATTGCTTGAGTTTATCCCTCTACATCATGTCATCTTGTCTAATGTGTTACTCTGTTCTTATGAACTTAATACTCTAGATGCATGCTGGATAGCGGTCGATGTGTGGAGTAATAGTAGTAGATGAAGAATCATTTCGATCTACTTGTCGCGAACGTGATGCCTATATACATGATCATGCCTAGATATTCTCATAACTGTGCACATTTCTATCAATTGCTCGACGGTAATTTGTTCACCCACCGTAATACTTATGCTATCTTGAGAGAAGCCACTAGTGAAACCTATGGCCCCCGGGTCTATTTTCCATCATATAAATTTTCGATCTACTTTATTTTGCAATCTTTACTTTCCAATCTATATCATTAAAATACCAAAAATATTTATTATGTCTTTCTGATCTCACTTTTGCAAGTGGCCGTGAAGGGATTGACAACCCCTTATCGCGTTGGTTGCAAGGTTCTTATTTGTTTGTGTAGGTACAAGGGACTTGCGTATAGCCTCCTACTGGATTGATACCTTGGTTCTAAAAAACTAAGGGAAATACTTACGCTACTTTGTGATACGTCTCCAACGTATCTATAATTTTTGATTGTTCTATGCTATTATATTACCTGTTTTGGATGTTTAATGGGCTTTACTATGCACTTTTATATTATTTTTGGGACTAACCTATTAACCGGAGGCCCATTCCAAATTGCTGATTTTTGCTATTTCAGTGTTTCGCGGAAAAGGAATATCAAACGGAGTCCAAATGGAATGAAACCTTCGGGAGAGTTATTTTTGGAACAAACGCAATCCAGGAGTCTTGGAGTGGACGTCAGGGAAGCAACGAGGTAGCCACGAGGGTCCAGGGCGCGCCCTACCCCCTGGCCGTGCCCCCACCCTCGTGGGCCCCTCGTGGCTCTCCTGACCGACTTCTTTCGCCTATATATACCCATATACCCCAAAAACATCCAGGGGAACAATAGATCGGGAGTTCTGCCGCCGCAAGCCTCTGTAGCCACCAAAAACCAATCGGGACCCTGTTCCGGCACCCTGCCGGAGGGGGGAACCCTCACCGGTGGCCATCTTCATCATCTCGGCGCTCTCCATGATGAGGAGGGAGTAGTTCACCCTCGGGGCTGAGGGTATGCACCAGTAGCTATGTGTTTGATCTCTCTCTCTCTCTCTCTCTCTCTCTCTCGTGTTCTTGATTCGGCACGATCTTGATGTATCACGAGCTTGGCTATTATAGTTGGATCTTATGATGTTTCTCCCCCTCTACTCTCTTGTAATGGATTGAGTTTTCCCTTTCAAGTTATCTTATCGGATTGAGTCTTTAAGGATTTGAGAACACTTGATGTATGTCTTGCATGTGCTTATCTGTCGTGACAATGCTATGTTCACATGATCCACTTGATGTATGTTTTGGTGATCAACTTGCGGGTTCAGTGACCTTGTGAACTTATGCATAGGGGTTGGCGCACATTTTCGTCTTGACTCTCTGGTAGAAACTTTGGGGCACTCTTTGAAGTTCTTTGTGTTGGTTGAATAGATGAATCTGAGATTGTGTGATGCATATCATATAATCATGCCCACGTATACTTGAGATAACATTGGAGTATCTAGGTGACATTGGGGTTTTGGTTGATTTGTGTCTTGAGGTGTTATTCTTGTACGAACTCTATGATAGATCAAACGGAAAGAATAGCTTCATGTTATTTTACTACGGACTCTTGAATAGATCAATCAGAAAGGATAACTTTGAGGTGGTTTCGTACCCTACAATAATCTCTTCGTTTGTTTTCTGCTATTAGTGACTTTGCAGTGACTCTTTGTTGCGTGTTGAGGGATAGTTATATGATCCAGTTATGTTATTATTGTTGAGAGAACTTGCACTAGTGAAAGTATGAACCCTAGGCCTTGTTTCAACGCATTGCAATACCGTTTACGCTCATTTTTATCATTAGTTACCTTGCTTTTTTTATATTTTTAGATTACAAAAACCTATATCTACCATCCATATTGCACTTGTATCACCATATCTTTGTTGAACTAGTGCACCTATACAATTTACCATTGTATTGGGTGTGTTGGGGACACAAGAGACCCTTTTTTATTTGGTTGCAGAGTTGTTTGAGAGAGACCATCTTCATCCTACGTCTCCCACGGATTGATAAAGCTTAGGTCATCCACTTGAGGGAAATTTGCTACTGTCCTACAAACCTCGGCACTTGGAGTCCCAACAACGTCTACAAGAAGAAGGCTGTGTAGTAGACATCAAGCTCTTTTCTGGCGCTGTTGCCGGGGAGGTGAGCGCTTGAAGGTATATCTTTAGATCTTGCAATCGAATCTTTGAGTTTCTTGTTTTATCACTAGTTTAGTTTATAAAAGAAAACTACAAAAAAATGGAATTGAGTTTGTTTCATACGCTTCATCTTTTTAATATCTTTCGTGAGAATGATGGTAAGGAAAATTGTGCTCAAGTGCTAGAAGAAGAAGTCTATAAAATGTTTGGCACTAAATCTTTGAGTGATGAGCATGATTTCAATGTTGTTAGTATGAATTCTTTGAATACCCATGATGCTAATGATATGCAAAGCCACAAGCTTGGGGATGCTATGTTTGATGAATATGATATTTTTTGTCCCCAAACTTTTAATGAGCAAATTTATTATGATGAAAGCATGCCTCCTATTTATGATGATTATTGTGATGATACGTATGCCATAAATAATAAACATAACCATGAAACTTGTCATCATGATTTTAATTTTCAATTGGATTATGCTTCACATGATAGTTATTTTGTTGAGTTTGCTCCCACTACTATTCATGAGAAGAAGTTTGCTTATGTGGAGAGTAGTAAAATTTATATGCTTGTGCATCATGAAAATAATGATTTATGTGATGGTTATATTATTGAATTCATTCATGATGCTACTAAAAATTATTATGAGGGAGGAACATATGCTTGTAGGAATTTCAATAATATCAAGTTTCCTCTCTATGTTCTTAAAGTTTTAAAGTTATGCTTGTTTTGCCTTCCTATGCTAGTTGATTATTGTTCCCATAAGTTGTTTGCTCACAAAATCCCTATGCATAGGAAGTGGGTTAGACTTAAATTTGCTAGTCATATTCTTCATGATGCTCTCTTTATGTTTCAATTCTTATCTTTTATGTGAGCATCATTGAAATCATCATGCCTAGCTAGGGGCGTTAAACGTTAGCGCTTGTTGGGAGGCAACCCAATGTTATTTTTGTTCCTTGTTTTTTGTTCCTATTTAGTAATAAATAATTCATCTAGCCTCTGGTTATATGTGGTTTTATGTTTTAATTAGTGTTTATGCCATGTAGAACCTTTGGGAAGACTTGGGTGAAGTCTTTATGATCTTGCTGTAAAAAACTGAAACTTTATGCTCACGAGATTAGCTGCCATGTTTTACTGGAGAGTGCTTTTAGGTTGATTCTTTTTGAAGATGATTAATAGACAAATTCCTCAGGTCCACCAATTTATTTCAGAATTGTTGGAGTTACATAAGTATTCGAATGATACAGATTACTACAGACTGATCTGTTTTTGACATATTCTGTTTTCTATGTGTTGTTTGCTTATTTTGATGAATCTATCAGTAGTATCAGAGAGTATGAACCATATAGAAGTTGGAATACAGTAGATATTACATGAATATGGATTTAAAATGAGTTCACAATAATACCTAAGTGGTGATTTATTTTCCTATACTAACGGAGCTTATGAGTTTTCTGTTGAGTTTTGTGTTGTGAAGTTTTTGAGTTTTGGGTAAAGATTCGATGGACTATGGAATAAGGTGCGGCAAGAGCCTAATCTTGGGGATGCCCAAGGCACCCCAAGGTAATATTCAAGTACAACCAAGAGCCTAAGCTTGGGGATGCCCCGGATGGCATCCCCTCTTTCGTCTTTGTTCATCGGTAACTTTACTTGGAGCTATATTTTTATTCACCACATGATATGTGTTTTGCTTGGAGCGTCATTTTATTTTGTTTTGCTTGCTGTTTGAATAAAATACCAAGATCTGAAATTCTTAAATGTTAGAGAGTCTTCACATAGTTGCATAATTATTCGACTACTCATTGATCTTCACTTATATCTTTCGGAGTAGTTTGTCATTTGCTCTAGTGCTTCACTTATATCTTTTTAGAGCACGGTGGTGGTTTTATTTTGTAGAAATTATTGATCTCTGATGCTTCACTTATATTATTTTGAGAGTCTTTTAGATCAGCATGGTAATTTGCTTTGGTTATAAAATTGGTCCTAATATGATGGGCATCCAAGTTGGGTATAATCAAAACTATCATATAAAGTGCATTGAATACTATGATAAAATTGATACTTGATAGTTGTTTTGAGATATAAAGTGTTGCAAATATGCCCTAGAGGCAATAATAAAATGGTTAATATTATATTTCCTTGTTCATGATAATTGTCTATTGTTCATGCTATAATTGTATTAACTGGAAACCGTAATACATATTTTAATACATAGACCACAACATGTCCCTAGTGAGCCTCTAGTTGACTAGCTTGTTGATTAATAGATGGTCATGGTTTCCTGACCATGGACATTGGATGTCATTGATAATGGGATCACATCATTAGGAGAATGATGTGATGGGCAAGACCCAATCCTAAGCATAGCACAAGATTGTGTAGTTCGTTTGCTAAAAGCTTTTCTAATGTCAAGTATCATTTCCTTAGATCATGAGATTGTGCAACTCCCGAATACCGTAGGAATGCTTTGGGTGTACCAAACGTCACAATGTAACTGGGTGGCTATAAAGGTACACTACAGGTATCTCCGAAAGTGTCTGTTGGGTTGGCACGAATCGAGACTGGGATTTGTCACTCCGTATGACGGAGAGGTATCTCTGGGCCCACTCAGTAATGCATCATAATAATGAGCTCAATGTGACTAAGTAGTTAGTCGCAGGATCATGCATTATGGAACGAGTAAAGTGACTTGCCGGTAATGAGATTAAACGAGGTATTGGGATACCGACGATCGAATCTCAGGCAAGTAACGTACTGATTGACAAAGGGAATTGTATACGAGATTGATTGAATCCCCGACATCGTTGTTCATCCGATGAGATCATCGTGGAACATGTGGGAGCCAACATGGATATCCAGATCCCACTGTTGGTTATTGGCCAGAGAGCTATCTCGGTCATGTCTGCATGATTCCCGAACCCGTAGGGTCTACACACTTAAGGTTCAGTGACGCTAGAGTTGTTATGGGAATTATTGTGCAGTTACTGAATATTGTCTGGAGTCTCGGATGAGATCCCGGACGTCACGAGGAGTTCCGAAATGGTCCGGAGGTAAAGATTTATATATGGGCAGTCCTATTTTGGCCATCGGAAAATGTTCGGGATTTTTCGGTATTGTACCGGGAAGGTTCTAGAAGGTTCTGGAGTGGGGCCCACCTTCATGGGGGACCCACATGAACGTGGGTAGTGGGGGCAAGGCCCCACACCCCTGGTCAAGGTGCACCAAGATTCCCCCTTAGAAGGAATAAGATCATATCCCGTAGGGATAAGATCAAGATCCCTAAAAAGGGGGGATAACAATCGGCGGGGAAGGGAAATGATGGGATTTCTTTCCTCCCACCTTTGCCAACGCCCCAATGGACTTGGAGGGCAATAAACCAGCCCCCTCCACCCCTATATATAGTGGGTAGGCCCATGGGAGCTTCACCCCTTGCCCCTGGCGCAGCCCTCCCCCTCTCGAACTCCACCTCCTCCTGAGTAGTGCTTCGCAAAGCCCTGCCGGAGATTTGCAATCTCCACCACCACGCCGTCGTGCTGCCGGAGCTCTCCCTCAACTTCTCCTCTCCCCTTTCTGGATCAAGAAGGAGGAGACATCCCTAGGCTGTACGTGTGTTGAACGCGGAAGCACCGTCCGTTCGGCGTTAAATCGGATATTCCGCCATTTGAATCGCTGCGAGTACGACTCCCTCATCCGTGTTCTAGTGACGCTTTCGCTTAGCAATCTTCAAAGGTATGAATATGCTCATACTCTCCCTCTCTTGTTGCTAGAATCTCCATAGATTGATCTTGGTGATGCGTAGAATTTTTTTGAATTATTTCTACGTTCCCCAACATAAAGGTGGTAACGTTAGAGTCATGCTAGTTGGGTAATTATGAAATTGAGAAATACTTGTGTTAAAGTTGGCAAGTCCCGTAGCATGCACGTATGGTGAACATTGTGTGACAAATTTGTAGCATGGGGTGTTCTT
Source organism: Triticum dicoccoides (assembly GCF_002162155.2). Classification (NCBI taxonomy): domain Eukaryota; kingdom Viridiplantae; phylum Streptophyta; class Magnoliopsida; order Poales; family Poaceae; genus Triticum; species Triticum dicoccoides. The sequence goes on along the minus strand of NC_041391.1, from coordinate 537,457,125 downwards.
TGATTGCCTTCCTTATGAGTGGAGGTCGGGATCGTGCGATGGTTAACTCCTACCAACCCTTCCCCTAGGAGCATGCATAGTAGTACTTTGCTTCGAGGGCTAATAAACTTTTGCAATAAGTATATGAGTTCTTTATGACTAATGTGAGTCCATGGATTATACGCACTCTTACCCTTCCACAATTTGCTAGCCTCTACGGTACCGTGCATTTCCCTTTCTCACCTTGAGAGTTGGTGCAAACTTCGCCGGTGCATCCGAACCCCGTGATATGATACACTCTATCACACATAAACCTCCTTATATCTTCCTCAAAACAGCCACCATACCAACCTATTATGGCAACTCCATCGCCATTCCGAGATATATTGCCATGCAACTTTTCACCGTTCCGTTTATTATGACACGCTCCATCATTGTCATATTGCTTTTGCATGATCATGTAGTTGACATTGTATTTGTGGCAAAGCCACCTTTATAATTCTTTCATACATGTCTCCCTTTATTCATTGCATATCCCGGTACACCGCCGGAGGCATTCACATAGAGTCCTATTTTGTTCTAAGTATTGAGTTGTAATTCTTGAGTTGTAAGTAAATGAAAGTGTGATTATTTCCATATTAGAGCATTGTCCCAAGTGAGCAAAGGATGATGGAGACTATGATTCCCCCAAAATTCGGGATGAGACTCCGGACTTTATGACAAATAAAAGAGGCCAAAGAAGCCCACCAAAATAAAAAAAAGAAGAAAAAAAGAAAAAAATGAGAGAAAAAGAGAGAAGGGACAATGTTACTATCCTTTTTCCACACTTGTGCTTCAAAGTAGCACCATGGTCTTCATGATAGAGAGTCTCCTATGTTGTTACTTTCATATACTAGTGGGAATTTTTCATTATAGAACTTGGCTTGTATATTCGAATGATGGGTTTTCTCAAAATGCCCTTGGTCTTCGTGAGCAAGCAAGTTGGATGCACACCCACTTAGTTTCTGTTGTTGAGCTTTCATACATTTATAGCTCTAGTGCATCTGTTGCATGGCAATCCCTACTTCTTGCATTGACATCAATTGATGGGCATCTCCATAACCCCTTGATTAGCCGCGTCAATGCGAGACTTTCTCCCTTTTTGTCTTCTCACACAATCCCTATCATCATACTCTATTCCACCCATAGTGCTATATCCATGGCTTACGCTCATGTATTGCGTGAGAGTTGAAAAAAGCTTAAGCGCATTAAAAAGTATGAACCAATTGCTTGGCTAAAACCGGGGTTGTGCATGATGGGAGTATTTTGTGTTACAAAAATGAAACATGGCCCAACTATATGATTTTGTAGGGATAAACTTTCTTTGGCTATGTTATTTTGATAAGACATGTTTAATTTGTTAGTATGCTTCAAGTATTACTATTTTTGTGTTAATATAAAACTTTTATCTTGAATCTTTCAGATCTGAACACTCATGCCACAATAAAGAAAATTACATTGAGAATTATGCTAGGTAGCATTCCGCATCAAAAGTTCTGTTTTTATCATTTACCTACTCGAGGACGAGCAAGAATTAAGCTTGGGGATGCTTGATATGTCTCCAATGTATCTATAATTTTTTATTGTTCCATGCTATTATATTACCTATTTTGGATGTTTAATGGGCTTTAATATGCACTTTTATATTATTTTTGGGACTAACCTATTAACCGGAGGCCTAGTCCAAATTGTTGTTTTTTGCCTATTTCAGTGTTTCGCAGAAAAGGAATATCAAACGGAGTCCAAACAGAATGAAACCTCCGGGAGAGTTATTTCTGGAACAAACGCAATCCAGGAGACTTGGAGTGGACATCAGGAAAGCAACGAGGTGGCCACAAGGGTCCTGGGCGCGCCCCCCACCCTCGTGGGCCCCTCATGGCCCTCCTGACCAACTTCTTTCGCCTATATATACCCATATACCCCAAAAACATCTAGGGGCACAAGAGATCGGGAGTTCCGCCGCCGCAAGCCTCTGTAGCCACCAAAAACCAATCGGGACCCTGTTCCGGCACCTTGCTGGAGGGGGAACCCTCACCAGTGGCCATCTTCATCATCCCGGTGCTCTCCATGATAAGGAGGGAGTAGTTCACCCTCGGGGCTGAGGGTATATACCAATAGCTATGTGTTTGATCTCTCTCTCTCTCTCGTGTTCTTGATTCGGCACGATCTTGATGTATCGCGAGCTTTGCTATTAGAGTTGGATCTTATAATGTTTCTCCCCCTCGACTCTCTTGTAACGGATTGAGTTTTCCCTTTGAAGTTATCTTATCAGATTGAGTCTTTAAGGATTTGAGAACACTTGATGCATGTCTTGCATGTGCTTATCAGTGGTGACAATGGGATATTCACATGATCCACTTGATGTATGTTTTGGTGATCAACTTGCGGGTTCAGTGACCTTGTGAACTTATGCATAGGGGTTGGCACACGTTTTCATCTTGACTCTCCGGTAAAAACTTGGGGGAACTCTTTGAAGTTCTTTGTGTTGGTTGAATAGATGAATCTGAGATTGTGTTGTGCATATCGTATAATCATGCCCACGGATACTTGAGGTGACTTTGGAGTATCTAGGTGACATTTTGGTTTTGGTTGATTTGTGTCTTAAGGTGTTATTTCTAGTACGAACTCTATGATAGATCGAACGGAAAGAATAGTTTCGTGTTATTTTACTACGGACTCTTGAATAGATCGATCAGAAAGGATAACTCTGAGGTGCTTTCATACCCTACAATAATCTCTTCGTTTGTTTTCTGCTTTTAGTGACTTTGGAGTGACTCTTTGTTGCATGTTGAGGGATAGTTATATGATCCAGTTATGTTATTATTGTTGAGAGAACTTGCACTAGTGAAAGTATGAACCCTAGGCCTGGTTTCAACACATTGCAATACCATTTACGCTCACTTTTATCATTAGTTACCTTGCTGTTTTTATATTTTCGGATTACAAAAACCTATATCTACCATCCATGTTGCACTTGTATCACCATCTCTTCACCGAACTAGTGCACCTATACAATTTACAATTGTATTGGGTGTGTTGGGGACACAAGAGACCCTTTGTTATTTGGTTGCAGGGTTGTTTGAGAGAGATCATCTTCATCCTACGCCTCCCACGGATTGATAAACCTTAGGTCATCCACTTGAGGGAAATTTGCTACTGTCCTACAAACCTCTGCATTTTGAGGCCCAACAACGTCTACAAGAAGAAGGTTGTGTAGTAGACATCAAGCTCTTTTCTGGCGCCGTTTCCGGGGAGGTGAGTGCTTGAAGGTATATCTTTAGATCTTGCAATCGAATCTTTTAATTTCTTGTTTTATCACTAGTTTAGTTTATAAAAGAAAACTACAAAAAAATGGAATTGAGTTTGTTTCATACGCTTCATCTTTTTAATATCTTTCGTGAGAATGATGGTAAGGAAAATTGTGCTCAAGTGCTAGAAGAAGAAGTCTATAGAATGCTTGGCACTAAATCTTTGAGTGATGAGCATGATTGCAATGTTGTTAGTATGAATTCTTTGAATACCCATGATGCTAATGATATGCAAAGCCACAAGCTTGGGGATGCTATGTTTGATGAATATGATATTTTTTGTCCCCCAAGTTTTAATGAGCAAATTTATTATGATGAAAGCATGCCTCCTATTTATGATGATTATTGTGATGATACGTATGCCATAAAGAATAAACATAACCATGAAACTTGTCATCATGATTTTAATTTTCAATTGGATTATGCTTCACATGATAGTTATTTTGTTGAGTTTGCTCCCACTACTATTCATGAGAAGAAGTTTGCTTATGTGGAGAGTAGTAAAATTTATATGCTTGTGCATCATGAAAATAATGCTTTATGTGATGGTTATATTGTTGAATTCATTCATGATGCTACTGAAAATTATTATCAGGGAGGAACATATGCTTGTAGGAATTTCAATAATATCAAGTTTCCTCTCTATGTTCTTAAAGTTTTAAAGTTATGCTTGTTTTGCCTTCCTATGCTAGTTGATTATTGTTCCCATAAGTTGTTTGCTCACAAAATCCCTATGCATAGGAAGTGGGTTAGACTTAAATTTGCTAGTCATATTCTTCATGATGCTCTCTTTATGTTTCAATTCTTATCTTTTATGTGAGCATCATTGAAATCATCATGCCTAGCTAGGGGCGTTAAACGTTAGCGCTTGTTGGGAGGCAACCCAATGTTATTTTTGTTCCTTGCTTTTTGTTCCTGTTTAGTAATAAATAATTCATATAGCCTCTGGTTATATGTGGTTTTATGTTTTAATTAGTGTTTGTGCCATGTAGAACCTTTGGGAAGACTTGGGTGAAGTCTTTATGATCTTGCTGTAAAAAACAGAAACTTTATGCTCTCGAGATTAGCTGCCATGTTTTACTGGAGAGTGATTTTAGGTTGATTAGTTTTGCAGATGATTAGTAGACAAATTCGTCAGGTCCACCAATTTATTTCAGAATTTTTGGAGTTACATAAGTATTCGAATGGTACAGATTACTACAGACTGTTCTGTTTTTGACAGATTCTGTTTTCTATGTGTTGTTTGCTTATTTTGATGAATCTATGAGTAGTATCGGAGGGTATGAACCATAGAGAAGTTGGAATACAGTATGTATTACACCAATATGAATTTATAATGAGTTCACAACAGTACCTAATTGGTGATTTATTTTCCTATACTAACGGAGCTTACGAGTTTTCTGTTGAGTTTTGTGTTGTGAAGTTTTCAAGTTTTGGGTAAAGATTCGATGGACTATGGAATAAAGAGTGGTATGATCCTAAGCTTGGGGATGCCCAAGACACCCCAAGGTAATATTCAAGGACAACCAAGAGCCTAAGCTTGGGGATGCCCCGGATGGCATCGCCTCTTTCATCTTCGTTCATCGGTAACTTTACTTGGAGCTATATTTTTATTCACCACATGATATGTGTTTTACTTGGAGCGTCATTTTATTTTGTTTTGATTGATGTTTGAATAAAATACCAAGATCTGAAATTCTTAAATGTTAGAGAGTCTTCACATAGTTGCATAATTATTCGACTACTCATTGATCCTCACTTATATCTTTCGGAGTAGTTTGTCATTTGCTCTAGTGCTTCACTTATATATTTTTGGAGCACAGTGGTGGTTTTATTTTGTAGAAATTATTGACCTCTGATGCTTCACTTATATTATTTTGAGAGTCTTTTAGAACAGCATGGAAATTTTCTTTGGTTATAAAATTGGTCCCAATATGATGGGCATCCAAGTTGGGTATAATAAAAACTATCATATAAAGTGCATTGAATACTATGATAAAATTGATACTTGATAATTGTTTTGAGATATAAGGGTGGTAATGTTAGAGTCATGGTAGTTGGATAATTATGAAATTGAGAAATACTTGTGTTAAAGTTGGCAAGTCCCGTAGCATGCACGTATGGTGAACGTTGTGTGATAAATTTGTAGCATGGGGTGTTCTTTGATTGCCTTCCTTATGAGTGGAGGTCGGGATCGCGCGATGGTTAACTCCTACCAACCCTTCCCCTAGGAGCATGAGTAGTGGTACTTTTCTCCGAGGGCTAATAAACTTTTGCAATAAGTATATGAGTTCTTTATGACTAATGTGAGTCCATGGATTATACACACTCTTACCCTTCCATAATTTGCTAGCTTCTACGGTACCATGCATTGCCGTTTCTCACCTTGAGAGTTGGTGCAAACTTCGCCGGTCATCCAAACCCCGTGATATGATACGCTCTATCACACATAAACCTCCTTATATCTTCCTCAAAACATCCACCATACCTACTGCCGGTGTCAAAACCGGCAAATCTCGGGTAGGGGGTCCCAAGTTGTGCGTCTTAGGATCGATGGTAACATGAACACGGGATTTTACCCAGCTTCGGGCTCTCTTGATGAGATAATACCCTACATGCTGCTTGATTGACTTTAATGAGTATAGGGGTTACAAGAGTTGATCTACCCCGAGATCATATGTTGTTGTCTAAACCCTAGAGGTATGATGAGTAATGTCATAATGATCTATCGACTAGCCTGGCCTCGGTTTATATAATGTACCAGAGGCCTAGGATAACAAGAGTCCTAGCCGAATACGCCGGTGGGGTGGAGTCCTTGTCTTGATAACCAAGTCTCGTGGAATCTTCCTTGTATGCGGCAGTAGTCCGAACTGGCCCATGAGTATACGGCCATGGGGGTCCTCGGCCCAATCTAACTCATCGGGAGATGACGTGGTGAGTACCCCCTGGTCCAGGACACTGTCAATAGCCCCCTGAACCGGTCTTCAAGTTGGGGACGCTCCTCGATTCTTCCTAACTGTTCTTCATCTTCGGTCCTCGGTCTTTAAAACTGGTTCAACAAATCTCCTTATCTTCGATCTTGAGGATCGCCAAAGTGCATCTGAAGAGTTTATACGTCGGGTATCCGAGGAGCCCCATTAAGTTTACGGCCTTTATCAATGCCTTGTTATTTTTATGCCACACCTCGGGTTTTAAGTTATTCCCGGGTGCTAGTGTCCTCTTGCATCCGAGCTTCAAATATGGATTGCATTCGAGGTATCTTTTGTAGCCAAGCACCAATGTCGGAATGCTTCCGAGCTCCAACGCCGGAATGTATCCGAGCTCCACCGCCGGAATGTATCCGAGGAGTATTGTTACAGCCGAGCTCCAATGTCAAACTGTATCCGAGCTCCAACGCCGGACTGTATCCGAGGAGTATTGTTATAGCCAAGCTCCAACGCCAAACTATGTCCAAGCTCTAACGCCGGACTATATCCTAGGGGTCATATATCACCTTGGTTCAAAAAAGTTGAAGGAGTTTAGCCGAGCTTAATGCCGGAAATGCCCTCTATGGAGCCAGCCACTAGCATCCGAGCTTTATGCCGGCTGCTTCCGGGGTGTCTATTGTAGTCGAGCACCAACGCCGGACTGTATCCGAGGTGGTGCACCACCTCGGCCATGGGCTGATTTTTATGAATTTAATTCTGAATTATGCAATGTAATATCTGCCGAGATGTATAGCCAGTAGCCCTCAAGGTGCGCGTTGGCCTAATATCTGGGATGCACCTGAAGGAAAAAATCAAACCGCTGACCCTAGTAGCCCCCGAGACTCAGGTCGATTCATAAAATCAGCCTAAGGATCAATTCCCAGCTCTGCAGCATAGTTAGGAATAGAAACGAGGTGTGCAAAGTCCTCGAGACTCAGGTTGGGTGCGACCGACCAACCTGAGGATAATAATCTCCTCGAAAACTATATTGCACTTCAAATTTTCTGCATTGGATTGTCAATGCAGTAGCCCCCGAGACACTGGTCAGGTGGCGACACTAGATCAGGGGATCGACGTACCCCTTTAATATTTGTAAATAATAAGCACGAAGGCCAGTAGCCCCCGAGCCTTAATGTGGGCACGGGTGGCCGAATTAAGGATCGATGTCCAAAGTAAAATCACAATATGTGTAATGATTCTATGTATCAAAGTACTTTACATCATCAATGCTCGGATCCGCATTGTACAAAACTTTGTTGACCGGCCATCGGCTTCAACCTCCTCGACTAGTAGCCGGGGAGTGTTTGTCCCACTTTATAAAGCCTTTATGAGGGCACAGATTTACGGCAAACAAGGCGATCCGGCCATACGGTTTTATAAAAAAGGTACATAGAGAGACATGTTATATTATTGTTTAACATAAGAAACATCGTCCAAAGAAAATAGTCCCGCTATCGGTTCCTTTCTTTGGGTTGTCATGCTAAGCATGATCATGAAACCTCAGCTCCAATCAGTGTGGGAGGAAAATACTGAGGATTTACTTCGGGGAAAGCTTCCAAACTCTGTGGTCTAGATGAACCCAAATTTTCACTTCCGTTGCGACCGTTTATAATCTGAAAGTGGCCCATCGTCGGCTTCTACCCCCTTGTAGATGCTACGCAGGGTGTTTCCGAAATAACAAAACAACCCTTAGCCGATGTCTCGGTGCCCGAAGGCAGTTGTGTGGGCGGAAACAAGGCAATCAGATATGCGGGCTTTATAACTTTCACTTAGTCATAGGAGCTTAAAGTTGGGAGGCCAACAAGTAGCCCCCCGCTTAATGTTCGGCGACAGCCGAGGTCAAGCCATAAACACTTCGGCCAATGTTATGAATGGCCCATCATTTAACATAGTCATCGGACTGCTGACCAGTTTACGCTTATTGTGGCAGTCAGTTTTCGGCTTTCTCTACTGTGGTGCTTAACCATGCGAGCTGGAAGCACAATTGCAGTGGTTCTCCCTTTGCACACCTAGCCGAACAAAGCGGAACATAGGAGGCAAGCACAGGAGCCGGGCAACCGAACTATTGACCGAAGACACAATTCGAAACTGATGCATATATAGCAATATCCGAGATTTTTTGCCAAATCTCTAAAGGTGTGCGACATTGCACTGCGAGACTTATGCGGAAAACACACAAATAGTTTAAAAGTGCCATAAACTTGGAAAACCAAGAAACGTCAGTAAAAACTTGACGTCCGAACAAGATCAAGTGTTCGGTGCCAATCCGAAAATTGGTCTTAGAAAAAAAAAGTGCTTCTGCCGTGCTTTAACATGACACATCCTATCTCAAGACTTCAAGCGGGGCAGCCTACGGCTTCAACCTCCTATCCCGAAGGCGGAGTACTTAGGCTCCCCGGCTATTGACCACACACTCCCGTCGAAACAAGGAGTGATAGAAAAAAGACTTTGCAGCGACTAGGAAGAAGAACACTTATTATAAAACAGCTCAAATAAATTTAAGAGCCCCCGAGTGACTTGGGTAAAAGAATTTTATGTTATAATGATTGTGCGTATCGAAGTACTTATATCATATCTGTGTTCACCCGAACTTTGAACGCGTCTTAACCGACCGCCGGCTTCTCCCTCTTCGGTCAAGGACCGAAGAGTGTTATGTACTCCACCTGTCTTGAATATCGATGGTGTTTCCGATAACCAAGCAATCAGGCCATAAGGCTGTAACAGACAAAACGCGCTCAGGGAACTTATGCTATATTACTTACAAAGTATAAGAAGCATCTTCGAAGAAAATAGTACCCCCACCGATACCTTTCTTTGGTTGCTCATTATTATTATGAGACTTGTGCAATAGATTTTTTGTACTCATGAGTTCCGTTGTGTGCCGACCATTGTTGAAAACAGTAAGAGTGCTAGCTTTCGGCTTCACCCAGTCTGAGGTCCGGCTCGGATGAACCGATCATGACAATCACAAAGGTGCTCCCTTTACTCCCTAGCCGAACAATCGGGAACGTAGAGGTAAGCACAGGAGCCAGGCAACCCAGCTTGCAAGTCGCTTAAGTCAACATGGTGCATATTGTGGCGTAATACATGAACAAGGAACGAATCCGTACAAGTATAATCATATGCAAGAGGAAAAGCTTCATCAAGGGAGCCCCCAAATAAACGGGGTATTTGAATATGTGCGTCACAAACAAAGTTTTGACAAGGAACTTTGTCACAAACAACTTTGTGCCAAAAAGTATAATGCTTGTTCGAACCGAACAAAATTTAAAACTGAAAGTTTTTGAGCATGAAAGCAACTTAGCTGGTTAATGTGCTCGGTGTTGATGATGCGATTCGGGCTTGTGGCGGGACGAAGACGCCCATTGATCTACGACAGATCCGACAAGGTTCGCAGTCCTCGGCATGGCCAAGGTCCTAGCCCCAGGCCCGAGGTGTCCGAGCAAGGAGTTCGGCACTTCGGAGTAGTGACCGCGTAAGGCAGTTGTCGGTGTCAAAACCGGCGGATCTCGGGTAGGGGGTTCCGAACTGTGCGTCTAAGGCTAATGGTAACAGGAGACTAGGGATATGATGTTTACCCAGGTTCGGGCCCTCTCGATGGAGGTAATACCCTACTTCCTGCTTGATTGATCTTGATGATATGAGTATTACAGAGTTGATCTACCACGAGATCGTAGAGGCTAAACCCTAGAAGCTAGCCTATGGTATGATTGTTGTTGTCCTACGGACTAAACCCTCCAGTTTATATAGACATCGGAGGGGGCTAGGGTTACACAGAGTCGGTTACAGAGAAGGAGATCTATCATCCGAATCACCAAGCTTGCCTTCCACGCAAAGGAGAGTCCCATCCGGACACGGGACGAAATCTTCAATCTTGTATCTTCATAGTTCAACACTCCGGCCAAAGTATAAAGTCCGGCTGTCCGGATACCCCCTTATCCAGGACTCCCTCAGTAGCCCCTGAACCAGGCTTCAATGACGATGAGTCCGGCGCGCAAATTGTCTTTGGCATTGCAAGGCGGGTTCCATCTCTGAATACTCCAAGATAAATTCTGAACAAAAGGACTGTGTCCGACTCTGCAAGACAAATTTCACGTACCACCGTAGAGAGAATAATAATCCACGAATCTATTCTGCTGACAACTCTTCGTAACATGACATCACGCCACGGTCCGGCTTTTATTCGAACCGTTTTTTATAACCAGCTACCGCACACATTGCGAGGCGGTTTCTTTGGCACGTCTTGTCAAAGCAGAGATTGTGTCCCCCTTATCGCAGGATCCTCATCAATACGGGTATGGGTAACCCAACCGTGCCATCAATCGTGGCGCTTGGAAAATGAGTAATTTTGTCAGGCAAGTGGGGAGACGCACATTTTTTCACCGTCTTTATAAAGGGATAAGGATCTCCCGTTTTCACCCATGCCTTCTTCCTCCTTTGCTCATCCGTTCTCGCACTCTCGAGCCCCAGCGCCCAAGTTCTCACCTTCTCTGTAGTACCATCCGCAGCATGTCCGGAGCGGGAGGCAAGTGGATGGCCTCCTCCATCACAGAGGAGGATATCACCAAGCTTTGGGCGGCCGGATACCTGGCCAAAAACACCGCGCACAGGCTTCTGGCGGAGGGACAGATCACCCCTACCCCAAAGTCTCGGGAGAGAGTAGTATTCCTCCCTCATTTCATCCGTGGACTAGGATTTCCACTCCACCCATTCATCCGCGGGCTCATGTATTACTATGGGCTCAATTTCCATGATCTAGCCCCAAATTTCGTCCTCAACATCTCGGCGTTCATCGTCGTGTGCGAGGCCTTCCTCCGCATCAGGCCCCAATTTGGCCTGTGGCTGAAAATCTTCTGCGTGAAGCCAAAGATCATTAGCGGCTAGCAGGCGGAGTGCGGAGGCGCCATGGTGGGCAGAATGCCCAACGTTACATGGCTTGACGGCTCCTTTGTGGAGACCGTGAAAGGGTGGCAATCAGGGTGGTTCTACATCACCGAGCCGCGCGATGCCAATTGGGTGCGGCCCCCAAATTCCGATCCGGAATCCCCATGCGAGTCACCTCTTGGGAAAAGAAGGGCCTGGCCTGAGGCGAACCTGTGGAGCTGACCGGACTCGAGACCTGTATCAAAAGTATGAGGGACAAGAAGATCAAGCTTGTCAACATGGTCCAGGTCATGCTCGTCCGCCAGATTCTCCCGTGTCAAAGACGGGCATTCAATATGTAGGAGTTCGATCCGGCCGAACACCAGATGATGCATGAGCTCTCCGACACGATGCATAAGGCCGTCTGGAAGGTGCTGTTCAAGACCGACGAAGTTCCTCCTCCCATTTCCGAGGACCGCAGGCTCAGTGCAAAGCGCCTCGCCAATCCGGTAAGTCCTCTAACCATCAAAAGATGTACCTGCCCCAGCATATTCGTTGTGTCCCCAACCTTCTTCTTGTAGACGTTGTTGGGCCTGCAAGTGCACAGGTTTGTAGGACAATAGCAAATTTCCCTCAAGTGGATGACCTAAGGTTTATCAATCTGGGCGTAGGATGAAGATGGTCTCTCTCAAACAACCCTGCAACCAAATAACAAAGAGTCTCTTGTGTCCCCAACACACCCAATACAATGGTAAATTGTATAGGTGCACTAGTTCAGCGAAGAGATGGTGATACAAGTGCAAAATAGATAGTAGATAAAGGTATTTGTAATCTGAAATTATAAAAACAGCAAGGTAGCGAGCGATAAAAGTGAGCGTAAACGGTATTGCAATGATAGGAAACAAGGCCTAGGGTTCATACTTTCACTAGTGCAAGTTCTCTCAACAATAATAACATAGATAGATCATATAACAAGCCCTCAACATGCAACAAATAGTCACTCCAAAGCCACTAATAGCGGAGAACAAACGAAGAGATTATGGTAGGGTACGAAACAACCTCAAAGCTATCCTTTCTGTTCTATCTATTCAAGAGTTCATAGTAAAATAACATAAAGCTATTCTTTCTGCTCAATCCATCATAGAGTTCATACTAGAATAACACCTTAAGACACAAATCAACCAAAACCCTAATGTCACCTAGATACTCCATTGTCACCTCAAGTATTCGTGGGCATGATTATACGATATGCATCACACAATCTCAGATTCATCTATTCAACCAACATGAAGTACTTCAAAGAGTGCCCCAAAGTTTCTACCGGAGAGTCAAGAACGTGTGCCAACCCCTATGCATAGGTTCATGGGCGGAACCCGCAAGTTGGTCACCAAAACATACATCAAGAGGCACATGATATCCCATTGTCACCACAGATAAGCACGGCAAGACATACATCAAGTGTTCTCATAAAAGACTCAATCCGATAAGATAACTTCAAAGGGGAAACTCAATTCATCACAAGAGAGTAGAGGGGGAGAAACATCATAAGATCCAACTACAATAGCAAAGCTCAGGATACATCAAGATCGTGCCATAGAGGGAACACGAGAGAGAACACGAGAGAGAGAGAGAGATCAAACACATAGCTACTGGTACATACCCTCAGCCTCGAGGGTGAACTACTCCCTCCTTGTCATGGAGAGCGCCGGGATGATGAAGATGGCCACCGGTGAAGGATCCCCCCTCCGACAGGGTGCCGAGAAGGGCTCCCGAGAGGTTTTGGTGGCTACAGAGGCTTGCGGCGGTGGAACTCCCGATCTATCTTGATATTTGATAGTTTTAGGGTACGTAGGCATATATAGGCGAAAGAAGTCGGTCGGGGGGTGCTCGAGGGGCGCACGAGACAGGGGGGCACCCTCCTATCTCGTGGAGTCCTCAAGTATCTTCTGGCTTGAACTCCACGTCTCCAAGATGATATTCTTCCAAAAAATCACGTTGCCGAAGTTTTCATTCCGTTTGGACTCCATTTGATATTCCTTTTCTTCGAAATACTGAAACAGGCAATAAAACAGCAATATGGGCTGGGCCTCCGGTTAATAGGTTAGTCCCAAAAGTAATATAAAAGTGTATAATAAAGCCCATAATCATTCAAAACAGGTAATATAATAGCATGGAACAATAAAAAATTATAGATACGTTGGAGACGTATCACTGGCTCCGGCGCCTTACAAGGTGCGGGAGAAGAAGGCCGAAAAGAAGGCCACGGGGACCAGGAAGGGTCTCCGGCGCGAGGTCGCACCGGACGCCTCGCCCGAAGATGATGGGGCGCACTCCTCCCAAGATGGGAAGGAGAAGAAGAGGAAGAGGGCCTCCCCATCCGGGGAGGCCGAAGGGTCCAAGAAAGCGGCCGCGGGGGCCAGGAAGGGTCTCCGGTGCCAGGCCGTAATAGACTCGTCGTCAGAGGACGGCGAGGTAGATTCCTCCCATGGAGACGAGGGGAAACACGAAGAAATGCACCCTCCCCACACGGCGGAGGAGAAGAAAAGGAAAGCCGCCCCACAGGGGGAGGCGAGGATGCCGAAGAAGGGAAAGGCATCCCTTCCAGACCACTCCACCACAACCGCCTACAGCGAGGAGGAGTGGCTGCCCAGGGGGAAGCCCCGGGCGAAGTCGTAAGTGTCCGCACTCTGTAATACCTTTTGTGCGACTCTAACTTCCTGGTTCGTAATGACACCGAACACGTGTATGCAGTCCGGCCGGGTCCAATCTCGGGGTATCCTCTTCGGATGGGCCCTTGAGTGCGTCGGAGATGGATTCACTCCCGATGGCCACCTCCCCACGACCTGCGGATGACACTGAGGTGTTATCCCAAAGGATACCAGAGCAGGGGGCGACGGTTCCGGAGACGCCCCAAGGCAAAATCCCAGACGCCAGGCACATGGGGGGTAAGATCCCCATGGATTATGCGGACGGGAGCTACAGCAAGGCTGGCTCTCTGCCGGCTACTGCACCGGAGCCTTCACAGGTTCCAGATTCAAGTGAGCAGCCCCTCGCTACGGAGGGTGAGCCGGCCATGCCGATGACCTCTGCCCAGCCGGAGGCATCGGATAATTTGCTGGAAGTGCTTCGCAGCGCTTCCATCGACGAAGAGCACCGTACTCTCATGGGTACGGTGATTGAGAAGGTCCGTTCCGCCAAAAGTGGATTGACCGAAGCCTGCACCAGCCTCCTGACAGGCTTTGAGGTAACTAATGAAAAGTGTGAGAAAATATCACCCGATAGACAGTAGCCCCTGATACTTTGTTTGGTGTTCGGAAAGAAAAAGCCAAAGGGAGGGTCAATTTTTAGTCCGCAGGAGTTTGAAAGTACTTGTCTATGTTAATAAGCAGGCGCTGCTGCTGACCGCCGCTATGTGCACAGCTGAGGTCACCGGACTCAGGCAGGACCTGGGGCAGGTCGAAGAAGAGCTCACCCTCATGAAGAGGCAACTCGAGGAGAACAAAGGTAAGTGATACCCCGTCCGTGTGTTATATAAGGAGAAAAATCGATGATGCTAACAAAAAGCATCATTAGTATTAATAGGGGCTACGACCGAAGTGGTGGCCCTGAAGAAAGCGCTATCCGAGGCCGAAGCCAAGGCGGCCACAGAGCGCACCGAGCGTGAGAAACAAGATGCTCGGGTGTGGGAGGTACAGCAAGAGCTCCAGGAGTTCGGCAAGAAGTTCGAGTCCTTGGAGCATGACTTCAAGACGCAAGCGTCCGATCTTGCCAAAGCCCTCGAGAGCGTGAAAGATGCCAAGGCCGAAGCCCAAAAGGCCCTCCAAGAAATCCAGGCGGCCAAAAAGATAGCAGTGGGTAAGGCATTTGTTATGCAAATCAAGCATGTGGAGGAGACATTTCTTTTACTCACCCGCATTCGGAGCTCTCCAGGGGCATTCACAGATCTGTCACGCAGCATCGGATGCCGCGGAGTTCTACCGTGCCAAGAAGGGGAGCTCTACGGAGAAGTTGTTTTGGTCCCAGTATACTGGAGCCGAACACCCAATGTCCCTGAGTGACCAACTGAAGCAATTGGTCGAACTCCACAGGGCGGCTGAACTGGCCATGAAGGACCTCATAGTCCGGATGTGCCCTGGTGAGCCCCTGCCTGACAGCTACTTCGGCCTTATAAAGCGGATGATAAGTGCCTGTCCGCAGCTTGAAGCAGTCCGTCTGCATTTAGGGCGCCCGCCGGGCCTTTGCCCGCGCGAAGATGCATTGGGCCAAACTGGATGCTGAAAAGCTGGTGAAGGATGGACCTCCGGAGGGTAAGGAGCATTGCTACCCCAAGAAATATTATGATGGCGTTATGAAAGGCGCTCGCCTTGTGGCCGATGAATGCACCAAGAACTTAATCTTTGAGTGAATGGACTTGTGTCATCTTTGTAATATGAGGACGAGTTTGTTTGCGCTATATAACGCTTTGTTGATTTAAAATATTACCTTCTGTGTGGCCGTTTATACAATTCTGAGAGTAGGCCAGTCGTCGGCTTCCGCCCCCGTCTGGGGTGTTCGTGAAAAACCCAAACACTCTTTATCCAAGTTTTTGGTCCTTTAAGGAGGTGTTTGGCGCAGCGAACGAGGCAATCGGACTATGCGGCTTTATAACTCTCACTTGGCCATATATGTCTATAATTTTAAATTTCGGTGAAGCCCCTAGTATTTGGAAGGCCGAACTGGGGCGCTATACACGCCTAAATCGAACAAGGCCGATTCTTCGCCTTAAGCAGAAAAAATCTTTAAGGATTTAGTACGTCTCGAACAGCGACCAGCACTCGCCGCATCATGACAGTCAGTTTTCGGCTTTCTCTACTGAGGTGCTCGTCCGGAAGAACCGGGACACAATCGCAGTAGTTCTCCCTGCGCTACCTTAGCCGATATAACGGAACATAAGGTACCAAAACAAGGGAGCCGGGCTAACCCAACTATTGACCCAAGACATGATTTGGAGCTGATGCATATAGTGCTATAAGTTCGGGGTGCCGCACTGTCGAAAGTGTTCGGACTTTTATTGCCATGTTATGGGGCTCAAAAAAAAGCCCCTGGCAAACTGATCGTACCAAAGTGTACGGATGCAACATTAAATAAATATTCAAGGGAAGATATGAAGATAGTAATAAGAAGCTGACGTTGTATACTATTTTCCATTGTTATTTGGATAATACGGCAAAGCGTATGTGTACAATTAATGCATTAAGCAGAAACAAATAGGACTATTTGACATGTCCCATCCAAGGGCAGGCTGCATGCGGGTATGTAAAAACAGGTATAACGATCATTGGCAGAGACCACCTGGGTATTCCCTTGTGTGTAAAGCTTCTTGCCTCCTTGGTTTTCCTCCCTGTGATGAGTCCGGTAGTCCGATTCTCTGAAGGGGCTGCGCGGAAGTAGGGTCCTGAAAGAAAGAAAGGAGAAGGGTGTGCGGGCCTCGTGGCGGCTGAACCGCACTGTGAGCTGCATCGTCGGCTCGCCTCCGCCTATGCCCATGGTATTTTGAGTGCATAGTTGTGTACGCGTGGCACAAATGCCTCCTCAATGGGGCTGGGGCGGAGGCTGGATTGCTAATCGAGCTTTTGGCGTGCCTGACCATCCTGTTGCGGGGTGCTCCGGACTTGCTTGACGGTGTTCGGGGTTGTTACTGCCGAATGGGCCGTCTGTCGAAGAAGGCTGCTTTGTAGTTCTGTCGCAAGGGCCGCAGTGTGCTATTCCGTACGGAGGGAGCGGTCTGTATTTCCATTGACTGTTATAACCCCGCGGGGTCCTGGTATCTTGAGCTTAAGGTATGCATAGTGCGGTACCGCATTGAATCGAGTGAACACGGTTCGTCCCAGTAGTGCATGATAGCCACTACGGAAAGGGACGATATCGAAGATTAATTCCTCGCTTCGGAAATTATCCGGAGATCCGAAGACCACTTCTGGTGTTATTGAGCCCGTACAATGGGCCTCTACCCCCAGAATTACACCTTTAAAGGTGGTTTTGGTTGGTTTGATCCGTGAGGGATCGATGCCCATTTTGCGCACTGTGTCCTGATAGAGCAGGTTCATACTACTGCCATCGTCCATAAGGACTCGCGTGAGATGGAATCCGTCGATGATTGGGTCAAGGACCAATGCGGCTGAGCCACCATGACGAATGCTGGTAGGATGGTCCCTATGATCAAAGGTGATCGGACAGGATGACCATGGGTTAAACTTTGGGGCGACTGGCTCCATCGCATAGACGTCCCTAAGTGCACGCTTTTGTTCCCGTTTGGGGATGTGGGTGGCATAGATCATGTTTACAGTTTTCACCTGGGGGGAATTTCTTCTGTCCCCCAGTGTTCGGACGTCGGGACTCCTCGTCGTCATCGCTGTGCAGCCCCTTGTCCTTGTTTTTGGCATTCAACTTGCTGGCCTATTTGAACACCCAGCAATTTCTGTTAGTGTGATTGGCTGGTTTGTCGGGGGTGCCGTGAATCTGGCACGAGCGGTCGAGTATGCGGTCCAGACTGCACGATCCCGGATTGTTTCTTTTGAACGGCTTTTTCTGCTGACCGGATTTTGAGTTGCTGAATCCGGCATTGACTGTCGTATCATCGGCGTTGTCGCCATTGTTCCGACACTTATGTCTGTTGCGCCGTGGTTTTTCATTACTGTCGCGGACATCTGAAGTGCTGGAGTTTCCTGGCGTGGTGCTACTGCGAGCCAGCCAGCTGTCCTCGCCCGTGCAAAAGCGGGTCATGAGTGTCGTGAGGGCCTCCATGGACTTTGGTTTTTCTTGGCCGAGGTGTCAGGCGAGCCACTCATCGCGGATATTATGCTTAAAGTCCACCAGGGCCTCGGCGTCCACACAGTCAACAATTTGGTTCTTTTTAGTTAGGAACCGAGTCTAGAATTTCCTGGCTGACTCTCCAGGTTGTTGGGTAATGTGACTTAAGTCATCAGCATCCGGCGGTCGCACGTAAGTGCCTTCGAAGTTTTCAAGGAATGCATCCTCAATATTTTCCCAACTGCCGATGGAGTTCGCCGGCAGGCTATTCAGCCAATGTCTGGCTGGCCCTTTAAGCTTAAGGGGGAGATACTTGATGGCATGTAGATCATCACCGTGAGCCATGTGAATGTGGAGAAGGAAATCTTCAATCCATACCGTGGGGTCTGTTGTGCCATCATATGACTCGATGTTGACAGATTTAAACCCTTCGGGGAATTCATGATCCATTACTTCATCAGTGAAGCAGAGGGAGTGTGCGGCACCTCTGTGTCAGGCTATGTCACGACGCAGTCCGACTAGGTCTGGTCGGTTATGTTCGGCCCGGCCGGACTTATTATTAGTGTATCTGGCATGACGGTCATTATCATGTGTTGTGGCGCGCCCCCATGATCCGTAGATCGATCTTGGTGGTCCTACGTTGTTTTCCTATATGTCTCGCAGGTCCTGCGTATTGCTCCGGGCCATAGTGAACTAGCGTGGGGGTGCAGGCTGGTGTTCGGTCTGATACGTCGTTTTATCCCGGCCACGAGGTGGCCGGTCAGCCTCGTCTTGTGTTGGTAGTGGAGGCTCTACGACCTCTTCCTCTAGCTGAGGTAGCAACTTGTGCTTTGGGTAACCCCTAGTGGGGGGCTCGAGTCCGTATTCCTCGGCCGCCAGGACCTCAGTCCATCTGTCTGCAAGCAGATCTTGATCAGCTTGGAGCTGCTGCTGCTTCTTTTTTAGGCTTTCTGCAGTGGCTATAAGCCGGCGTTTAAAGCGCTCCTGCTCTATGGGATCCTCCGGTACGCCGAATTTGTCGTCGCCGAGGCTCACCTCGTCTTCGGAGGGAGGCATATAGTTGTCGTCCTCCAAGTATCCGTCCGTCGCCTGTTCATCTGGGCTGACCTGCCCGTGTTCTTGTTCGGCATGCTCGAAGGTAGGCTGATCAGGATTGTATTCCTCTTCGGCACCATCTGGATTGTTTTCTTCTCTAGTGTCGGTGTTGCTATGGCGGGGCTTAGAGCGGCACCGATGACGCTCATGCTTTGATTTCTTCCCTGAGGGGTTATCTTTTGTTGCCTCATCGCCATTGTTTTCTTTAGGGGTGTCCACCATATATATATCATACGAAGAGGTGGCAGTCCAGCGCCCTGTGGGCGGTGGTTCCTGTTCTTCTCCTGCATTGTCGTCTATACCGTCGATGCCTTCGGAGTCGAAGTTAAGCACGTCGGTCAAATAATCGACCGTGGCTATGAAGTGGGTGGTGGGTGGGTAATGAATTTCTTCGTCGCCTGCTTCCCACTCGAGCCGGACATAGTTCAGCCAGGAATCTCCTGACAGAGAGAGAGACCTTAATGAATTTAGCACATCACCAAAGGGGGAGTGCTGAAAGATATCCGCGGCGGTGAACTCCATTATTGGAGTCCAATCGGACTTGATGGGCCCGGGCGCGCGCGGTTCGGAACCCACGTCCGGACACAGGTCCGGGGGTCCGGTGATGTAGATCCCCTTAACAGCGGAGTCTGTGTTCGGCTCTACCGCCGAAGAGTATGCCGCCTCCATGGTAGGGTCCATCCACTCGTCCTCGATCGAGGCGATCTGCCCCGAATTTAGGTCCGAAGCGGCTGCGGGGGCGATATCCCGAATACTGTCCGATTGCAGATTTAAGTCATGCTCGTCATGACTATTCGGTACTCCCGATGCAGGCCCGAATCCGTCGAAGATCAAGTCTTCGCAGATATCGACTGTGTAATTCAAGTTCCCAAACCTGACCTGATGGCCAGGGGCGTAGCTGTCGATCTGCTCCAGATGGCCAAGCAAGTTGGCCCGCGGTGCAAAGTCGCCGAACACGAAGATTTGTCCAGGAAGAAAAGTCTCACCCTGGACCGCGTTGTTGAAGGTTGGGGGAGCCATCGAGCCTTACAGCGACAACACATAGGAACTCTCAATGAAAGCACCAATGTCGGTGTCAAAACCGGCGGATCTCGGGTAGGGGGTCCCGAACTGTGCATCTAAGGCTAATGGTAACAGGAGACTGGGGACACGATGTTTACCCAGGTTCGGGCCCTCTCGATGGAGGTAATACCCTACTTCCTGCTTGATTGATCTTGATGATATGAGTATTACAAGAGTTGATCTACCACGAGATCATAGAGGCTAAACCCTAGAAGCTAGCCTATGGTATGATTGTTGTTGTCATACGGACTAAACCCTCCAGTTTATATAGACACCGGAGGGGGCTAGGGTTACACAGAATCGGTTACAGAGAAGGAGATCTATCATCCGAATCGCCAAGCTTGCCTTCCACGCAAAGAAGAGTCCCATCCGGACACGGGACAAAGTCTTCAATCTTGTATCTTCACAGTCCAACAGTCCGGCCAAAGTATACAGTCCGGCTGTCCGGATACCCCCTTATCCAGGACTCCCTCAGCAATCAAAATCGATTATATACCTGCACACATAAAACAGTGCGGTCTAGGAAATAATAATATATGTATATATAATACTTGCTTAATTGCTTTACGCGAAAAATAATTTATTTAAAGAGATGCAGGGCGTGAGCGCGACGCAGTGAAGGCGTGACAAAAGCCTGAATTTGCAGGGCGGTCCGGGCTCTGGATACGGTGTTTGCCGAACTATGTACGGAAACTGACCGAACCACCACGCGACCATTTCTAATGTGGCCGCCATTTGATAGATCTGTGTACAGATGATGGAACAAACCAGAGTAATAATTCCTTAAGAAAAATAAACCCAACAAACAAAAATTGTTAGGATTAATAGCACCTAGTTTGTTTGTTGTAGCATTCCGAAGAAAAGCGGCTCCCAAAATTGGGAATCAATCCGCACACCCATTGCCTGATGGGCGATAAAGCGACGGCATGGCGAAGTTGGCAAAGGTTGGCTCGCCAAGGCAAAAGCCTGTGGTCCAGCTAATGTGATGAAGCTGGTCGGCCGGTGACGCCAAAGTCTCTGAAATAAGTTGATGAAGGGATGACGAAGCCCCCAGTCCAGGCGAGGAGACAGAGCAGGTCGGTGAGGAGATGTGTCAGCCGAGGTGTTGAAGTAGTTCGGCGTGGTGGACATCGGCTCGATGAAGCAACGGTTCGGGCATGCCGATGCAAGTCATAGCATGTGACGTGGTCAATGCTGGCTTGATGAAGTGACCGTGCGACGATGCCGGTGTGCCTGCTCCGTGTAATCCGTGGGACGGCGATGTTGGTGACGACTTATCCCTCGCGATGCCAAACTATTGTTCGACTGGCCGAGATGATGATCCGAAGAAGTTAAGCTCGGCTCAACAAAGCGACGACGTGTCTAGCGCAAGTCGGCCGCCGTGGAGTGATGTTGTCGGGCCGGTTTGACACCGGCAAAGATCGTATTGTAAAAATACTTTTAATATTAATGGGATGTGTTTGATAATAAAACACAATACCCCATACGAAAACGTCCTTCAAAAAGGATGTCCGAAATCCCATTCGTAAAGGAGATGAACTCGGGTCGGATTCGTTCTCGCGTAGAAAAGAGATCCAAAAAGTGATGCACTAATCGGAAGGTTCCCGGAGTTTGGACGGTCGGATCGAGCTGAATTTTTGGCCGGTGGTAGATATGGGAATTCCCCAGCCGATCAACAGTTGGATCTTCCAAAGGACGTCCGAGCTACATGCTGGACACCCTGCTCCAAACTCGTCCAGATTCTCGTCTAGATTCAACAGGGCTTCGGTATATCGGAGATTGCCGGAGATTCCTCCATCGGAACTCGACGAAATTTTTGCAGGGTTGTTGTAGACTTAATTGATACATAATTCCACCGAAGCAATCGTTTAGGCGACACTCGAGGAGGCGGTGGTGGCGGATACGAGTTTGTTGTCCAGAAAAACAGCACTGTCGCCCGAGGGCAATGTTGACGTTGAGCCCTCGAGCTCCATGGATGACTCCTCCATGATCTTGAGAGAGATCGGAGTTGATGTTGATGAAGGCCCTCATCCGAACATGATGATCGGAGGTAGGGCGCAGTCCTCGGTCAAGCCAAGGTGACCAGTCGAGCTGGTGACAAAGAAACCGACGTCGCAGTTGACCTGCAGTCGAGCTATTGATCCTTTCGCCGATCACACAGCGGAACTCTCAATGAAAGCACCAATGTCGGTGTCAAAACTGGCATATCTCGGGTAGGGGGTCCCAAGCTGCGCGTCTTAGGATCGATGGTAACATGAACACGGGATTTTACCCAGCTTCGGGCTCTCTTGATGAGATAATACCCTACATGCTGCTTGATTGACTTTAATGAGTATAGGGGTTACAAGAGTTGATCTACCCCGAGATCATATGTTGTGGTCTAAACCCTAGAGGTATGATGAGTAATGTCATAATGATCTATCGACTAGCCTGGCCTCGGTTTATATAATGTACCAGAGGCCTAGGATAAGAGTCCTAGCCGAATATGCAGGTGGGGGAGGAGTCCTTGTCTTGATCACCAAGTCTTGTGGAATCCTCCTTGTATGCGGCAGCTGTCCGAACTGGCCCATGTGTATACGCCCATGGGGATCCTCGGCCCAATCTAATTGATCGGGAGACGACGTGGTGAGTACCCCATGGTCCAGGACACCGTCACCTACCTATTATGGCATCTCCATCGCCATTCCGAGATATATTGCCATGCAACTTTCCACCGTTCCGTTTATTATGACACGCTCCATCATTGTCATATTGCTTTTGCATGATCATGTAGTTGACATTGTATTTGTGTCAAAGCCACCTTTATAATTCTTTCATACATGTTGCTCTTGATTCATTGCATATCCCGGTACACCACCGGAGGCATTCACATAGAGTCATATTTTGTTCTAAGTATTGAGTTGTAATTCTTGAGTTGTAAATAAATAGAAGTGTGATGACTTCCATATTAGAGCATTGTCCCAAGTGAGCAAATGATGATGGAGACTATGATTCCCCCATAAGTCGGGATGAGACTCCGGACTTTATGAAAAATAACAGAGGTCAAAGAAGCCCACCAAAATAAAAAATGAAAAAAATGAGAGAAAAAGAGAGAAGGGACAATGTTACTATCCTTTTCCCACACTTGTGCTTCAAAGTAGCACCATGATCTTCATGATAGAGAGTCTCCTATGTTGTCACTTTCATATACTAGTGGGAATTTTTCGTTATAGAACTTGGCTTGTATATTCCAATGATGGGCTTCCTCAAAATGCCCTAGGTCTTTGTGAGCAAGCAAGTTGGATGCACACCCACTTAGTTTCTTTTGTTGAGCTTTCATACATTTATAGCTCTAGTGCATCCGTTGTATGGCAATCCCTAGTCCTTGCATTGACATCAATTGATGGGCATCTCCATAGCCCGTTGATTAGGCGCGTCAATGTGAGACTTTCTCCCTTTTTGTCTTCTCACACAATCCCTATCATCATACTCTATTCCACCCATAGTGCTATATCCATGGCTTACGCTCATGTATTGCGTGAGAGTTAAAAAAAGCTGAAGCGCGTTAAAAAGTATGAACCAATTGCTTGGCTGAAACCGGGGTTGTGCATGATGGGAGTATTTTGTGTTACGAAAATGAAACATGGCCTAACTATATGATTTTGTAGGGATAAACTTTCTTTGGCTATGTTATTTTGATAAGACATGTTTAATTTGTTAGTATGCTTGAAGTATTACTATTTTTATGGTAGTATTAAACTTTTATCTTGAATCTTTTGGATCTGAACATTCATGCCACAATAAAGTAAAGTACATTGAGAATTATGCTAGGTAGCATTCCACATCAAAAGTTCTGTTTTTATCATTTATCTACTCGAGGACGAGCAGGAATTAAGCTTGGGGATGCTTGATACGTCTCCAACGTATCTATAATTTTTTATTGTTCCATGCTATTATATTACCTGTTTTGGATGTTTAATGGGCTTTACTATGCACTTTTATGTTATTTTTGGGACTAACCTATTAACCAGAGGCCCAGTCCAAATTGCTGTTTTTTTGCCTATTTCAGTGTTTGCAGAAAAGGAATATCAAACGGAGTCCAAATGGAATGAAACCTTCGGGAGAGTTATTTTTGGAACAAGAGCAATCCAGGAGACTTGGAGTGGACTTCAGGGAAGCAACGAGGTGGCCACGAGGGTCCAGGGCGCGCCCTACCCCCTGGGTGCGCCCCACCCTCGTGGGGCCCTCGTGGCTCTCCTGGCCGACTTCTTTTGCCTACATATACCCATATACCCTAAAACATCCATGGGCACAATAGATCGGGAGTTCAGCCACCGCAAGCCTCTATAGCCACCAAAAACCAATCAGGACCCTATTCCGGCACCCTGCCGGAGGAGGGAACCCTCACCGGTGGCCATCTTCATCATCCCGATGCTCTCCATGACGAGGAGGGAGTAGTTCACCCTCGGGGCTGAGGGTATGTACCAATAGCTTTCTTTTTGATCTCTCTCTCGTGTTCTTGATTCGTCACAATCTTGATGTATCACGAGCTTTGCTATTATAGTTGGATCTTATGATGTTTCTCCCCCTCTACTCTCTTGTAATGGATTGAGTTTTCCCTTTGAAGTTATCTTATCGGATTGAGTCTTTAAGGATTTGAGAACACTTGATGTATGTATTGCATGTGCTTATCTGTGGTGACAATGGGATATTCACGTGATCCACTTGATGTATGTTTTGGTGATCAACTTGCAGGTTCAATGACCTTGTGAACTTATGCATATGGGTTGGCACATGTTTCGTCTTGACTCTCCAGTAGAAACTTTGGGACACTCTTTGAAGTTCTTTGTGTTGGTTAAATAGATGAATCTGAGATTGTGTGATGCATATCGTATAATCATGCCCACGGATAATTGAGGTGACATTGGAGTATCTAGGTGACATTAGGGTTTTGTTTGATTTGTGTCTTAAGGTGTTATTCTAGTACGAACTCTATGATATATCGAACGGAAAGAATAGCTTCGTGTTATTTTACTACGGACTCTTGAATAGATCGATCAGAAAGGATAACTCTGAGGTGGTTTCGTACCCTACAATAATCTCTTTGTTTGTTTTCTGCTTTTAGTGACTTTGGAGTGACTCTTTGTTGCATGTTGATGGATAGTTATATGATCCAGTTATGTTATTATTGTTGAGAGAACTTGCACTAGTGAAAGTATGAACCCTAGGCCTTGTTTCAACGCATTGCAATACCGTTTACGCTCACTTTTATCATTAGTTACCTTGCTGTTTTTATATTTTCAGATTACAAAAACCTATATCTACCATCCATATTGCACTTGTATCACCATCACTTCACCGAACTAGTGCACCTATACAATTTACTATTGTATTGGGTGTGTTGGGAACACAAGAGACTCTTTGTTATTTGGTTGAAGGGTTGTTTGAGAGAGACCTTCTTCATCCTACGCCTCTCACGGGTTGATAAACTTTAGGTCATCCACTTGAGGGAAATTTGCTACTGTCCTACAAACCTCTGCACTTCGAGGCCCAACAATGTCTACAAGAGGAAGGTTGTGTAGTAGACATCACTTTGCTGCATCACCCTTTCCTCTTCAAGGAAAAAACCAACACATGCTCAAGAGGTAGCACCCCTCGACCCGGCCAAGCTCCTCGAGTCGGCCTCGACAACCAGCACAAGACAGTCGAACCCGGCATACCAAGACTTCCCCAACAAGCCAGCTCCACCCTTGGCGTGTTCTCCTACCCAGCAATGGCTCAACTCCCGTCCCATCCAGGGCGTACGATGGGACGAGTCTTGATCCACCGATGACCGAGGCAACAGTGCCCCGCCCATGCTTCTGGTCAGCCAGAGCATGGTAACAGTGCCCTTCACCTATCCGCTGACGAGGGCTGGCATGGCAACAGTGCCCCCATCATCACCACTGACGCCAGCCAGCGGCGACCCGACGGAGCGCCACTATACCCGACTCGACTCGGCCACTCCCTAATGATCGACAAGACGGAGAACAGTTCCCCTAGGCATGCGGCGCCCGCACCTATGGGAACCCGGTGAACCACAGGCACCAGGCGGGTCCCAGCCCCAGGTCCTTCGACGCTAATGACCCGGCCCTACGGCCTTGTAGCATTACCATTGTACCCCTGGAGGGTTGGCCTATAACCCCCCTGAAGCCCTCACACATACGAGCAAGCAGTAAGCACACAGGAAGTAGCCAACCGATTAGTAGAACGCACCTAGGGAGAAGGAGCCGCCTAAGCCTTGGCCTGCCTTCGTTCTTTCTCCATATAGCTCTAGGAGCGACCCTATACTATTGCCTATCAACCACACTCGGCAGGACTAGGGGTGTTATCTCTCCAGAGAGCCCCAAACCTGGGTATGTTGTGCGTCCCGCGCTCGCTCATGCCAACCTCGCCTCTGGAGCCCACTAGTGCCCTTGAGCCTCCTCCTCTCTTTAGCCATCCCATGGCATCTGCCGTGCACCCACCACGACAACTTCGGTACATACAATCATTATACATAAAATTCTTTTACCAAGTCACTTGGGGGCTCTTAAAATTTATATGAGCTGTTTTATAGTAAATGTGTTTTCTTCTTGGTCGTTGCAAAGTCTTTTTCTACCGCTCCTTTTTTGACTCGAGTGTATGGTCAATAGCCGGATAGCCTGTCTTCTCTCTAAAAGCCGCTCGAGTTTAGTTTGCTAAACTGACCTCGGAGAAGTACTCCGCCTTTGGGATAAGGAGCTTGAAGCCGTAGGCTGACCCGCGTGAAGTATTGAGATCGGACGTGTCATGTTAAAGCACGACAGAAGCACAATTTTTTTCCAATTTTTGGATTGGCACCGAACACTTGATCTTGTTCGGATGTCAAGTTTTTACTGACTTTTTTGGTTTTCCAAGCTTATGGCACTTTTAAACTATTTTTGTGTTTTCAGCATAAGTCTCGCAGTGCAACGCTGGACACCTTTAGAGATTCGGCAAAAACATTCTCGGATATTGCTATATATGCATCGATTTGAAATTGTGTCTTCGGTCAATAGTTGGGTTGCCCGGCTCCTATGCTTGACTCCTACATTCCGCTTTGTTCGGCTAGGTGTGCAAAGGGAGAGCCACTGCGATTGTGCTTCCAGCTCGCATGGTTAAGCACCTCAGTGGAGAAAGCCGAAAACTGACTGTCACAATAAGCGTAAACTGGTCAGTGATCCGATGACTATGTTAAATGACGGGCCATTCATAACATTGGCCGAAGTGTTTACGACTTGACCTCGGCTGTCACCGAACACTAACCGGGGGCTCGTAGCTAGCTTCCCGAGTTTAAAGCTCCTATGACTAAGTGAAAGTTATAAAGCCCGCATATCCGATTGCCTCGTTTCCGCTAACACAACCGCCTTCGGGCACCGAGACGTCGGCTAAGGGTTGTCTTGTTATTGCGGAAACACCTTGCGTAGTATCTACAAAAGGGTAGAAGTCGACGATGGGCCACTTTCAACTGGTAAACGGTCGCAACGGAGTCAAAATAAACATATCATCGACATTTGTATTTAATATCCAAGGGGCGCCTTCGGTAATCATCGTTATAAAGCCATAAATATGCATCAATTTGACTTAAGATTTTTGCCAAGCTGGGTTGCCTGGCTCCTGTGCTTACCCCTACGTTCTCGATTGTTCGGCTAGGCGGTAAAGGGAGCACCTTTGTGATTGTTACTACCGGGTCATCCGAGTTAGTACCTCAGACTGGGTGAAGCCGAAAGCTAGCAATCTTAAAGGATCACATTGGTCGGCAACGACGGAAGTGAAAATTTCGGTTCATTAATACCATAGAATTCGGGAACTTTCCCCGAACTAAATCCTCAATATTTTCCTCCCACGTTGATCAGAGGCGAGGTTTCATGATCATGATAAGCATGACGACTCAAAGAAAGGAACCGATAGCGGGACTATTTTCCTTGGAAGATGTTTCTTACATTAAGTAATATAACATATCTCTTTGAGTACCTTTGTTTATAAAACCGTATGACCGGATTGCCTTCTTTGTCGTAAATCTTTGCTCTCATGAAGGCTTTATAAAGAAGGACAAACATTCCCCGGCTGCTGACCGAGGAGGTGGAAGCCGATGGTCGGTCAATAAAGTTTTGTACAATGCAGATCCGAGCATTAATGATGTAAAATACTTGGATACATAGGATCATAAATTGCGAGTAAAGTCAATTTATTGCAGCTCATCTTTTAAAGACCAAGCGAGCAACTTACATAAAGCTCTCCTAAATCCCAAGTGGCATCGATTTCCTATCTATTAAGCCCCTTGGGGCCAAACTTGGCAAGCCCAGCTTTTGCTGGCTCTAGCTCCTTTAAGAGATCTTTATTCTCTTTTCGAGAAGTTTGTGTTAAACAGAACAAATTTTTCTGTCACACGGATATCGATGCTTAATTCGGCCACCCGTGCCCACATTAAGGCTCGGGGGCTACTGGGCTTCGCACTCATTATTTATAAATATTAAAGGGGCACATCGATCCTCTGATCTGGTGTTGCCACCCGACCAATGTCTCAGGGGCTACTGCATTGCCTATTCAATGCAGAAAATTCAAAGTGCTTAGTGTTCGGCTTGACCGAACTATGGGCAAACGCGTCTTCGGACAACAATAGGTACCATCTGGACCTATCTGGCGTCAAGCTAATATATTGCGGCAACTTCTCAAGACCCTCTCTCAAGGGCCCGTTCGCCGATCACTATTATCTCTAATATATTACACTGCGTTTCTATTCCCACGTATGCTGCCGAGCTAGGAGTTGATCCTCGGGCCGATTTTGCAAATCGACCTGAGTCTCACGGGCTACCAGGATCAGCAGTTTTATGTTTTCCTTCAGGTGCACCTCGGGTTTAGACCGACACACACCTTGAGGGCTACTGGATATACATATACTGGCTATATATCTCGATAGAGAGTAAATTGCACCAATCAAAAATATTCACAAAAATCAGTCCGCGGTCGGGGTGGTGCACCACCTTGGAAGCAGTCTGGCATAAAGCTCGAGCGCTAGTGGCTGGCTCCATAGAGGGCATTTCCGGCATTAAGCTTGGCTGAATTCGTTCAATCTTTTAAACGTCCGAGGTAGTTTACGACACCTCAGACGCTGACCATTGTTGGAGCTCGGAAGTGGTCCGGCATAAAGCCCGGATTCGAATGGCTCATTCCATAGAGAACTTTTCAGCGTTAAACTCGGATAACCTCCTTCAAACTTTTTCAAGCCAAGGTGATCTATGACACCTCGGATATGGTCCGGCGTTGGAGCTCGGATATAGTCCGGGGTTGGTGTTCGGCTGCAAAAGATATCTCGAATGCAGTCCGGCGTTGGAGCTCGGATGCAAGAGGACACCGCCGCGCGGGAACAACTTCAAACCCGAGGTGTGGCGTAAAAAATAATCCTAAGGCATTAATAAAGACTGAGAACTTAAAGGGGCTCCTCGGATACCCGATGTGTAAACCTTTCGGATTCACTTCGGCGATCCTCAAGATCGAAGACGAGAAGATTTGTTGAATCAGTTTTCAAGACCGACGACCGAAGATGAAGAACTGTTCAGAAGGATCGAGGAGCGTCCCCAACTTGAAGACCGGTTCAGGGGGCTACTGATGGTGTCCTGGACTAGGGGGTACTCACCACATTGTCTCCCGACCAGGTGGATCGGGCCGAGGACCCCCATGGCGGTTCACTCATGGGCCACTTCGGGCAGCCTATGCCGCATACAAGGAGTATTCCATAAGACTTGGTGATCAAGACAAGGACTCCTCTCCACCAACGTATTCGGCTAGGACTCTTGTTATGCTAGGCCTCTGGTGCATTATATAAGCCAAGGCCAGGCTAGTCGATAGATCATTATGACAATCATACAAGCTAGACTTCTAGGGTTTAGCCATTACAATCTCGTGGTAGATCAACTCTTGTAATACTCATATTCATCAAGACTAATCAAGCAGGAAGTAGGGTATTAGCTCCATAGAGAGGGCCCGAACCTGGGTAAACATCGTGTCCCCTATCTCCTGTTACCATCGACCTTAGACGCACAGTTCGGGACCCCCTACCCGAGATCCGCCGGTTTTGACACCGACACCCAAAGCAACCACTCAATCATGAGCTCCATTTGTAGCTCTTACTAATCGTCTATGACCGCAGCCCCCGCGAGGAGGCGCGGCGGCTGCGACGTCAGCTACTCCTCCTCGTCGTTAGAGGAGATGATGATCTCCTTCTTCTCGGAGTAGCCGATCATCATGGAGGTGGAGGGCCCCGCAGAGCGACGGCGACGGTGCCAAGATACGGGCCCGAAAGGGGATTTGGCGCCGCAGCCTGCCGGCATGGAGAATCATGGCTACGGCATGGTGCCGTGTGATGTTGGCGGTGTCGGAGTGGGAAGGATTAGAGAGGCTGTGAGCGAAGAGGAATGGTGCGGTGTGGACGGAGCTAGAGTCGTGCTTAAATAGGAGCGGCCAGGCGAACGAAGTTGGCATTTAAGCGGCACCGCCTGCTATCCGGTCATGTCGCACTGACCGGCATCAACGCCGTGGAGTCACGTCCGCTCTGGAGCAGCACTGACCGACATGAATGTGTGACAATTGTTTTTTCTTGGAGAGATTTTTGGATGTGTCCAGGGTGTTGGACGCGGACGTGGCTGCGGTCCGGACGCCCTCAAAGCCCCTTATTTGCGTCCGGTTTTAGGGATTCGGACAACCAGATGCGTTTGCGACCTGATGGGGTACCGCGTAGGATGGAAATTGCGGTCAGACATGTCGGTTCGTACTTTTTGTGTGCGTTTTGAGTGTCCGTGTTGGAAATGTCCTTAGCACGACGACCTCCCGACTGTATGCTACAACAAATTTGTCCGGTTGCGACCGGGAGGGGGGCATTACGGCGGCGGGCCTTTGGCTCGCTCAATGCTTGTAATCGTCGCTCCATGGTTCATGGACCTGGTAGTAATTTTGATTATCTTTAGTGTTCTGTATATTACCATGATTGATTTTGAATTGAGCGGAAGTTTCTCTCTAAAAAATTCAGAAAAGAGGAAATTTGTGGATGAGAAAAGGCCGCATGCTGTATTCCAGATTCCAGACATGAGTGCTTCGATAAGTTACGTCCTCAGCTTCAGGAATATATCCTGGACAAAGAAACAACCAAAGTAGTTCCACGCCATAAAAAAAAAACCTTGGACCCACGCTGGAGGGTCTTGCTGGCCGTCGGAGCTTTATCAGCTATAAAAATCTTGGAGAAAAGTTGATCAGTGAATTCATCCTGTCCATAGATATCTTTTTCTCACATGACTCCTCCCAGACCATAAAGTACGTACTTCTTTTCGAAAGCAGCCACAACGTATTCTACAGTATATAGCAGTAGCCATCGCTGCATAGATTGAGCAAGGTACGCACATACATTCCCATGTCGCACTAAACTAAACTATATCCATAACACGTCCTCAATAACACTGACCCTGCGCGTAATGGCAGACACGCTCACGAGGACGACAGCCTTGTTGGTTCCTGTTGGCGGATCACATTGGCATCGTCGCACCTGCAACCACGCCATCCAGGCCGTCATCAGCAACATGGTTCGGGCCGGGCCGGCGTGGAGGCCACACCTGCCGCACCATCTTCCTCCATGGCACGCCTCCGCCGGACGCCAGGGGCCGGCTCCGTTCCCCCATGTTCGGGTGTGGAAATGTTCTCCGGAAAACAATGATGCGGTGGTGGACGGGTGGTGGTGATCATCAGCCGGAGCGGCAACGGCGGTCCGCGTGGATGAAAGTTCGTCTAGGAGACAGTTTTCTTTCCGGCGGAATCCGCCGTGGTCCATGACATCGAGTGTGGTTTGGGGGTTTGCACATCATGAGGCCCTCGCTCAATCATGGCCTGTGCATGCATGGACGGCCGCCTTCTTTTTTTCCTGCCCTTTTTGACCCAGCGAGCAGCGTACGTGATGGGTGGAGGTTGGGGGTTCGGGACCATGTGGAAAGTATCGGGTGCTGGTGCTCTAATGTCAATAAAACAGTTTTAAATGTTTCAAAAGAATATAGAAAAAATGTGAATGTTCACAAGAGTGTCACTACAACCTCTAAAAAATTTCAGGTCCAAACTCGAAATGCACATTGAGAAGCGAAAAAGACAAATCCAGATGTTATCACTCTTGCTTTTGTCTTTTTTTTTTGCACCATTCATGCTAGATTTCACATTTTTGTACAATGCGTGTTTCGAGTTTGGACCTAAATTTTCAGGGGTCATAGTCCATTCCTCTAAAGAAATTCAAGTCCAAACTCGAAATGCACATTGAGACTTTAAAAAATTTCAAGCCCGAACTCGAAATGCGCATTGAGAAGCTAAAAAGACAAATTCATATGTGAATAGTATCAATCTTGTTTTTTTTACACTATTCATGCTAGATTTCACATTTTTGTTTCTCAACGCGTGTTTCGAGTTTGGACCTGAAATTTTTAGGGGTCGTAGTCACATTCCTTGTGCACATTATTTTTTTTTCTTTTTTAAACATTAAAAAAATGCTTTTTGACATGGAAGCTCCGGGAGTACCTAAGGGAGCACCCGATACTTTCCATTGGACAGGACCCTGGAAACGAACGAGAGTTTGCTTCTCTTTTTCTTAGAGCATCTACGGCCGGACTTTGCAAAGCCGACCCCTCAAACGCCATCGGACACGTCCGCGTACACTGACCGGGCACTTTTTAAATCCGCGCCTCCACACCCGCGTATCTCATATCCGGCATCTTATATCCATACAAATTCAGGAAACGTGGTACGTAGATGCTTATAGTGGATGCTCTTATGTTCAGAAAAAGAAAAGTTGGGTTGTAACTTTCGGAACTTAAAATTCGTTTGAACGTGTCCAACGGGTTATAGTGGAATCTTTACGCAAGAAAAAAAAAACGATACGTGGATGCTGCCCGAGCCAACCTTCCGCACGCACGCAGCACTAATCAAGACCGGTACGGCGCCACAGTATAGTGACTTGGCTGAAGTGTGTGCAAGCGACGTTTTGTGGTCACACCGCACGGCTGGCGAATCGTCGCGGGGAAATCGTGCCTGTGACATGAATGAAGAATTATGCTGAATGATACCATAAGGTGAGGTGCTACGATTAATCATCAGGAGTAAATCCGTTCAGCAGCGGGCAAGGTTAGGAGCAGGACCATCGGTCCCTTAATCCCATCACCGTCTGATATGCTTGATTTCGTGCGTGACGGTGACCACAAAATTCCGCTTCAGGAAGAAGCGGGAGTGATGAGTGTGGACAACCATGTTCCTCCTTTTTCCTTGAAAACTGACGCAGACAACCAAGTTGACATTACTTTTGCGCCCCTTAATTTGATCGATAAGTTTGTGCTGTTAATACTACATACGAAATCAGTGTGGTCCTTCAGCGCTCCGAACGAAACGAAAGGGCCCCATCGAGAGTCTTCAGCGCTCCGAACGAAACGAAAGAGCAACTCCAGCAAATTCCGTAAAACCTCACCGGACCGTTTTTCTCCGTGAATTTACGGAACGGTAACCAAAAAAGGGCCCGAGCCCCGGCCCGTAAGAGCATGCTTGGATACGTTTTAGTCCCATGACTAAAGTAGTGGGACTAAAACTTGCTAGTCTCACCCATGCTTGGATCCAAATACTAAAGAGACTAAAATCTAGTTATTGAGCATTTATTATCCTCCAAACCCTCCAATCCAGAACTAAGGAGAGGAATTAAATGAGGAGAGAGAGAGCTAATACATATTTTAGTAGGTTTCTCATGACTAAAAGATTTTAGCCTCAAGACTAGTCCTAGCCTCTCTTTAGTCAGGGGTGCTTGGAACTTTAGCCTCTAAAAGAGACTATTTTTAGTCAGACTAAAAATAGTCCCTTGTATCCAAGCACCCTCTAAATCTTTTACGGGAGACCAGTAAGTCGTCCCCGAATCCGCTATATATGCCAGTGTCAGGTCGTTTTAGGGTATTCGTCCGCCTTTTCCCTTATCCTCTTTCGCCGCTTTTCTTCTACTCTGGCGACAAATCGAGCGAGCTTCGGCAGCATTTTCCGGCGAGTAGATCAGCCGGAAGCGAGAGAAGATGTCGTGCGCGGGTGGCGGTCCGGGTGGCCGAGGGGGCTCGGCGGCGGCGGCGGGCTAGGCGGCGAGCCGCCTCGCAGGCGCCGCAACGAAGCAGAGGCCAAGAGCTCCTCCCTCTGCCGGCCAGTGAAGGAGTGGCGCAAGGATCAGGCGCACACGTGCGGCGCCCGTGGCGCCGGAGCATGGGCGTATTCCCAGTTCGATCAGTAGGACCACCTCTTCTCCCCCACACTGAAGCGTCTCCGGGCGGTGGAGGTCGCGTGGTTCGAGGCGAAGGAGGCGGCCGCCCCGGAGACGAAGTCGCAGCGGCGTGGGTGGCGACGTTGAGGGAGGAGTACCAACTCGCCTTCATGCTCTCCAACTCTGTGATGGAGCACCACCTTAGCGTCGGCAAGTCCGATTATGACGAGTCCAGTGACGAGTAGATCTAGTTTAATTTCCGTTTTATGCTAATGTGGAAGTTGTTTAATTATGAACTACTCCCTTCATCCCATAATGTAAGACGTTTTTTAACACTAGTGTCACGTCTTACATTATGGGACGGAGGGAGTACGTTGTTGTTTAAGTCCGAACTATGTTTTAAGTATGAAGTCCGGTGGTGATTTAAGTGGCGTGAACCGTGAATTTTAATATGTGGTATATGTTTGAAGGATCTATTTTGTTTCAGCGTCCGCCGTCCTGCAAAAGTCGTTTTTGAGATAACATAAACGTTCTGGAATGGGCGCTTACCGGATATGCTAGAGTAAGCCTTCTTATCTCTATAAAAGCCCTCACTCACTGTCACAACAGCTTGGGCTGGATGAACTCTCTCTTATTTTTTTCCCTTCTCTTTTTTTTCAAGTAAAGGCTCGATAAACTCTGTACGTACCCAGAGGTCAGTAGGTGGACAATTTCCACGCCCATTCCTATTCGGCGCTCAAGGCGCCACTTATAGACAATTTGGTATATGGCGCACACCCTCGCTGGTACTAACAGGACAGCCCATGTAATAAAACAGTAGTAGTAGTGTATATATATATGGGAAAATCCATCCTACCACCCAGTGATAGTTACCCCACATGTCTCATATACTACCATGTGGTACTATATATACTATTTTATTATTTTAAATATGTTCATTTAATATATCTAAGATATTCCAAAGCAAGTCACATGAAAAAATTGCATATGAGCCCATAGTTTTTTTTATATTTGTGCAATACGTACATATTTGTATGTAAAAAAGAGCATACTCAAAAAATGATACATACTACCTAAAAATTAGTATATATACTTACCTAATCATTATTATATACTACATATTACACGTACATACTCTCGGTTTCGACAGATACTACATACAACATACAAAACGCAAGTGGTGGTAACTACCACTGCTTGTAGAAAACATTTGTCATATATATATATACACATATTTTCCAGTTTTGGGAAGCTTCTAGCAGCTTCTGGGTTCCTTTTTTTCTGCTGGGTTGTTTGTTTGTGCGGTTTTTCTCAGGGATTTTTTTTTCTGTCTGTTTAATTTTTTTATGTGAACTTTAAATTTGTGAACTTTTTTCAAATCCATGAACTTTCTAAAATTATGAACTTTTTTTCAAGTTCGTCAGCATTCTTTGAAATACGGAACTAATTTTCAAATGCATGATCTTTTTTTGCATTATATATAATTGTTGCATTTAAATTTTATAGTTTGGTCTCACATTTATTGGAATGGGCGTGGTACTGGTCTGGTCTAAAAATTTCAATTTCAATTTCATGTTTCAGTCTCATATTATGCCTTTTAGTTTCATATTTCAATCTCAGATCAATTTCAATTTCATATTTCAACCAGTTTCAGTACTACCCAGTTTCAGTACTGCCCAACTCAGAGCCATGTATGCATGATGCGCCCTTTACTCCGCCCCAAAACATGTGATGGGACCCAATGATATGCCTTAAATTTGCTATACGATGTGAGCTATACATAGAATACAACATGCAAATGAGTCCAAAATGCATGGATCTTGATGCGAATGAAAGGTAGATCCTTTACCGTCACATACCGCCGTTGGTAAAAAAGACTTTGACGTTGATGCATGGCTTTATGGACCAACTGCATAAGGCATGAACAAATCATAAGGTTTTGAAACTGATAGTCAATACGATTGTCAGTGACAAAAAAATTTTCTGTTCCTTTTTACCTGGGACAGGGGTTCCGCAGCTGCCACGAAGTCGATTTCGTTGTGGGAGGAAGTGTTGATCACCTTTTCCCAAGGTGTTTTCTTCTTCGTACGACCCTTGATAGCCTTCCTTTTCTTGTTCTTCCCACTCTCCACAGCAGCTTCATCACCGTTTAACACCCTAGCATCATAGTATACAATGAAATCAAACTTGTGACCAAACAATATACATGCAACACGAAGAAGAAAGATGATAATTCTGATCATACCTTATAGACTTGTCCAAGGCATCCACATCACTGTTAACAGTATTCCCATAAACAAAGCGATTCTCTAGATGGCCAAGAAAGCCTAGCGTACACTTTTGAATATAATAACAAACTTGAAACTTCGCAAATGTTCTGTAGTCCTTTTTTGCGGGTGTTCTATAGTCTTTTGAATACAAATACGTGTGTGCCTTTTTCGCTTCGTGTGAAGTACCCTTCAAAAGATTATTTTTGTAATCAGTGAAAAGCAACAAGTTAATGCCAAATCATGTTTACCACAATTTATGTAAGCTACACTGCTTCATGGTGAACCTACCAACATGGCACCGGTTGTGGCATCAGATTCAGGCCCATTGTTGGCCATCATACGTAAGGCGCATAGCCTGATATTATTGCTAAGCTTGACAATACTGTGTTAGTTGCTGATAGCTTGGACTTAACTTTGCTTCAACAACAATGCACTGAAAACAACAGATAGTACAGATCAAACAACATAAAATCAGAAATTAAGAAGACGACGCCACACCATTGTTAGAGGCAGGCATGTAACAATAAGCCAGCAGCAACGACATCAAGTTCTCCCTTTGCTTTTCCTTCATTCTTGATTTTTTTGCTTCTTTCTTGATCTTGAGGCTCAGGTTTTCCTCCTAAACATCGCCACTCCCAGTATACTTATTCTCCATCTTGGGACACTTGACGACACAAAGGCGTTAGTAGTTAGCAAAGCAATCAATCAGGCGTCACTGTTTGGTTTTGTGAAGGCAAGAGGAATTAATCTACCCATCTAGCTGCAGCATGCAGGTCACAAAAAAGAGCAGGATTGTTGTTGAAAAACTTCCTGAGGTAGTCCATATAATCTCTGAAATGAACTATACCGGGACCCTCAAGGCACCAGCCTGGCCGGAGGCCATGCTTTCTCGATAAGATCTTAACACAGAATACATAACTTGTTGTAACATCCCAAATTTTTAATTTAGAATGTTATACATTAGATCATCATTGCATATCATATTTTATTGCATTTTGGCTTGATCCTAGAAATTCTACGCAACTCAAGGACCCACGGAGAGAGTTGGAGATTTCGTTATTTTCATATTTGAGTTTTCTTAAATTTTGAAAAGAAGATCGTTTGATTTTAATTATTTTCTCTTCGAATATTTCTTTTATTAAAATAAAAGAGAGGGGATAAAATGACTTCCCAAAAATAAAAAAATATTGGAGATTTAATATTAAAATCAAATAAGATTTTTATTCAGAGTTTTATTGCTATTTTATTTGAATTAGGAAAAATATGTGTTTTCCGAAATTGCACTAGAGGCCCAAATAAATGTTCACTTTGTCTGATATATTTTTAGAGGACGGGGATAATTTATTTCAGGATTTTTTGAGTCCGTTTAGTATTTCTTTTATTTGTCTTTTTGCGCGGAATTATTTAAAAAAACGCAACCGACTTACCGGGCCGTGTCCGATTTGGACACTGCGCCCGGGCGGCTTTATAAGCCGAGGCCCGACAGCCCAAGTCGCCGCCGCCCCGAACCCTAGCCACCTGCCGCCGCCGCCGCGCGAGTTCATCGCCGCCACCGCGCAAGCCCCGCCGCCGGAGCCCGACGCGCCACCCGCCGCCCGTCGCCGCCACCGACCGTCACCGTCGCCACCGCCTCGTCGCCCGACGCCGTCGACCGCCGTCCCGTCGCCGAAGCGCCCCCCCGCAGAACCCGACCCGCGAGGTAGCCACGATTTTCCTTAGAAAACCGTCGATTTTTTAGAAACTGCGGTTTTTTATATAGTTCGGTTTTATTTTTTTCAGTTTTAGTTATTTAGCGAACGCATGATCGTTCGTTTGTTTTAACGAACGATTTTCACCGTTTAGCCGCAGACAGCGAATGTTTGTTCGATAACCTGTTCGTCAGTTTTTCTTTTTCCAGGGATTTTTCACGATTATTTTCGATCGAGATTTCTGCCGTGATTTTTGTTTTAGTTTATCTTTTCGCTCATTTATCAAAATCAGGCGATTCAAGCGCATAGAGTTTCGTCTCAAAGTCCTCTTTTTGTTTAACCAACTTAAACAAGTTTTTGCTACTATAAAATTTGACTTAAGTCTAGATTAGTAAATGGAGCTTGTTTCTTTTGCAGTTTGAGTTTCGTTGCTTCGTTTGATTTGATTTTTTTTGCAAACCGGAGTTCTTAAGTTGAACTTTCTGGTTAGATCTCTTATTTGATTTGCACCCGTGCTTCGAGTTGAGTGCTTATTGTATGCTTGTTTGTTTGCGATAGAGTACTCGGAGTGCAAAGTGTGCTCCTATGAGTCCCTAGGTTTCACGGATCATCAGCAAGGCAAGTAACACTTTGATCATACCTCTTTACTACCTAGTTTTATTGCGTTAGATCAATCCTCAAACAATTGCATGGTTAGGATCTGATTAACATGTGGGTTTTGGGAAGTAGATGAGGTAGTACCTATTGTCCTGTTTGTTATCAAACCTTTGGGAGTTACTTCTACGTTGCTTATATTGCTATGCTACGCTTGTAGACGTGGATTGGGTGAGTGTATCCATGACAGATGTAAGTATTGTTATTTAATGGTTAACTTAAGGTGGCTACTTTAATACACATCTGGGTGGATTGATGCACCTAGGGAACCCAATGTTGCCTGTTTGTTTGGAAATCCCGGGGTACCGTGTGATTCTCCTATGGAGCGCCACCCAGGCTCAAAGGGATCATAAGATTATTCATGCTAGAAACTTTCGTGTGCAGCCACAAGCTATTATGGGCTCTGGCATAGTTAAGTAAGTTGCAAGACCTCTTTCAGTGGTGGACTAGCAGATGTAGGGGAAAGTAGGTGTAACTGTCCACCTAGAGTAAAGAGTTATTGTTTCAGAAAGACCGTGTCTCGTTTCTCCAACCACGGATGAATTCAAGTCTTGTGGGGAAAAGTGTGCAAACCTCTGCAGAGTGTACAAACTAATCATGGTTAGCCGTGTCCCCGGTTATGGACATTTTGAGTATCTAGTTCTTGGATTATCATGTGGATCTCATCACTCTTAATATAATTTGATTGGGTTTAATGATGATGCTTAATTGGGATTGAGTTGGGTGAACCTTCTCAATGTTTAACAACCACCATGATAGTTAAATAAAATTTATTCCTTTGTTGTAGGGAAAAATTGGCTTTATGCAAAATTGTAACCATAGAGCTTTTCACCAGCCATATATGCATGTAGTGATAGCATTATTCTGTTCATTACTCTCTTGTGTTACATTTAAGGATGACAATTTTATCCACAGACATGGATATCCATGGATATCCGACCCGAATGGATAGGGTTTGGATATGCTTTTATGCCCATGGGCGCCACCCAAACCCGACCCGATTGCTCGTGGGTAGGGCATGGATATAATCTTGTACCCATGGGTATACCCAAACCCGACCAGACAATATGCATTAATGGGCAAAAAAATTCTATCCCTACCCCACAGTCACATGTCCCACTGCAATTTTACATGTTTTTATGTAAAACATGCAAAATAAATTGCACCATCCCCACTGTAACTTTTATTATTTGACATGCCATCCCAAGTAAGATACTCCAGCGCCCCTTCCCTTGTTTCATTTCCTCATTAAATGACTTGTCATTCTCATCTTTTAGATAAATACTAAATGATATTAGGTTGTTAGTGGACGTTGATTTACCATAAGTTGATGTTTACAATAAGTGAAGCCTAGCTTGACACGAGGTGAAGAATGGAAGAGCTTATGTTAACATTGTGTTATGTCTTATTTATATGTCTTGAGAGGACCCAATGGATATCCAGTGGGTATGGATATCCATCGGGTTTGGACATGGACACAATTTTTCACCCATGGATTTTTTCATGGGCGGGCAAAGGCCGTCTTCATGGATATGGATATGGATTTGATATTGTCCAACCCGATTCGAACCCGAACCATTGCCCTCCTTAGTTACATTGCCATCATATTCCATGTGTTGACCCGTTTCGGGCTGCAACGTTCATGTTGCAGACTTTTCAGACAATGAGTAATGTGCCTTAGGTCGTGATCTTTCACTCAGTGATGCCGTTGGAGTTGATGGACTCACTTTATCTTCCAAGCCTTCCGCTGTTATCGTATTTAGATGGCCTTAAGCCATATTTATTGTAATAAGTTCTCTTTTGAGACATTCGATGTAATAAGTGTGTGATTGCTACTCTATTATAAATCCTTGAAGTACTATGAGTGTCAGCATTATCAATCTAGGGATGACAATAATGCACAGAGATCAGACTATTTGAGGTCTGGTCGCTACAAGATGGTATCAGAGCACATGCTGACTGTAGGACACGACCACTAAACTAAAGCCCTAGATCACTACTCTCTTCTCATTTCTGACTCCTTTCCCTTTTCTACTCTTTAGGATGGCAGATGCAAGGAACAAGTTCGTGCAACCGGATGAAGATACACCTTTGGGACGCCACTTAAAGGAAGTCACTAGATACCTGAATATCGGACTACCGAGCTTCACTGGGACCTACATCGCCACTTTACCAGAAGAGAAGCATTAGATGATTCGAGTTCAAGTTCTAGGAAGAACGTTCATGCCAGTCACTGAGCCCATAGAGTTTTCCTTTGATGCGCCAACCTGGAGTTTAGGAAAGAGCATGGCAGCCCACATCACCATGGGACACATTGGAGAAGTTTATCACAAGGATCTCAAGGATACTATCTACCAGATTTGTGGGCGCCGATATGAGCAATGGGAGATGATCAGCACCAGGAAGGATAGATCTATTGCAGCTTTCATCCAGGAGTTAAACCAGCACATTTGTCGCCAGGAGAACCAGATGTGCGTGGGCATGATAGACCTGAAGAAGGCAATGACCAGGATCATGGAGCTAGAAGAAGAACTCAAGACTACATGCGATGGATATGAGGAGGAAATGACGATACTCGTGGAGAAGAATGACGATCTGAAGAAGAAGCTAGGAATATTCATGGGAGACCCCGCACCAGGAGGAGATGACGACAATTCCACTTGCCCGGAGAACTAATCATCATCGACGACACCAACTCGGACCCTGATGATAGTGATGATGACTATGTTGATGAAGCTAGAGCAGATATCATGGAGTTTTCGACCGATCAATTTTTCTAGTCGACCACCATATCAGTAGTAGTTCCCCATGTATATAGTATAGTCCGAGCACTTCTGTAACGATAGTTAGACCGATGTATGCCCTTGTTTGAAATTGATTGAAGTGATATGTTTGTGTTTATCTCATGTGCATATGGGTAGTTGTCGGGGGTTGGATACGACATATGCCAAAGGATGGCTTATCATGGTGGGAGCGAGTAGAACGTCGCCGGTGCCTGGAAGCGGGATGAGGCAAAGACATGCACGCCGGCGGAACTTACCCAGCTTCAGGGCTCTCCGAGGAGATAACACCCCTACTGCTGCTCTGCGGGGTCTCCGCATGATCACTAAGGCAAAGTGACTACAATGATGCTCCTGGAGCTATTTCAGGAGGCAGGAGAGGGCAAGGCTAGCTCTCTCCTTCCTATGCTATCTGGTCTATCTCTATCTAGGTTCGAACCCTTTGCATGGGTGCCCCGGGGGGTTTATATAGGCCTACCCCCTGGGGGTACAATAGTAATCCGGCTGGGCGTGGGTCCCAGCCGTCTGTCTCTCAGGCCACCGGCTTTTGGGGCACGCTGACTGGCGGGTCCCGTGGACAGGCTTGATACTGTAGCGGCACTCTTGATGACGCAGGCTTGGTCATTGGGTCGTGGTAACAGTGCCGCCGTCTATCGGGCGATCACTGTCGCCATTCCCCATCCAATCTGGTTAATGGCTCGTGGGGTCCTGGGGAGGAGTCGGCCGGCTCCAGGGGGGCCGACTCCCACAGGTCCGTCTTCGGGGTGCCCAGGCCGCCTTCGGCCCACCCA
Organism: Triticum dicoccoides; assembly: GCF_002162155.2. Classification (NCBI taxonomy): domain Eukaryota; kingdom Viridiplantae; phylum Streptophyta; class Magnoliopsida; order Poales; family Poaceae; genus Triticum; species Triticum dicoccoides. The sequence goes on along the minus strand of NC_041391.1, from coordinate 537,414,572 downwards.
CTGACAGGCGGCCCCGCCGTCTTCGGGCCGTATAGGCCGGCGTCGTGGGCACAGTGCTGGCGCACTGTGGCTGAGGTCAGGGCAGGCATGGCAACAGTGCCGCGCCTCGCCGGAGATCTTCCAGCGATACGGCCCTTCGTAGCAGGGGGGAACAGCCACGCCGTGACCGTACCCCGCATCGTACTTCGAGATGAGGGAGGAGTCATGGGCCGACTCTCTATAGTCGGCCCCTCTGGAGGTCGCCAGCTTGGAGTCGGCTTATCTCGGAGTCGCCGTCTGGGACTCGGCTTGAGGGGCGCGGCCTGCCCCGATGTCTTGAAATGTCCTGGGTCTCGGGTCAGCCTACCCGTGGCCCATTACTCCGACAATAGTCCACGAAGCTGGTGAAGCCTTGCTGACGCTGCATTGTGGGGCTTCAACAGTTTCATCCTTCTTGGAGCGGACTCTGGAACTCGGCTGCCGTCTTCCCCTGGGCCGACTGTCGAGAGTCGGATGTTTAGCGAAGAGCCGCGCTCGAAAGTCGCGGCGGGAAACCAGGCGGCGTGCCTGATACGCTTCCCCGCAGCCATCAGGGCGGTCCTATCGCGTGGCGCCACGTGGAGAGGACAGTCTGCCTACCCACGCGCGCCACGGGACGGGCCGTCAGGCGGGGCCCGCCACTACCGTACCTCGGCGTATGAGCGGATCCGTTGTGGCCGTGGATGGTTGGTTTCCCCATGTTGTTACTACACGCAGTAACTTCATGGGTTAAATCGTGGGGCGGCGTGGGGCATCGTGCGCAGTTAATCCCACGCCCGCCCCCTCGGCTTCTCAGCCCATAGGGCTATAAGTAGGCGGGAGGGAGCGGAGCGGCACAGCACGCGCGTCCTTCTTCCCCGCTCTCCCGCCTCATCTTGCTTTCTCTTCTTCCTGTCTCCGCCGCTGAGCGAGAGCACTCCACACCGCGACGATGAGCTCCTCCTCCGCCGCGGCCCCCGCCGTGCGCTCTGGCGTGTGGGACGGCTCGGAGGTAGAAGAGTAACACATCGAGTTCCTCCGTCGGACACGCTGTCTTCCCAGCGCGGACCTCGTGCGCGCCCGCGCCGCGCCGGAGGGAGAGATCCGGCCGGCGCCAGAGGAGGGCGAGCGGGTCATCTTCCGCTCGCACCTCATGCGCGGCCTGGGGCTGCCGGCGAGCGGTTTCTTCCGATTGTTCTTGGAGTTCCACAGCCTTCAACCGCACCACCTCACTCCGAACATGGTGGTGTTGCTCTCCGCCTTCGCCACTCTGTGCGAAAGGTTTCCTCGGCGTTCTCCCCACCATCGAGCTGTGGGGAGAATTCTTCTCTTCTAAGCTCGGCACGCACATCGCCGGCGTGCCGGCTCAGTGCGGCACCTTCATCGCAATGCGGAGCTCGACGGCCGACAACCCCTTTCCTCCCATCACACTGATCAAGTCGGTGAAGATGTGGCAGCGCTCATATTTCTACGTGAAGAACCTCGCCTCCGACGGCGACTGGGTTAACCTGCCGCCTTACAGCATCGTCCCCCTAACTGGGAGGCTCCCCAGCTGGTCTCACCAAGTCAAGATGCTGACTCCCACCGGAGCCGCCGCCGTAGCGCGACTCCGGGTCTTGACGCAGTCGGAGGGTCTCGTCGGGGCCGACTTGCTGACCGCCTTCGTGGCGCGCCGAGTTCTCCCGCTCCAAGGTCGGCCTCACCTGATCTGTCAGATGAGCGGCCTCCGAGACCCGAGTCAGATGTGCACCAAGGAGATGCCCCGCGCGGAGGTGGCAAACATGGTGAATTATATCGCGAACTGCGAGTTCGGGAAGGACTGGCAGTTCGGAAAGGAGCCGTACTCACGCGACAACCCCCCACCAGTGGTAAGTCGCGTCCCTCTATTGTTTTGTCTTCTTTGCGGCCGACTCCGGCTTCTGACTCTTGTCGGTTTCTTCTGAGCTAGAATCCCCTTATGCAGCCTGCAGCCGGTGCCACGAGACAGCCCCGCGAGTATGTTCCTGATCGTGCGGACAGCGACGTCGACGACCCCGACTTGGGGGCGGCGGCGATGGAAGCCAACGCCGAAGGCAGGGGAAGAGGAGCAGAAGGCGACTTCAGGCCCTCGGCCACCTTTGCCGACTGGCCTGACGACGACGCCGAAGGCGAAGTCGCTCCGCGCCACCAGCTAAGGATCGGCTCGTCGGGCGCCGGCTCCTCCGCCTGCCTGGCCGGCCAAGGCGGCGCGAAGAGGCGTCACGCCGGGCCGAGTGCGCCCGGCGGTAAATTGAAGAAGTTCAAGGGGGCGGCCGCCGCGACCAGACGGGAGGAGGCGGCCGCGAAGGCCAACCGCTTCCGAAGGGAAGTGAGAAGGCCGCCGCTAGTCTCTGCGTAAGTCTTTATGCTTTTTTATTTTCCTTTGTCGAATCTTGTCCGAGTCTTCTTTATACTCCCTCCATTCTTCTTCAGGGCCCCTCTTTCCCTTGAGAGAGTCGCCGTCCCCTCCGTCGTGGGGTCGGCAGAGACGTCCGCCAATACTCGGCGGGCCGACCCCGCCACCGAGCTCCGAGAGGCGACGGAGTGAAATGCGCGGGAGAAGCGCGAGGAGGAGGAGGCCGAACGTCTGGAGAAGGCGGAGGCCGACAAGGCGGCCGCCTCCGCCCAGAAGAAGCTGGAGGAAGCCGAAGCCGCCCTTGCAGCGAGACGGCGTGCCGAGGAGGCCGCGCGTCGCCGATCAGCGATGCTCGTCCCCCCACTGTCGTCTGCACCGCCGCCTCCGGAGTTCACGGGGCAGACCGGGGAGGCCGACATCGAGAACCCCGTCGTGGAGAAGGAGAGCGGCGAGGCCTCCATGTCGGACACTCTCGTGCCGCCACCTCCGCCTCCACCGCTGTCTGGGAGACCGCACGACAAACAGCCGGTGGGTCCGTCGGAGCCGCCGGTCACGGACGAGGCCGAGGCGCGGCTGCTTCTCCAAGTCGCCTCGCCGGTGCGCCGCCGTCTTGAGAGGGCGACCTCGGCGCCGCGGCCTCGTGAGACCGGCGCCGCCAGCTCGGCAACCTTAGACGCCGAGGCCACAAGCTCCGCGCCCACTGGGTGGGTGCGCGGAGGCGGCACCGGGCCGCTAAATCAAGCGCTTCTGGACGTTCAGGCGAAGCTGCGCGCTGAAGGCGACGCCCTTCAAACCTGCACCAGGGCGCATCTGGCAGCGCGGACGGCCGTTCGAGTACATTTCCTTCTCTTTTTTTTGATTCTTGTTTTTCTCTGTGGGGGCGCGCCAGCGCACCCACTGGGTGTAGTCCCCGAGTTCCGGGCCGGCTGCTGAGCAGGCGGTTCGGAACTCCCTCTGGCGAGTTCCAAATACTAACTTTGTCTTCAATGACTTATTGCAGGAGTATCACAACCTCCGCGCCACTGCCTTCAACCGCAATGTTGAGGAGTTGAGCAAGCAGGCTGCCGACTTGTTGGAAAGCCGGAGTAAGTTCTTCTTCTTTGCGGGGGCGTGCTGGCGCACCCGCGGGCTGTAGTCCCCGAGATTCGGGTCGACTGCTGAGCAGTCGGGCCGGATCTTCCCGGCGATCTTATTTGCTGACGACTTATTTGTCTCTTCTTTCGCTCCTCAGAAGCCAACGCCGTTCTTCAGGAGCAGCTAGGCGAGGCCAATACCGCCTGGCGTGCCAAGGAGGAGGAGTGTGGCAAGCTCGCCACGAAGCGCGACCTGCTGGCGGCGCAGCTGGCCGAGCAGAAGGAGCTGCTCAAGAAGGCGCAGGACGAGGCCGAGAAGAAGGAGGCCGCTCTCCTGGCCAAGTTCGACAGTGAGCGCTCCTCTTGGACTGACAGGGAGGCGATGCTGACCTCCGGCTTCCACGAGATCGAGGATATCGTTGATGGTACGTTTCTTTCGTTTCTTCGGGCTTCCGACTCTGTGTCAGGCCGACTTCTGATTTTTCGACTTGCTTCTTTTTGGTCTTGGCAGACTTCTTCCCTGGTCAGTCGCAGGCAGTCCCTCTGGCCATCGAGGCTGCTCGTGAGGTGCGAAGGCCAGGTGGTGAGGTGATCGCCGCCAACGCCCCCCGAACCATCGATGAGCAGCTCCTGAGCATTGAAGCCCGTCTTCGTCCGGCCCACCGGCAGATGCGCCGGCTTCAGCGTGCCGGTGCCCAGGCGGTTGCCGCTTTGTGGCCGGAGATGCCGGCTCTGCGCACCGCTAGTCGGACCGCCGACTGGCTGGAAGTCGCTGCCGGCCGTCTTGAGGCTTGGAAGGGCTCCTCGGCTCGGGCCGGAGCGCGCCGGGCCTTGGAGTTTGTCAAGGCGTGGTATCCAGGGCTGGACCTGGACCGTCTGGCCATGTTCCGGTCAGAAGCCCAGGCCGAGCTGGAGGCCGTGGAGGGCGTCCTTATCGAGCGTGCGGCGGCCATCGCCGAGTACACGGACACCGGTGTCTTCGTGCCCGAGCGGGCTGAAGGCGGTGAGGAAGTGCCGCCAGAGTGGTTCGGGATGAACCCGGAGTATGGCGAGGACTCGGTGGAGGTGATCGACTCCAGCACCGAGGAGGAGGACGAGGCGGAGGCCGAAGACGAGGCGGAGGTGCCAGCTTCAGCTCGACCGCGCCTCCAACAACGAGCCGCGTCGAGAGAAAGCGACCGCCGCCGGAGGCGATCAAACCGAGACCGCCCAGCCGACTGCCCCGGCGCCTGACACTGCCGTCTCCTCTGATCCTCCGATCCCAGATGCCGCCTCCTAGGCTGCTTTTTCCGCCTCTGCTTGTCTGTCTTAGTAATCTTTTGAAAGCTTTGTTAGACTCGAACAATTCCACCCGCGGGGTGTATCTTGAACTTCTATTCGAAGATTCGGCCAAGGGCCTATGTAAATATTTATCCGATTTCCGTCTTTCCTTGCTTAATGCTCTTTAGGCTTTTCCTTTTGCCGCCTTCCTTTAGTCGCTGCCTTGCCAGTCGGACAGCCGCTCTGCGGACTGTCGCTGGGTCAAGTGCTTGGCTACTCCAGGAAGGCAAGTACTTGGCCGTTTAGAGTTTCTTTAGCAAGTCGGATAGAAAGCGACAGGCCGACTACCCATGAGTCGGCCGTCCTTGATAGAGGCTAATAAAGACGGCGAGCCAACTACTCATGAGTCGGCTTTCTGCTTCAGAAATGCTGGAGGCCGTCTTACACTATGTTCGTGCTTTAGGTCCTTAGCCATTTTTCATGTGGGTGCCCATTCTTCCTCACTCCTGCCTGCCTCACAATCGCTCTGCGAGCTGCGGCTTTGCCAGGAGGCGGATTGGGCACCGCGCACTACTTGTCTGACTGCGGGAAGCTCCTCATAGCGCAAGGCGGTGAGTCCCCGGGCCGACTAGTCTAGCCCGGTGCCAAGCGGCTTGTAATAAAAGTAATGTACTCGAAGGCACAATTCTTATCATACAGATAACAAAAAGGGCAGTCCCCGAGCTCGTCTCGGGGGGCCTAAGGTCTTAGTACTTTAATACAAAGGAGTAGTGCGATACATACTGCATCAACTATAAACTCTTTGAAGAAGATTTGCATTCCACGGGCGCTCTGTCTCTTTGCCGGAGTCGTCCCTCTTGCGCGCTCGGGGCTTCTGAGCGTCGATCAGATAGTAGGCTTCGTTCCCTAGCACCTTGCTGATGATAAAGGGGCCTTCCCAAGGTGCCGACAGCTTGTGCTGGCTGGCTGTTCGCTGGATCAGCCGGAGCACAAGGTCGCCTTCTTGGAAAGATCTCGGCCTGACCTTCCTGTTGTAGTATCGACGCAGACTCTGCTGGTAGATGTTGGACCAGCTGAGTGCCAACAGCCGGCCCTCTTCCAGCAGATCGACGCCGTCTTGACGTGCTTCTTCTGCTTCTTCCTCGGTGTACATGGTGACTCGCGGGGAGTCGAACTCTATGTCCATTGGGATGACGGCTTCGGCACCATAGACGAGGAAGAAGGGTGTGAAGCCGGTTGACTTGTTTGGAGTCGTGCGCAGACTCCAAAGGACGGCTGGCAGCTCCTCAAGCCAACAGCTGGCAGACCGTTCTAGTGGTATGACGAGTCGAGGCTTGATGCCGGATAAGATGAGGCCGTTTGCTCGCTCCACCTGACCGTTTGACTGTGGATGGGCAACGGACGCTAAGTCCAGTCGGATGCCCTGCATCGCGCAGAAACGGGCCAAGGCGCCTTTGGCAAAATTCGTGCCATTGTCGGTGATGATGCTGTGTGGGATGCCGTACCGAGTTGTGATGTCAGCGATGAAGGTCACTGCAGTCGGACCATTCAACTTCTTGATGGGTTTCACCTCCACCCACTTGGTGAACTTGTCCACTACGACAAGTAGGTGAGTCAAGCCACCTCGTGCCGTCTTGAATGGTCCCACCATGTTCAGCCCCCAGACTGCAAAGGGCCAGGCGATGGGGATAGTCTTGAGTGCGGAAGCTGGTTGAAGTGGCTTGGAACAGAAAATCTGGCACCCCTTGCACTTTTGGACTAACTCTTTGGCCTCTTCCAGGGCGGTTGGCCAGAAGAAACCGTGCTGGAAGGCTTTGGCGACGAGTGCCCTGGAGGCCGCGTGGTGACCACACTCGCCTTCATGGATGTCTCTGAGGATTGCTTGACCTTGTTCTGCCTCGACGCAGCGTTGGAAGACGCCGGTAATGCTGCGCCTGACCAGTTCTCTGTTGACTATGGTGTAGGCTGCTGCTCGGCGTTGCACTTGCCGAGCCAAGATTTCATCCGTTGGCAGCTCTTTGTTTACTAAGAACCTGAGGATGGGCTGAGCCCATGAAGGTGCTGCTAGTTCTTCAACTGCCACTAGTGCGACTTGGACAAGGGCGTCCGGGCTGGGGGGCGGCGGGTTGGAGTCCGCAGCCGCTTGCTGATTTGACAAAGTCCCGGGGCCGACTGGGGCAGTCCCCGGGCCGAGCTCTGGAGTCTTCGATCTTGCCACTGCAGTCCCCGGGCCGGTTCTGAAGTCCCCGGGCCGGCTTCGACTGTGTGTTTCTTGGAGTCGGATCCGTCTTCCTCAGGCGGAGCCGGCACAAAGATTGAATCTGATTCTGGTGATGGCTTGATAGAAGGCTTGAGGAGGCACCGGAGGGCGACACCAGATGGTATTGCCTGGCGGGTGGAGCCGATTCGTGCCAAGGCGTCTGCTTGGTCGTTGTCGTTCCTTGGCACGTGGAGGAACTCATACCCCTCGAAGTTTCGGCTGAGTTGCTGGACGAGGAAACGATAGCTCGCCATATTTGCGTCCTTGGCATCCCAATCGCCAGATGATTGCTGGACCACCAAGTCAGAGTCGCCATAGCACATGATCTGGTGAATGCCGAGTTCTTTGGCAAGCCGGAGCCCGTGGATGAGCGCCTCGTACTCGGCCACGTTGTTGGAGGCGGCGAAGTGGATCTGCAACGCATATCTGAGCTTGTCGCCCTTGGGGTAAGTGAGGACGACGCTGGCTCCCAAGCCGGTGCGCATCTTGGAGCCATCGAAGTGCATCCGCCAATGGGTGGAGTCGGACGCTGGCGGCAGATACTGGGTCTCGGCCCAGTCGACGAGGAAGTCGGCCAGTGCTTGCGACTTGATGGCGGTGCGGGGCTCGTAGTAGATGGTGTAGGGGGCCAGGTCGATGGCCCATTTGGCCACTCGGCCAGAAGCATCTCGGCTTCCGATGATCTCGACCAGTGGAGCTGTGCAGACCATAGTGATTGGATGCTCCTGGAAGTAAGGCTTCAATTTCTTGGCGGCAAAATGCACGCCGTAGCACATCTTCTGGTAATGGGGGTAGTTCTGCTTGGAGGCCGACAACACCTCGCTCAAGTAATATACCGGTCTCTGGACAGGTAGCGCCTTGCCTTCCTCCTTGCGCTCGACTACAATGACTGTGCTAACTACTCGGCTAGTGGCGGCAATGTATAGGAGCATGGGCTCTTTGGGAGTCGGAGCCGCCAGCACAGGGGGAGTAGTCAACATCTTCTTTAGCTGAAGAAAAGCCTCGTCTGCCTTGGGAGTCCACTCAAAGAAGGTCGTCTTCTTCATGAGCTGATACAAGGGGAGAGCCTTCTCGCCCAGTTGACTGATGAATCGGCTGATGGATGCCAAACAACCGGTGAACTTCTGCACATCTAACAGTCGTCTGGGTGCTTCCATCCTCTCGATGGCCTTGATCTTCACAAGATTGCACTCTATGGCGCGTTCGGAGACCAGGAAACCGAGGAGCTGGCCGGCTGGTACTCCAAAAACGCACTTCTCTAGGTTGAGCTTGATCTGGAATCGGCGCAGATTCTCAAATGTTTCCTTGAGGTCCTCCAGCAAGGTTCCACGCTTCTCCGTCTTCAGCACTACATCATCCACATAGACGTGGGCATTTCTGCCGAGTTGCTTCAGGAGGCACTTCTGCATGCAACGCTGAAAGGTGGCGCCGGCGTTTCTTAAGCCGAACGTCATGGTCAGGTAGCAGAAGGCTCCAAACGGCGTGATGAAGGCGGTCTTCAGTCTGTCAGCCGGGTTCAGCTTGATCTGGTGATATCCTGAATATGCGTCTAGGAAACTCAACAGCTCGCATCCGGCTGTGGAGTCTATCACCTGATCGATTCTCGGCAGAGCAAATGGGTCCTTGGGGCAAGCTTTGTTGAGGCTCGTGTAATCAATGCACATCCGCCACTGCTTGTTCTTCTTCAGCACCAGTACTGGGTTTGCCAGCCACTCTGGAAAAAACACTTCCATGATGAAGCCGGCTGCCAGGAGCCAGGCTATTTCTTCTCCAACAACTCTTCTTTTTTCTTCTGACAGGCGGCGCAAGGGCTGCCTAACGGGCTTCATATCAGATCGGACGTGTAATTTGTGCTCGGCGAATTCCGTCGGGACACCAGGCATGTCCTTGGGGGACCATGCGAAGATGTCGCGATTCTCACGGAGGAAGTCGATGAGCTCGCCTTCCTATTTGCTGTCAAGGCCTGTGCCCATGACATCGTATCTCTCCGGGTGCTCTGGGTCCAACGGTTTCTTCTTTGTTTCTTTGGCCGGCTTGAATGATCCTTCTGCTTCTGACTCCTTGGGGTCGGGCGATAACTCGGGCTGCTTGCCGGCCATCGCCACGACCCGAGCAAGAAGCCGTTTCTTAGCCGCGATCACCAAGGACTCGGCCAGCCGACTACTTTCGGCCGCACAAGCGGACGACTTCCTGTAGTCACCGGACACGGTTAGGATTCCCTTGGAACTCGGCATCTTCATCTTGAGGTAGGCATAGTGGGGGACCGCCATGAACTTGGCCAAGGCGGGTCGGCCAAGCAATGCATGATATGGGCTTTCAAGGTCCACCACCTCAAACCAAATTGGCTCTCGGCGGAAATGATCCTTGTCTCCGAAGAGGACATCTATTAGGATCTTGCCGATTGGGGAGCAGGAAAGGCCAGGGACGATTTCGTGGAACACAGTCCGGCTGCTCTGAAGCTGTCTTCGCTTGATTCCTAATTTCTCTATTGTATCCTTGTACAGGATGTTGATACTGCTGCCTCCGTCTATCAGTACTCGCGAGAAGCGAGCGGCCCGCCTATCAGTGGCGAGTGTGGCGCCTAAGACCAAGGCGTAGGAGCCTGGACTCGGCATCACCTCTGGGTGATTAGCTCTGCTCCAACTGATAGGCTTTTCGGACCAATGCATGAACTCTGGGGGACTTGATGCAACCGCGTTCACTTCTTGCTGCTGCTGGCGCCTGCTGCATCGGTCATCGGCTACACTGGTGAACAACACATAGGCTCCATGCTCATCCGGGAACTCGTCTTGTATCGCGCCGACTGGCCTGACGGCCGGCTGCTGGGGCGGCTGTGGAGGAGGCGGCCCAGCAGGAGGGGGAGGGGGCAGGCCGTCCCCCTTGGCGATTCTGGCCAGCCAGTGGCATTTCCTGGTGGTGTGATTTGACGGCTTCGCGCCGCTGTGGAACTTGCAGGGACCGTCTAGAGTCTGTTCATAGGAGAAAGCCGGCAGCCAGTTGGACTTGCCGCCCTTCTGTCGCTTCGCCGGAGGTGGTCCCTCCAACTGCTGGTCTTCTGCTGTTGCCACTTGCCGACTGTTGGAAGTCGGCTGCGGGGCTTTGCGCTTCTGGTCATTCTGCTATTGCCGCCGACTGGTGTCTCCAGCCGGAGTTCTTGGAGCCTGAGGGGCGACTTTGCCAGTTGTGCTGACCCGAATCTCCGCCTTCATGGAGGATTCGGCCATGGCGTACTTGTCCGCTGTGATCAGCAGCTCATCGAGGGTCCCCGGCTCGTCGCAGAGGAGCTTGTGCTTGAGGAGGGTGCCTTCTCTGCACCTAGCAGTAAAGTACTCGATGGCCTGCACCTCGTGCACACCCTCGCAGGAGTTCCGGAGTTCACCCCAGCGCGTGAGGTAGTCGCGAGTAGACTCGTCAGGGCCTTGCACGCACAAGGAGAGTTGGCGTGGCTTGGGAGGTCGCTTGTACGTGCTGGTGAAGTTGCGGACGAAAGCCTCGGTGAAGTCGACCCAGCTGTTGATGCTGCGAGGCTTCAGACTGTTTAACCACGTCCGGGCCGAGCCCTGAAGCATGAGCGGGACGTATCTTACGGCAACACGCTTGTTGCCGTTCGCTATGTTGACGGCTGTAGAGTAGTCGATCAGCCAATCTTCCGGCTTCACGGTGCCGGTATATTTGGGCGTGTCTCGTGGGAGAGTGAACCCTTTGGGGAAGGGCTCATCTCGGATGCGGGGTCCAAAGCAGGGGGACCCAACTCGTCTTCTTCTTCCAGCGCCAGGGATCGGTGGAGTTGGTCGATCCGGTGGCGGGCGTCGTTCTCTCCGACTCCCTCTCGGCGGCCAAGGCGGTCGCCGAGAGTCGGATGTTCCACGGGCGGCGGGGAGACTCGCCTTTCCCTGCGAAGAGGGGGAGGCAGGTAGTCATCCCGCCGTTCCACCGCTTTGGGGAGGCCGTCTTGGTCGCGCTCGATGGTGATGTGAGTCCGACTGTGGCTGACAGCCGACTCCTTGTCCTTCTTCCCACGGGCCCCGCCAGTCGGCGTTCGAGACGTCGCACCCTGGTCTCGGCGAGGCGGTGGGTCGTTGTTTTGGCGCTGCGGCGCCTCGGTGCGGCAGCCGACATCATTCTGCGCGGCGGCCGCGTCGAGGAGCTGTTGAACTCGCTCCATCATTACGCAGCGCTCTTCGCCTTCGAAGTTGTCGAGCTCGTCTGCCGCCGCCTGGGTGGCACGGATATTCTCTGCGGGCGTGGCATACACAGGGCGATCAGCCCCGAAGAGGTTGGCGATTGCTGCGCCACGTTGTCAGACCGCGCCTAGGCGGCTAGGCCCGGTTGGAGCCGGCGAGCCGCCTACGGCGTGATCCATGTCGCGTTGGTAGGCTTCTGACAAGCGCCTCATGCTTGCCAGCTTCTTCGCGCCTTCGACGAGCTGAAGGCAGAGCGCCTCCAGCATCCTGGCGTCGGCGTCTTCCGGAATCGGCGCTGCCAGGTCTCGCAGGGCCGCGTCAAGCGGGTCGTGCGCTCCTTCGCCGGAGCGCTCGCCGTGCTCAAGGACGAGGACCTCAGTGATGGTGCTTCCGCCGCTCCCTGTGTAAGAGAGCGGCTCGTCATAGACCACCACGTTGGTGGGGAACGCGTCGAGCAACGCGATGTCGGAGTCGACCAGCATCGGGTCGGTGGACCCTATGGACTCTAGGTCCATGGCAGGCTCGCCGGCGACGTGGAGTTGGTCGAGGAGGCCCGCGAGGAGGCTCTCGGGGGCACTTGTGCCTGCATCGGACATAGGCTCATCAGAGAGGCGAACCTCGCCAACAAGATAGGCGAGGCAGCTGGCCGCACAGGCGATCTCAGCGCCGTGCAGCGCGTCGGCACAGACGCCATCCGGCGTGCCGGGCTGGCTGTGCTCGTCGGGGAGGAACAGGGTTCCCGTCCAGAGCAGATCTCCGGACGATGGTGCACCTCGCCCCACGGTGGGCACCAAATGTCGGGGGTTGGATATGACATATGCCAAAGGATGGCTTATCATGGTGGGAGCGAGTAGAACGTCGCCGGTGCCTGGAAGCGGGATGAGGCGAAGACATGCACGCCGGCGGAACTTACCCAGCTTCAGGGCTCTCCTAGGAGATAACACCCCTACTGCTGCTCTGCGGGGTCTCCGCATGATCACTAAGGCAAAGTGACTACAATGGTGCTCCTGGAGCTGTTTCGGGAGGCAGGAGAGGGCAAGGCTAGCTCTCTCCTTCCTATGCTATCTGGTCTATCTCTATCTAGGTCCAAACCCTTTGCATGGGTGCCCCGGGGGGTTTATATAGGCCTACCCCCCGGGGGTACAATAGTAATCCGGCTGGGCATGGGTCCTAGCCGTCTGTCTCTCAGGCCGCTGTCCTTCCCGCCGGCTTCTGGGGCCCGCCGACTGGCGGGTCCTGCGGACAGGCTTGATACTGTAGCGGCACTCTTGATGATGCAGGCTTGGTCATGGGGTCGTGGTAACAGTGCCGCCGTCTATCGGGCGATCACTGTCGCCATTCCCCATCCTATCTGGTTAATGGCTCGTGGGGCCCTGGGGAGGAGTCGGCCGGCTCTAGGGGGCCCGACTCCCACAGGTCCGTCTTCGGGGTGCCCAGGCCGCCTTCGGCCCACCCACTGACAGGCGGCCCCGCCGTCTTCGGGCCATACAGGTTGGCGTCGTGGGCACAGTGCGTGGCGCACTGTGGCTGAGGTCAGGGCAGGCATGGCAACAGTGCCGCGCCTCGCCGGAGATCTTCCAGCGATACGGCTCACTGTAGCCATGCCGACCCTTCATAGCAGGGGGGAACGGCCACGCCGTGACCGTACCCCGCATCGTACTTCGAGATGAGGGAGGAGTCATGGGCCGACTCTCTATAGTCGGCCCCTCTGGAGGTCGCCATCTTGGAGTCGGCTTATCTCGGAGTTGCCGTCTGGGACTCAGCTTGAGGGGCGCGGCCTGCCCTAATGTCTTGAAATGTCCTGGGTCTCAGGTCAGCCTACCCGTGGCCTATTACTCCGACAGTAGTGTTTTCCCTCTAGATCTCATTCTATCCTATTTTCTCATCTTTTCTAAACCCATCAGATGCCTCTGAGACGCGACAATGGATTTGCTTTCCCACCGGAGCTCACTCAGTTGATCCAGCAGCAGAATGCACTGATGTAGATACTTGTCCAGAATCAGAATCAGGGGAACAACAACAACAACAACCCACCGCCACCACCACATGTGGATCACTTAGCCCGTTTCTTGAGGCAGAATCCGTCGGTGTTCTCCAGTAGCACCGAGCCGATTGTTGCATATGATTGGCTCTGCAAAATTGGAAGGGAGTTGACCACTGTAGGATGCACAGATGCGGAGAGAGTGCATTCTGCCGCACATCAGCTTGATGGACCCGCAGCATCATGGTGGGAGAATTTCATAGCCACTTACCCCATCGACATTGTCACATGGGACCAGTTTCAGCAGGCTTTCCATACTGCCCATGTTTCAGCAGGAGCTATGGCCATGAAGAAGCATGAGTTTCGCAACTTGCACCAGGGAGGACGCACAGTAGGCCAGTATGTGGATGATTTTAGTAAGTTAGCACGTTATGCCCCAAATGACGTTGCTACGGATGCAGCTAAGCAGGAGAAGTTTTTGGAAGGACTGAATGATGAGCTGAGCATGCAGTTGATGGTGACAACCTTCAACAACTACCAGGAGTTGGTAGATAGAGCTCTCATGATTGAAGGGAAGCAGCAGCAGATTGACAACCGCAAGAGGAAGTATGGACAAGGGAAGTACAATTCTGGAGCCCAGGAGAGGCCTCGTTTTACCCCGAACTCGGGAGGACCTTTTCAACATAATCATGGATGTCACAACCACAATGGAGGAAGTTCGCACAACCATAGTGGCCCTAAGAATGGGAATGGTAATGGAGGAAGCAACAGACAGAATCGTCCCAACCCAGTAACACCCGCCAAGAAGGATCTAAGTCATATTACTTGCTACAAGTGCGAGAAGACTGGACATTATGCCAATGAATGTCCTGAAGCAAAGAATGGAAATGGCAATGGAAGCTCTGGGAAGAAGCCCAATCCTTTCAACAGGGGACAAGTGAACCACGTTAACATGGAGGAGGTTGAAGCACAGCCAGATGCAGTAATAGGTAAGTTTTTGGTTAAGTCATTTAGTGCAATCGTTCTTTTTAATACTAGTGCATCACATTCATACATATCAAGGGGATTTGCGGATAAGTATAAACTGCCCACCAAAGTTCTTAGAGCACCTACGTTAGTAAGCTCTCTAGGAGCGGAGTATATGGCAAGCCAAGGATGTTTTCAGATGCCATTGACCATAGGTAGGCATGTATTCCCCTCAGACCTGATAATTTTGGAGTCGCAAGGCTTGGATGTGATTTTGGGTATGGATTGGCTATCGATATATGGAGGAAACATCGATTGCGCCCGTAAGTCGATTATGCTCACCAACCCAGAAGGAAGGAGAATTAAGTATGTATCCCGACATGTGTCGAAGAGGACTCAAGTGAATTCCATATCAGGAGTTGTACAGGAGGAAGTACCAGTGGTGAAGGATTTCCCTGATGTATTTCCAGAAGAGCTGCCAGGCATGCCATCGGATAGAGACATTGAGTTTTTGATTGAGCTTTTGCCAGGCACAGGGCCAATATCTAAGAGACCGTACAGGATGCCCGCAAAGGATTTGGAGGAAATTAAGAAACAGATTAAGGAGTTACTGGATAAAGGCTATATTTGCCAAAGTTCATCACCTTGGGGATCACCAGTGCTTCTAGTGGAGAAGAAGGATGGATTGTTGAGGATGGTTGTTGATTATCGAGGATTGAATGAAGTAACAATCAAGAACAAGTACCCACTACCGATGATCAATGATCTGTTTGACCAGTTGCAAGGTTCTAAAGTATTTTCCAAGATCGATCTGTGATCAGGATACCACCAATTGAAGATTCGAGAGCAGGACATACCTAAGACTTTTTCTTGGACTCGCAGGATACTACCGGAGATTCATTGAGAATTTCTCGAATATTGCAAAGCCCATGACAAAGTTGTTGAAGAAGGACACCAAGTTCAAATGGACTGAGGAATGTGAGGCTAGTTTCCAGGAGTTGAAGAAACGTTTGGTTACAACACCAGTGTTGATTCGTCCAGATCAACGCAAGGATTATCAGGCGACGCTTCCCGTCGAGGACTTGGAGCAGTGCTTATGCTGGAAGAAAGAGTTGTTTCATATGCCTCACGACAGCTTAAACCCCATGAGTTGAATTATGCTACACATGATTTGGAGTTAGCACTCGTAGTGCATGCTTTGCAGACATGGAGACATTTTCTCATCGGAAACCATTGTGAGGTGTACACAGATCACAAGAATTTGAATTATATCTTCACGCAGAAGGAGTTGAATCTCATGCAAAGGAGATGGTTGGAGCTCATTAAGGATTATGATATGAGGTTGCATTATCATCTCGGAAAGGCTAATGTAGTAGCCGATGCGTTGAGTCGTAAGAGCCATGTCAACACACTCATGACCGGAGAGTTACCCAAGGAGTTAGCAGAGGACCTTCACGAGCTATGTTTGGAAATAGTTCTGAGAGGCTATGTAGTAGCATTGGAGATCCAGTCTACTTTGATGGATAAGATCAGAGAAGCTCAGAAGACGGACAAGGAGATTGCCGAGATAAAGGAAAGGATGAGCAAAGGAAAAGCTAAGGGATTTCGTGAGTTTGAGCATGATACCTTATGGTTTGAGGACCGCGTATATGTGTCCAATGATCAAGAGATCAGGAAGTTGATTCTACAGGAGGCCCATGATTCGCCTTATTTGATTCACCCAGGAAATACCAAGAAGTATCTGGATTTGAAGGATAGTTTCTGGTGGATCGGAATGAAGAAGGATGTTGCAGAGTATGTAGCAGTTTGTGATGTATGTCAGAGAGTAAAGGCAGAGCATCAGAAGCCAGCAGGATTGCTACAGCCATTGCTGATACCCGAATGGAAGTGGGATAAGCTAGGTATGGATTTTATCACGGGATTACCCAAGACTCGTTCAGGCTATGACTCAATATGGGTTGTAGTCGATCGTTTGACGAAGGTAGCTCATTTCATCCCAGTGAAGACCACTTACACCAGTGCTAAGTTGGCAAAGATATACATGACCAGGATCGTATGTCTGCATGGAGTTCTGAGGGCCATTGTATCAGATAGAGGAACCCAGTTTACCTTAAAGTTCTGGAATCAGTTGCATGAAACTTTGGGTACCAGGCTAGAGTTCAGTACATCCTTTCATCCACAGACAGATGGACAGACCGAGAGAGTCAATCAGATTCTGGAAGACATGTTGAGAGCTTATCAACTAGATTATGGATCTAGTTGGGACGACAATTTGCCATATGCAGAGCTCTCTTACAACAACAACTATCAAGCAAGTCTGAAGATGGCCCCTTTCGAAGCTTTGTACGGAAGGAGGTGCAGGACACCGTTGCTGTGGGATGAAGTTGGAGACCGTCAGTTGTTTGGACCAGATTTGATTAAAGAGTCTGAAGAGAAGGTTAACCTGGTTCGCGATAGACTCAAGGTAGCCCAGTCCAAGCAAAAGAGCTATGTGGATTCTAAATGCAAGGAGACAGTTTACGAAGTCGGAGACATAGTTTATCTTCGGGTGTCCCCACTTCGAGGAGTTAAGTGTTTTGAAGTTAAGGGAAAATTAGCACCACGTTTTGTGGGACCATACACAGTTTTGGAACGTATGGGAGAAGTTGCTTACAAGTTGGAATTGCCCGAAGAATTGTCAGGAGTTCACGATGTGTTTCATGTTTCCCAGTTGAAGAAGTGCCATGCAGAGATGGCTGATATTCCACTGAGAGATACAGTGCCACTGGAAGCACTACAAAAAAGACACATCCGTGACATTTTGGGCCGAACGAATTTTTTTTCTGTCATACATATGCCACTTCTATGACGATAATTGTGACAAAACCTGGTATCATCATAGATGTGGTGGGCTCCTACTTCTATGACAAAAAATCATGACAGAAAATGGGCTTTTCATCCTGGGCGGGCCGGAGACTTAGCTGCATGACATTCTTTGGGCCGTCCATGACGGAAAAAACCGTGGTAGAAGCAAGGGCGAGGAAAATTTGAGGGAGTTCCCGGTTACGGTGGGAGGTCGGGGGCCGAGCAATGCGCGTTTTTCTCTCGTACACGTACGCGTGTGTGTGCGAGGCGTTGGCTCTAACTGAACCCGAGCGAGGCGTTGGGCTCTAACTGAACCCGAGCGATTGTACTACAGGCTACGCATTACTGAACCCAAGCGATCGATCGATGGCTGTTAACTGAACCCGATCGAGCGATTCCTTCGCTACTACTGCTAACTGAAGCCGATGGATGCTGCCTCCCTGGATGAACAGTGAGCGTTGGGGGGGGGGGTTGGATGAACAGTGAGCGGTGGCGTTGCCTCTGGATGAACCGGACCTCGTGGTGTGGAGGGCTGGATGAACAGGACGACCCCGTGGAGGGCTGGATGAACAGTAGATGGTGGAGGGGTGGATGAATAGTAGCCCATGGAGGGGTGGTTGAACAGGAGCCCGTGGAGAGGGGTGGTTGAACAGTAGCCGGTGGACTAGCGTGCAGTGGAGGCTAGATGAACAGGAGCCCGTGGATGAACAGTCGCAGGTGGAGGCTGGAGGAGGTCGACGGTGGATGAACAGTAGCCCGTGGAGGCTGGAGGAGGTTGACGGTGGAGATGAACAGTATCCCGCGGAGTCCTGTTTTGCGGTACGCCACACCCCTCCCGATGAACAGGACCCCCGCTTCGACCGTAGCGCTCCAACACAAGTCCGTTTCGTCTGTTTTGCGGTACGCCACACCCCTCACGATCAACAGGACCCCCGTTTCGACCATAGGAGGTCCGTTTCCTCCGTTTTGCGGTACGCCAGACCCCTCCCGATGAATAGGACCCTGTTCCGAATGTAGGAGGTCCGTTTCCTTCATTGTGCGGTACGCCAGGCCTAGTTTCCATCGCCTATTCCGTCCAAGCCCTCCCGATGAACATGACCACGCATTCCGTTCCGACCCAACCGGTTCGCTCCCACGCATTCTGTTGCCTCCCGATGAACATGATGCATTCCGTTGCCTCCCCATGAACACGACGCATTCCGTTGCCTCCCCATGAACACGAGCCCTCGCCGTATGTATGCATGAGTAGGCGTTCGAGACCCCGCCCGTATGTACACATACGTGGCCGTATTTTCTTTCTTGCACCCTGGCCGCTGTACGTACGTGTACATGCCACGTGCGCGCCTCTACTACGACACGTGCGCGCCTCTACATCCACCAGTATATATGTACGTACAAGTTCACGGCCAGAATGACAATGCTACGTACGCTTCGACCAGGTGGGTCCCGACTGTCAGGCACTTCCTTGCCAGCGAAGATGTAGCTGGTGGGTCCCAGCAGTCAGGGGGGCGAATCATTCTTTTTTGCCCGGACGCACTTCCTTGCGTGCGAAGATGTAGCTGGTGGGTCCCAGCAGTCAGGGGGAAACGTTTTTTTCACGAAATACGATGGCCCGTCCGGTGGGTCACCGCTGTCAGGTGGAGAAATAATTATTTTGCACATAATAAGGAGGCACTTCCTTGCTGCGGCCGTGGACCCAGCTGTCAGCCTCTCCACGTACAGTCCATGTCCGATGGAAGCCGTTCCTTGACCACGTTGACCATGCCGCGCCGAGAGCACCAGGGTGGTGGACGACGGCGAGGCCTAGGAAGGGGACGACACAGAGCCGGGGAAGACACGGTAGTGGATGCCCACGCGTAGAGGAGTACGAGGGTTCACTGGTTCGCTGCGGTGTGAGGCTGTCGTCGCCGCAGAATAGCAGGGGTGTGGGTGAGTAGAGGGATGGCCTGGCCAGCGGTGGGAGTAGTAGGTGGCAGTGAGGCCTCCGCCGCATCGCAGCCGGCCACGGGAGGCAGGAGCACGAGGCACGACCGGCGCTGGTGTGGGCGGCTGGAGCAAGAAGACCAGAGGTTGAAGAAGCACTACGGCCGTTGGATGGACATCTCACTGGAGCTAGAATCGTGCATATTGACTAAGTTGACAAAGCCCTCCGTCCCCGTCAACTTAGTAGGCCCACAAGTCAGCCTGCCACTATACTGGGTCCCAGCTAACAGGGGGAGTATTCATTTTTGTGTGCGTAATAAGGAGGCACTTCCTTGCGTGTGAAGATATAGCCGGTGGGTCCGAGCTGTCAGCGGCGGTAACGTTTTTTCGTGAAATACAGAGGCCCTTTCGTTGGGTCCCTGATGTTAGGTGGAGGAATCATTATTTTGCGCGTAATAAGGAGGCATTTCCTTGCGTGCGACCATGGACCCAGCTGTCGGCCTCTCCACGTACAGTCCACTTCAAATGCATGTCGGTCGTTGACCATGTTGACCAGGCCGCGCCAAGACCACCAGGGCGGTGGACGACGGCGAGGCCTAGGAAGGGAATGACACGGAGGCAGGGAAGACTCGGCAGTTGTTTCCCATGCGGAGGGGAGTATGACTGTACGAGGGTTTACTGGTTCGTCTGTCGTCGCCGGAGAATAACAGCAGGTGTGGGTGAGTAGAGGGATGGCTAGGCCAGCGATGGGAGTATGATGGGGCGGTGAGGCCTGCGCGACAGCACAGCCGGCCGCGAGGAGGAGGGAGCAGGCAGCCCCGCTGGCGCTTGTTTGAGCGGCTAGAGCAGGAAGAGCAGAGATTGAAGAAGCACGACGGCCGTTTGATGGGCATCCAACAGTCACTGCTTGTGTGTCAACCTTTTTTTAGGAAAGCTTCAAATCTCTGGAAAATAGCATATAGCCCATCTGCCATTATTTCTAATATTTTACAGCCCATTTGCTAATTCTTAAGGTTTTTTTGGAGCCCATATTCTTTTTGTTAGCATTACAACCCATATTGTGGCTACGGTTAAAAAATTATACAAAATTTTGCATATTTCGTTGCGGTCGGAACTGTTTTTAATCCCGAAATTTCGACTCATATTCAAACTGATATAAAAAATAAATGTATATCAATATAAAATCCAACAATTTCTCCATGCATAAAAATTAATGTAATTTAAAATCTCGAAATGAAAAAAAAGATATTTGAAACTAATTGCTGGTTTGATGTGTTTTAAAAATGTACAACCCATTTCTCATTACTGATGGGCCATTTTCTCGGCCAGCTGAATGAAAGCTCTCCTCGTCTTGAAAGATTTGCAGCCCAACGGGCCTGACAAAGCGACTTACTTGGCAAATCACAAAAATACTGGGCTATGGCCATGGACCCAGCTGTCAGCCTCTCCACGTACAATACTCTTCCGATGGAATGTCATTGACCACATTGACCACGCCGTGCCGAGAGCACCAAGGCGGTGGACGACGGCGAGGCCTAGGAAGGGGATGACGCGGAGCCGGGGAAGACACGGCAGTGGATGCCCATGCGGACAGGAGTACGAGGGTTCACTAGTTCGGCTGCGGTGTGAGGCTGCCGCCGCCACAGGGCCTGGCTAGTGATGGGAGTAGTACGGGGCGATGAGGCCTCAACGGCAGCACAACCGGTCACTGGAGGCAGGAGCAAGCGCTCTTCCCGGCGCTGGTTTGGGCGGCTGGTGCAAGAAGAGCAGCGATTGAAGAAGCAGCCGGACCGTTCGATTCAAATCCAATGGTTACTGCTGCTAGAATTGTTTGTTGACTAAGTTGACAAGCCCTGCGTACGCGTCAACTTAGTAGGCCCACAGGTCAGCCTCCCAACCGGTGCGCCCCAGATGCCAGTGGGAGGAATCATTTTTTTTGCGTAATAAGGAGGCAGTTTATTGCATGCGGCCAGGCCAGCGAAGGGAGTAGGGTGGGCCGGGGAAGCCTGAGTGGCATCACAACAGGCCACAAGAGGAGGGAGAAGGAAGTCCCGCCGGCGCTAGTTTAGGCGGCTGGAGTAGGAAGATCAGAGATTGAAGAAGCACATCGGCCGTTGGATGGACATCCAACAGTCACTACTGCTAGAATCGTGTGTTCACTGACAAAGCCTTGCGTAAACAAGTCAGCCTCGAAATATGTGGCGTGTATAGCCCATTTACTATTATTTTTATATTTTTTACTCATTTTCTAATTCATATGGAATTTATTGCAGCCCGTTTTCCATTTTTAGAATTGCTGGCCATTTTCTGGTTAGTACCAGGGTCAAAAAATTAACTAAATATGTGGGAAATTTTGAAAATTCGCAAATTTTTGTTGGGGAACGAATTATTCTTAATCCAAAAATTAATAGCCATACTAAAACAAATTTAAAAATAAATTAGTACTATGTCATGTTAAATCCAATGAAATACGTATAAGATATCAGTGAAGAACAAAAACAAAAAAAGAAACTAATATCCCATTTGCTATAATTTTTTTGGAATTTTTAACCCCTTTTAATATTACTTTTAACAGACATTGACCATGCTCTTTGGCCAGGACGGAATGCATCCCTCCTCGTCTTGAAAGATTTGCAGCCCAGTAATTCGGAGAAAACAAATAGGCCTAGCTTGGGTATTCTTCAAAAAGAAATACTGGGCTACCTATTTTCCCAAAGAACTGGTGCATGAGCATTTAGCTTTATTTATTTATTTACTTATTTATGTTTAGGGGACCATGAGCATGTACCTAGGCCGGATTCATGTGAGAGCCTCCCTTCTAGTTAATTATGGGCTTCTCTATTGGGCCTTCATCAGTGGAGTGCATGTTATCAACAAGTGGAAAATGTGTTCCGTACGAAAAATAGTATGAGCTACGTACGGTACGGGGCACTAAAGGATCAACCGTGCAATGACTTCCAAAACATTGTGTTTCTCGTTCTAACAACACATTTATTCAACCAACAGACGAAATATACTATTGATTGTACATTGAAAGCAGTAGCAGCAGCAACCAGGGCTGGGGGTGCAACCGAAGCAGTAAGCAGGCCAGAAGAGTGAAGACACAACTCTCTCTTCCAAACCAAAGATCAGCCATCATTACAAAAGGGCTACCAAAAAAGAACAAGTGTATGCATCAAACTAAATAAAGATCCTACTACACAAGTGTACGCATCTAACTAACTGGCTTAGTTAGACGTTACTATTTATTAAGCTGTGGAGTTTGGTTGACGGCTTGAACCAGATGGGTGCCTGACGGGGGAAACTCCAGCCAGCAGGTCGAAGTATGATACTTGCAACACTCTCTCATACTTTGGGCTGCAGAGCGTGGCGGCACATATCAGGGTATGGTGCATGCAGAGACGCATGGTACGCTGTGTACACACAGTTTTGCCTGATGAACGAAACCGCGCTGCCATCATGATCCTTGCCGTCGGTTATCTCCTGGTTAATCGGATAATTCAGTCCGACAAACAGAGAGCATGTACCAAGGCTACTTACCAGCCTCCAATCAAAAATTCCTGAAGGCCCGGAGAAGCTAGGATCCTGCTCAAAGACCTTGCAGTGACTGTTATTGTATTCGGCGAAACAACACGTCCGATACGTGCGAACGATCATCAAACTTTCACCATCGTCTGATCGAGCCAGGAACCACCTGCAACTGCCATGCCACTTTTCTTTGAAAGGTTCTGGGATTAGGAAGGGTAGGGACACCAGGCGGCCTACAACATCATATCAAGTTGGAGTCAAATAAAAAAGGGCTCTTGATTTAGTCAATCTTAAGAACAACATGTTATGAGCATAAATATTTTTTCAGTAAATGTTGACAGTAATATAAGCAAGCCATCATGATATCATAGGAAAGTAACATACTACTGTAACATCCATTTGTAGCGATGACTGGAGTAGACCAGCAATACATCCAGCCATAGAAGGAGTCGACAACGTAAATGAAGCCCTTGTGTTCAATGGCATCAGAGAACCATGGAGGATGTATGATCCTGCGATGGACGTGCATATTTATCCACTTACTGCAATGACCTGTCAGATAGGCGAGACCACGGTTGAAGAACACAATTAGCCTAAAGTCTTTATAATTCACAGATCTTGTGGGCACTTGGAAGATTACAACCTTGAGCAAATCAAACTTGGTATCATGTTGGCTACTGTAAGATTCCAAGTATTCTAGGCCGCGGTGCCAAAGCAGTGCAGTGTTAATCGAAGGAAGGGGGATCAATCAATGGGTTTAGACCTCCACGAGCATCCAGCTGCCGCGACCGTCGACAAGCACCATCCAAGACATGTTCATGCCGACCCAGTACATACCGTTAATGTATTTGAGGCTGATGGGGATCGGATCACAGTCAAGGGGGTTGATTCTCGCCACCCTACGATCATTATGCTGCGTGACACGCCATTTCTGAAGATCAGGCGACATCAGCAAGCAAGGAGCTGGCTTAAAAAGCTCCGGCCTGAGGGTTTTGAGTAAACGGTACAGCCCCAACGAGCACGCGGCGCGCGACATGGTACTGAGATTGTCCACACGCGAAACAATGACCTTGATTACCTCTCTGGGGAGCGAATTCCAGCCACTCATTCGGCGGACGCTGCTCGGTTCTGCCATTGTTAGTGCTTGGGTTTGGGACGAGGGGGGGAGGCGGCTTAGCGGGGATGGAAGATTGTACGAGATTATGTGCGGACAAAGATGGAGAAGCGAATATGTGCTGCGGGAAGTGGACAGGTGATGACCCACAAGTGTAGGGGATCTATCGTAGTCCTTTCGATAAGTAAGAGTGTCGAACCCAACGAGGAGCAGAAGTAAATGATAAGCGGTTTTCAGTAAGGTTTTCTCTGCAAGCACTGAAATAGTAGGTGATAGATAGTTTTGTGATAAGATAAATAGTAACAAGCAAAAAGTAAATAAAGTAAATAAAGTGCAGCATGGTGGCCCAATCCTTTATGTAGCAAAGAATAATCCTGGACAAATTCTAATAATGAGGAAGGAGCTCCCAAGGACACATTGGGAATTATCGTCAAGCTAGTTTTCATCACGTTCATAAGATTCACGTTCGGTACTTTGATAATTTGATATGTGGGTGGACCGGCACTTGGGTACTGCCCTAACATGGACAGGCACCCCACTTATGATTAACCCCTATTGCAAGCATCCGCAACTACAAAAAGGAGTATTAAGGTAAACCTAACCACAACATTAAACATATGGGTCCATATCAACCCCTAACGAAGCAACGCATAAACTAGGGTTTAAGCTTCTATCACTCTAGCAACCCATCATCTACTTATTACTTCCCTATGCCTTCCTCTAGGCCCAAATAATGGTGAAGTGTCATGTAGTCGACGTTCACATAACACCACTAGAGGAGAGACAACATACACCTCATCAAAATATCGAACGAATACCAAACTCACATGACTAGTAATAGCAAGACTTCTCCCATGTCCTCAGGAACAAACGTAACTACTCACAAATCATATTCATGTTCATAATCAGAGGGATAATAATATGCATGAAGGATCTAAACATATGATCTTCCACCAAGTAAACCAATTAGTATCAACTACAAGGAGTAATCAACACTACTAGCAACCCACAGGTACCAATTTGTGGTTTTGATACAAGATTGGATACAAGAGATGAACTAGGGTTTTGAGATGAGATGGTGCTGGTGAAGATGTTGATGGAGATTGACCCCCTCTCGATGAGAGGATCGTTGGTGATGATTCTACCCTCCCGGAGGGAAGTGTCCCCGGCAGAACAGCTCTGCCGAAGCCCTAGATTGATTCCGCCAAGGTTCCGCCTCGTGGCGGCGGAGTTTCATCCCGTAAGCTTGCCCACGAATTTTTTCAGGACAAAACCCTTCATATAGCAGAATATGGATGCTGGAGGCCCACCAGGGGGCCCAGGAGATAGGGGGCCGCGCCCTAGAGGGGCGCCCCTGTCTCCTGGACAGGGTGTGGGCCCCCTAGCCTATTTCTTTTGCTCATAATTTCTTAATAAATCCAAAAAGTTGTTTCGTGGAGTCTCAGGTCTTTTGGAGTTGTGCGGAATAGGTTTCCAACGTTTGCTCCTTTTCCAGCCAGAATTCCAGCTGCCGGCATCCCCCCTCTTCATGATAAACGTTGTAAAATAAGAGAGAATGGCCATAAGTATTGAGATATAATGTGTAATAACAACCCATAATGCAATAAATATTGATATAAAAGCATGATGCAAAATGGACGTATCAACTCCCCCAAGCTTAGACCTCGCTTGCCCTGAAGTGGAAGCCGAAATCAAAAAATATGTCCACATGTTTAGAGATAGAGGTGTCGATAAAAAGAAAATACGGACATGAGGGCATCATGATAATTCTAATAACAACAACATATATGGATTTTGTCATATGATTCCCTATGTTCAAGTGATAAGCAATTCACAATGTCAAGTATGGTTCAAAAACTTCATTGGGAACTAACAAACTATAATCTCAGTCATTGAAGTAATTGCAATTTATCGTAACATCAGAAAGAGTCAATAATAGAGCCTTTCAGAAGGCTCACATACTCAACCATCTCGTAGTCCCCTATAATTTTTAATACTCATGCAATACTTGTGGTTATAAAGTTTCAGCCGGACACTGAGAAAGATAGGGGCTTATTGTGTTGCCTCCCAACATATTCACCTTTAGGTGATGTCAACAATAATAGCCTATGCCAACTTACATCCAATTGGATATATGTATCATGATCTTTCAAACACGAGTAGCTTGCCAAAGGATAAAATGAAAAAGGGAAAGGTGAAGATCACCTTGACTCAAGCATAAAGTAAGAACATAAAGTAAAAGATAGGCCCTTCGCAGAGGGAAGTAGAGGTTGTCATGCGCTTTTAGGGTTGGATACATGAAATCTTAGTGCAAAAGAACATCGCTTTATATTGCCCCTTGTATGTGGACCTTTATTATGCAATCCGTTGCTTTTATTACTTCCACAACAAGTTCGTACAAAGCTTATTTTCTCTGCACTAATAAGTCATGCATATTTAGAGAGCAATTTTTATTGCTTGCACCGATGAAAACTTACTTGAAGGATCTTACTCAATCCATAGGTAGGTATGGTGGACTCTCATGGCAAAACTGGGTTTGAGGATATTCGGAAGCACAAGTAATATTTCTACTTGGTGCAAGGAATTTGGCTAGCAAGAGGGGGAAAGGCAAGATCAACATGTTTGGAAGGTCAATGACAATATACTATAACTGAGATGTCGGAAAACATAAACCATTACGTTGTCTTCCTTGTCCAACGTCAACTCTTTTAGCATGTCATCCTTAATGAGTGCTTCACAATTATAAAAGATGTCCAAGATAATATATTTATATGTGAACCCCTCTTTCCTTATCACTTCCTATTAATTGCAACGATGACCAAGGCTACGTTCATCAACTCTCAACAATTTTTATGCCTCATACTTTCTATGTGTGAAGTTATCACTATCCATAAGATCAATATGAACTCTTTTTGTTCTTTCTACTTTCTCAAGATCATAGCAACATAGCAAAGCCCTTGACTCAACACTAATCTTTATTATAGATAGCACACAGACTTGCTTACATAAAGAGATCACAAAGCAAAAACTCAAAACTACTTGATAACAAAACTTCGAACTAATAGATCAAGATACTACTAAAAGGATCGAACTAAATAAAGCGGTAAAGATAGGAGTGTGATGGTGATACGATACCGGGGCACCTCCCCCAAGATTAGCAGTTTCCAAGGGGAGTGCCCATACCCATGTGATTATTTCTTCAGAGGTGGCGAAGTAGGAGTTGTTGATGAAGTAGGCTTGTCGTCCGTCTTCCAAGGCATAGGCTCTCCATCATAAAAGGATGATCGAGTCTCCGGAATCCTTAAATCTGCAGCCAAACTCATTCGCTTGAATCTATATTAATACTCACAGTTCTGGTTTTGCAGGTCATAAATCTGGGCTTGGAGGTGCTCGATTTTCTCTTGAAGCTTGAAGATGGTCTCCCCAATGACTTTGGCATCCAGCTTGTGGTTGTTGGTGAACTCCGTGATCATCATCAGGTTGGCGTTGAGTCCACACTCCACCATCCCTTGACACTTGAAAACTTCTTGTTCCATGGCTTTGAGCTTTTTCTCTACGCTCCCGGTACGCCTTGGTCCTTCCACATCGCGGATGTGCAACACCCCCTCACACATCTCAATGGTTTGAGGGTGATGCAGCACCTCTGCAAGATAGGGGTTGATAACCCTCTCGAAAAACTTGTCCTTGGGAGTGCTTGAAGACGACATGATGCTCTAGATCTGAAACAGAAACAACTCGAAACGAAAATAGAGGATATTTGCGTGATACAGTTGTCAAAACCTTCGGGAGTATATATAATGAATTTTTACCGACCAAAATACGTAACATACAAGAAAACGGAGTCCGGGAGGCACATGAGGTGCCCACGAGACAGGGGGGCGCACCCTACAGGGGGGGGGGGCGCCCACCTCTCTCGTGGGAGCCTCGTGTCCCTTTCAGACTACTTCTTTCTTCCTAAAATCCTTAAATAATCCAAAACTGATGAAAATTGCCATTAGAGTTGTTTTGGAGTCGGTTTACTTACCGTACCACGTACCTGTGCCTTTTCAGAGTCTGGAACATTCTGGAAAGTGTCTCTTATGTATTCCTCAGGGGTTATGGTTTCAATAATATTAGTTTCACATTGATAGGATTACCTGAAATATAATGTTTAATTCTTTGACCGTTTACCACACTCGGATTTGTGCCTTCAAAGTTGTTGATTTTTATAGCACCAGAATGATAGACCTCCTCGATAACGTAGGGACCTTCCCATTTTGAGAGAAGTTTTCCTGCAAAAAATCTTAAACGGGAGTTGAACAATAACACATAATCTCCTACGTTAAACTCACGCTTTTGTATCCTTTTATCATGCCAGCATTTGACTTTTTCTTTGAAAAGCTTAGCATTCTCATATGCTTGGGTTCTCCATTCATCAAGTGAGCTAATATCAAATAACCTTTTCTCACCGGCAAGTTTGAAGTCATAATTAAGCTCTTTAATAGCCCAATATGCTTTATGTTCAAGTTCAAGAGGTAAATGACATGCTTTTCCATAAACCATCTTATATGGAGACATACCCATAGGATTTTTGTATGCAGTTCTATAGGCCCATAATGCATCATCAAATTTTTTGGACCAATTCTTTCTAGATCTATTCACAGTCTTTTGAAAAATTAATTTGAGCTCTCTACTGCTCAACTCAACTCTACTTGACCACTAGACTGCGGGTGATAAGGAGATGCAATTCTATGATTGACATCATACTTAGCAAGCATCTTACGGAAAGCACCATGAATAAAGTGTGAACCACCATCAGTCATAAGATATCTAGGGACTCCAAACCTCGGAAAGTAACTTCTTTAAGCATTTTAATAGAAGTGTTATGATCAGCACTACTAGTTGGAATAGCTTCTACCCACTTAGTAACATAATCAACAGCAACTAAAATATGTGTATAACCATTGGAGGCAGGAAAAGGTCCCATATAATCAAAGCCCCAAACATCAAACGGTTCAATAACAAGAG
Source organism: Triticum dicoccoides (assembly GCF_002162155.2). Lineage (NCBI taxonomy): Eukaryota > Viridiplantae > Streptophyta > Magnoliopsida > Poales > Poaceae > Triticum > Triticum dicoccoides. Next base: position 537,386,061 of record NC_041391.1, on the reverse strand, counting down.
AATAATTCATAGGCATTTCTTGACGTCTACTGATGTTACCTATTCTTTGACATTCATCACAAGATACGACAAACTTACGAGCATCTTTGAAAAGAGTAGGCCAATAAAAACCAGATTGTAGTACCTTGTGTGCAGTTCTATCTCCAACGTGGTGTCCTCCATAGAATTCAGAGTGACACTTGTGTAGGATTTGTTCTTGTTCATGCTTAGGCACACAACGTCTAATAATAACATCTACTCCTTCTTTATAAAGGTGTGGATCAGAAGTAATGTATTAAATCATAAAAGAACTTTTTCTTTTGCTGGTATGTGAAACTAGGCGGTATATATTTAGCAACAATGTAATTATCATAGTCAGCATACCAAGGAGCAGTACGAGAAGCACTGACGACCGCTAATTGTTCATCAGAAAAACTATCATTAATAGGCAGTGGGTCATCAAGAACATTTTCTAGCCTAGACAAGTTGTCTGCAACGGGGTTCTCAGCTCCTTTTCTATCAACAATATGCAAGTAAAATTCTTGGAGCAAGAGAACCCATCTAATGAGTCTAGGCTTAACATATTTCTTTTCCATAAGATATTTAATAGCAGCATGATCAGTGTGAATAGTAACTTTTGAATCAACAATATAAGGTCTAAACTTATCACATGCAAACACAACTGCTAAGAACTCTTTTTTAGTAGTAGCATAATTTCTCTGGGCAGAATCAAGAGTCTTACTAGCATAATGGATAACATTCAATTTCTTATCGACTCTTTGCCTTAGAACAGCACCTACAACATAATCACTAGCATCACACATAATTTCAAAAGGCAAATTCCAATCAGGTGGCTGAACAATAGGTGCTGTGATCAAAGCTTTCTTAAGTGTTTCAAATGCTTCTACACAATCATCATCAAAGACAAAAGGAATATCTTTTTGCAATAAATTAGTCAGAGGCCTAGAGATTTTAGAAAAGTCCTTAATGAACCTCCAATAAAAACCGGCATGACCAAGGAAACTTCTTATACCTTTTATATCCTTGGGACATGGCATCTTTTCAATAGCATCAACTTTGGCTTTATCAACTTCAATACCTCTCTCAGAGATCTTGTGCCCCAAGACAATGCCTTCATTAACCATAAAGTGACACTTTTTCCAATTCAGGACGAGACTAGTGTCTTCGCATCTCTGCAAAACTCGATCAAGGTTGCTCAAACAATCATCAAAAGAGGATCCATAGACGGAGAAGTCATCCATGAATACCTCACAAATCTTTTCACAAAAATCATAAAATATAGCCATCATCCATCTTTGAAAGGTAGCAGGTGCATTACACAAACCAAAAGGCATACGTCTATAAGCAAAAGTACCAAAAGGGCAAGTAAAAGTAGTTTTAGATTGATCCCCCGCTGATACAGGTATCTGAGAGAAGCCAGAATAACCATCTAGAAAGAAAAAATGTGTGTGTTTGTATAGCCTTTCTAGCATTTGATCAATAAAAGGTAAAGGGTAATGATCTTTCTTAGTAGCTTTATTTAACTTACTGAAATCAATTACCATCCTATAGCCTGTAATAATTCTTTGAGGGATCAATTCATCTTTATCATTAGGAACAACGGTATACCTCCCTTTTTAGGAATACAATGGACAAGGCTTACCCATTCACTATCAGCAACGGGATAAATAATACCTGCCTCAAGGAGTTTTAGTATCTCCTTTCTTACCACTTCTTTCATTTTGGGATTTAATCGTCTTTGAGGATCTCTAACTGGTTTGACATCTTTCTCCACTGAAATTTTGTGTTGACATAATGTGGGACTAATGCCCTTAAGATCATCCAGGGTATATCCAATAGCAGCTCGGTGCTTCTTCAGAGTTTTCAATAATCTTTCTTCTTCTTTCTCTGAAAGGTTAGCACTGATAATGACAGGATATATTTCTTTTTCATCAAGATAAGCATACTTAAGATTATCAGGTAATGGTTTGAGTTCAAACACGGGATCACCCTTGGGTGTGAGAAGATTATGTTTCAGCATAGGTTCTTGTTTAATGAACACTTCATCTATTTCTTCCCTTTCCTTCATAAACATATCGTTTTCATGGTCTAGCAAATATTGTTCTAACGGACAAGTTGGAGGAACAGCAATGGAAGCAAGACCAATAATTTATCCTTACTAGATGGTTCCTTTTCACGATGTTGTCAACTAAATTTGGCAAAATTAAACTCATGAGATGTATCGTCTATGCCAACAGTGACAACCTTCCTCTTACAATCAATCTTAGCACTAGCAGTATTCAAGAAGGGTCTACCAAAAATAATGGGACAAAAATCATCTTGTGGGGAACCAAGAACAAGAAAATCAGGAGGGTATTTAATCTTCCCACACAAGACTTCAACATCTCTAACAATCCCAATAATTTTAATGATGTCCCTATTGGCAAGCTTAATAGTAACATCAATGTCTTCTAATTCAACAGGTGCAATATCGTGCATAATTTCTTTATAAAGATCATAAGGTATCGCATTAACACTAGCACCCATATCACATAAACCATGATAACAATGATCTCATATTTTAACAGAAATAACAGGCGTGCCTACAACAGGTCTACGTGTGTTAGTATCGAGTCTAGCAATATTAACAGTTTCACCCAAGAAAGAGATAACATGCCCATCTAAGTCCTCATCCAAGAGATCTTTAATCATAGCAATACCAGGTTCAACATTAATTTGCTCAGGAGGTGTATAGGTCCTAGTATTACTCTTACGAACAACAATTGAAGCTTTAACATGATCTTCTATCCTAACAGGAAAAGGAGGTTTTTCAACATAAGCAGTAGGAATAATAGGATCACTATATGTAATAGTCTTCTCTTCGACTGTAATAGGTGCAACTACTTTCACTTCAATGGGAGGATTATATTTAAACTACTTATCTTTAGGGAGATCAATGTGGGTAGCAAAGGTTTCACAAAAAGTAGCTAGTATCTCAGAGTCAAGTCCATACTTAGAGCTAAATCCACAGAAAGCATCGGTATCCATAAAAGATTTAACACAATCGAACTTAGGTGTCATACCTGACTCCTTACCATCGTCGGAACCCCAATCTTCAGAGTTGCGTTCAATTCTTTCCAATAAGTCCCATTTGAAATCAATAGTCTTCAGCATATAGGAACCAACACAGGAAGTATCGAGCAAGTTGCGATTATCAAGAGAAAGCCGAGCATAAAAATTCTGAATAATCATTTCCCGAGAGAGCTCATGATTGGGGCATGAATATAACATTGACTTAATGCTCCCCCAAGCTTGAGCGATGCTTTCTCCTTCGCGAGGCCGGAAATTATATATGTGAATACGATCACGATGAACAAGATGCATAGGGTAGAACTTCTGGTGAAATTCCAACTTCAGTCGCTTATAATTCCAAAATCTCATATCATCACATAGCCTATACCATGTCATTGCATCCCCCTTCAAAGATAAAGGGAAGACCTTCCTGTCGACAACAACATAGGGAATACCTGCAAGCTTAAATAATCCACAAACTTCATCCACAAAGATAAGGTGTAAGTCGGGATGCAATGTTCCGTCTCCTACAAAAGGATTAGCTAGCAGTTTTTCTATCATACCCGAAGGAATCTCAAAGTGAATATTTTCATAAGGTTCAGTAGGTTGAGGAGCATCTCTTTCCTCTTCTGGTTGGGGTGAAGATACCCCAAACAAGCCCCTCAAAGGATTAGTTTCCATAGTGACAAGTAACATAAAATTTCAGCACACTATATAAATGTTTCCTTACCAAGCTCCACTCACCAAGAGCGCTACGCTCCCCGGCAAAGGCACCAGAAAAGAGTCTTGATGACCCACAAGTGTAGGGGATCTATCGTAGTCCGTTCGATAAGTAAGAGTGTCGAACCCAACGAGGAGCAGAAGGAAATGATAAGCGGCTTTCAGTAAGGTTGTCTCTGCAAGCACTGAAATAGTAGGTGATAGATAGTTTTGTGATAAGATAAGTAGTAACAAGCAAAAACTAAATAAAGTAAATAAAGTGAAGGAAGGTGGCCCAATCCTTTATGTAACAAAGGATAAGCCTGGACAAATTCTAATAATGAGGAAGGAGCTCCTGAGGACACATTGGGAATTATCGTCAAGCTAGTTTTCATCACGTTCATAAGATTCACGTTCAGTACTTTGATAATTTGATATGTGGGTGGACCGGCACTTGGGTACTGCCCTAACGTGGACAAGCATCCCACTTAGGATTAACCCCTATTGCAAGCATCCGCAACTACAAAAAGGAGTATTAAGGTAAACCTAACCACAACATTAAACATATGGGTCCATATCAACGCCTAACGAAGCAACGCATAAACTAGGGTTTAAGCTTCTGTCACTCTAGCAACCCATCATCTACTTATTACTTCCCTTTGCCTTCCTCTAGGCCCAAATAATGGTGAAGTGTCATGTAGTCGACGTTCACATAACACCACTATAGGAGAGACAACATACATCTCATCAAAATATTGAACGAATACCAAACTCACATGACTACTAATAGCAAGACTTCTCCCATGTCCTCAGGAACAAACGTAACTACTCACAAAGCATATTCATGTTCATAATCAGAGGGATAATAATATGCATGAAGGATCTGAACATATCATCTTCCACCAAGTAAACCAATTAGTATCAACTACAAGGAGTAATCAACACTACTAGCAACCCACAGGTACCAATTTGTGGTTTTGATACAAGATTGGATACAAGAGATGAACTAGGGTTTTGAGATGAGATGGTGCTGGTGAAGATGTTGATGGAGATTGACCCCCTCTCGATGAGAGGATTGTTGGTGATGATGTTGGTGATGATTTCCCCCTCCCGGAGGGAAGTGTCGTCGGCAGAACAGCTCCGCTAGAGCCCTAGATTGATTCCGCCAAGGTTCCGCCTCGTGGCGGCGGAGTTTCGTCACGTAAGCTTGCCCACGAATTTTTCCAGGACAAAACCCTTCATATAGCAGAAGATGGATGCCGGAGGCCCACCAGGGGGCCCAGGAGATAGGGGGCCGCGCCCTATGAGGGGGGGAGGGGGCGCCCCCTGTCTCCTGGATAGGATGTGGGCCCCCTGGCCTATTTCTTTTGCTCATAATTTCTTAGTAAATCCAAAAAGTTGTTTCGTGGAGTCTCAGGTCTTTTGGAGTTGTGCAAAATAGGTTTCCAACTTTTGCTCCTTTTCCAGCCAGAATTCCAGCTGCCGGCATCCCCCCTCTTCATGAGAAACCTTGTAAAATAAGAGAGAATAGCCATAAGTATTGAGATATAATGTGTAATAACAGCCCATAATGCAATAAATATTGATATAGAAGCATGATGCAAAATGGACGTATCAACAGGTGATGATGACTACAGCACGCCGCTTGACTTACGAGACACATACCAGCAGTATAGGGTCATGTCGATGCCAGACAACTTGCTTGAGTGATCATAGTACTGGTACTCCCTATAGTACCTACTACAGTACTATGCCCTAACTTGCTTGAGTAGAGTAGGACTCTGCTCTACTACTAGCACCGGAGGAGTAGTATATTCTAATCTAAAATAGTTACAAACTTCAATGCCCGAGCGTGGAACGACTATGAACCGTGCTCAAAGATCCTGTCTACGTGGTGTTTGGACTTATATGCAAAAAAATTGCAAGATGCCCATGCATTGCATGACACACAATCATCACCAACTTGGTTTTTCTCTACTCCTACTCCTATAAAAGACTCAGTTGGTGATGATGGAGGCGAGGAGGCGTGTTCAGCCGGGCGTGCAGCGGACGGTGCAACACTATTTGATGTGTTATAAAAAACAATGAAGATTAGTAGAGATAGAGACATAGGGAGGAGCACGAGGTTGTGGGAGATAAGGATGAATGAGGCAAGGCCTTATCTGTAAATGTGGAGAGAGGTGCGGGTATCTTTTGTAAAATTGTCATGGTTGGCTTTCTATCCGTCTGATATAGATCGGACGGTCTATATTACAAGATGGCAGGCATACCATCATCACCAACTCAGTTTTCTATAAGAGTAGATATAGATAGATAGAGACTAGGGAGTACTAGTAAGGACACCATCTACTGCTTCGTGTACTACTCCTGCGCTCCATTCGTCGGCTGCAACGTCCCCTACAACCACTCCCTCCTGCGCTACATTCGGCGGGCGCTGTTGAAATTTGGGGAGCGCACTCTCGCGACTGCTGGCAGCCATGACTTCACCGACAACGACTTCTTCCTCGACCTCGACAATCTCTTCCTCAACGACATGGGCGACAACCTCAACGCCAACGGTGCTGCTCCCGTTGCACCGTATGTGTTTCTGTCCTTCCTATTCGAAATCGTGGTAGAATTCATGTTTCTACTCTGTATCCTACTACTATGCTAGTCCACATGATTAGTTTCATCTCTATTATAGCCGTCATGATTTATTTTGTGCTTATTAAGATTAAATCTCGTAGTAACTTGCTCATATATTCAACTGGCGCAATGTACTCTACAGCCACTCCCGTTTCATGGACGGCCTGGTTGATGCCTCCAAGGAGCTCTTCGTCCACTGCTATGAGTGCCCGATGCCGTTTTGTGGCTCGCCGGTGGACATGGTGCATCAGCTCACGGATGCGTGCAGCAGTCACTGCTGGCCCTTGGCGGAGAACATCAAGTACGAGACGCGCTACCCGTTCACCATGCCGGAGTCACTGGAGGATCACCGCCGCCTGCTAGTCTCGGAGGAGGACGACAACGTCTTCCTCTTGATCGTGGGCACCGGCGAGGCCCGCGCAGGCCGCCGCCTCGTCTCTGTAATGTACGTCAGGGGCGACGCCGCTGACACTGACACTGACACGAGGCCGATGTACGACTGCATGGTCAGTGTTACTACCCCTCCGGGTCGCATGGGCGGCGACACCAGTCTCATCGAACGGACTTGGACTCTGGGGAGCTGGGACTATGCCGCCAATGTGGACTTGGAAAACCCATGGCATCCTTTACCCGCCGACGCGGTGCACGGGGACTCCAAGGAGGTTCACCTGGACATACGCATTATCAAGTTAAATGTTGATCATTAGTCTTCGCTCAATGTAATCTGCTGTCTAAGCATGTGGAGACTTCCATGCATGATCTTGCTCTATTGGAGTATCGCGCATGAATAAAAGTGTATCCATTTATGGTTTAGTCTAGAATCTTCCATGTATGAATTTTTACTACAGTACTGGTGAAAGACTTACGATGAACCATTTCTTACATCTGCTCTGCCCCCTTGCAAGTCATCCTGATTTAATCCCTCCGTCTAGGTGTATAAGGGCATGGTTAATATTACTTAATAGTATAGCCAACTGTTGACTATAAGAAAGTGCCATGTCATCTGTAGCCAACATGTATAACAATCGATACTCAAAAACTAATTCTTAAAGATCATTTCTTGCAAAGCATAATAAGTTTTATTTCTTCACAAGTTTTGGATGCAGGTTAAACAGTTGAACGCTTTTGTTTGCAAAAGATAGCTTTTTATCAATTTCACCCGGATGTTTGTGAGCTCTAGAGATGAAATAATATCCGAAGAAACCCATCGATACCCGTTACACATGAGATGACCCCCACATCCTTTGTCAAAATAAACAACTCCCCGATCAATGCATTTCACTCTTCGGTGCAACGCACGGGCACCTTATTACTATAGATTAGTATGACCAAAAATTGAACTAATATTATATATAGTACGATAAATGCTAATGCATGTCAGCTAAAATTATATCATTCAAAACTATGTTCAAATACGAATCGAATGATATAGTTTTTGTTGACATGCACTAAAATTTTGTCAGTTAAATCTTCGGTCAAATTCAATGGGGGACTAATAAACCACGACCGGTGTAGTACAAGTGTAGAGGGCGGCGCTGCACGGGAGACTCACCTCTCACCCCGCTCGTGGCGCGGCAGTAAAGCTGTCATATCACAAAACCCAACCACTCCCAGTAATAAGTGGCCTGGTAAAATAAACGGACAAGCAACCATCACATCCCTCCGTCTTTTTTGCATTTCATCTCTCTGCATTTACTTTCTCCGGTTCACCTCGCACACTCGATCCCTAGCTACTACTCCTTGGGCCAGTTCTTTTGGTGGCTTCCCCAGCTTTTCCCACAAGACTAGTCACGGTGGAGAGTAACAATAAGGCGCCTCACTCATTTATTTGGGCTTCTAAACTACTACTCCGTCCTGGTTTATTCCTCACCATTGTAATTTGTGCTAAATTTTGACCAAATATTTAACTGATAAAATGTTACTCCCCCCGTCTAGGTGTGTAAGTCATCTTACGAAAACCAAATAATCCCAAAACACTTAGGCGCAGTGCATTAACTTCTACCTTGTTTCTTGTTTCTTGACATATCAATCAATAAGAGATAAAGAGTGTGCATGCTTTTAATGACTTGAGATATCAAACACGACATGCAATGGTTAGTTCATTGCATGCAATACTATTAATTAGCAAATAAACATTAATGTTTCTCGTTTTCATCTCCTCCTTGGTCACGGTGCAAGCCTAAGATGACTTACTCACCTAGACGGATGGAGTAGTGCATGTGACATGCACTAACATTTCATTAGTTAAATTTATGATCAAAATTTGACACAGATTACAATGGGGACCAATAAACCAGGACGGAGGTAGTAGTTATGGGATTACTAATCTAGAAGCCTAAAAGAACTGGCCCCTGGTACTCCTACTAGTAGTAGTACTCAAGTTGGAATTCCAATTGCACGGCACAACTTGTTAGGCAAAAAATTCGATACAGGGTGTAGGAAGCTGTTTGGGAATTTGCATGCCTTTCGAACCAGTGAGATACTCCATACAAAGTACGACAGAGAAATAACCACAGAGAAGGAAGCTAAAAGTAAACAATCAAACGAGCATTTTTGCATTTGTTTTGCATTGAATCGTTTCACAAGCTTGACTAGTGCTGTTTTTCTACTTTTAAAAAAACCGCATCGTAATGTTAAAACGTGCATTTGCACATACATAAGTAATAGTAGTACTCCCTCCGTCTAGGTGTACAAGTATTCCCTCCTTCTTGGTCACGGTGCACAACCAAAGATGACTTATTGACCTGGACAGAGGGAGTAGCACAGTCTGCAAGCATATATCGAGAGAGACGTGTAGTCCGATAGTATATAGTAAAGTTTGTGCTATATGCACGTACTTGCAAAATGCGTACAAATACACAAGGTTTCCAAACTTTCCCTTTTACATACTTAATTAAGGAAGCTAAAAATTTCTGAACGTTCGGGATTTATCATTTGCGTCCCAAAACTAATGAGATCGCCTTAAGAAACAAAAATTATACTCCTCCTAAAAGCCACGACGCTCGCAGGAGCGCTTGCGACGCGCCACGAGTGCCCTGGTGCGCGGCTGTTACCCAGCGCGCTGACACAACGCCTCTTCCTCAGCCTCACAACTCGCGAGGTGCTGATTGGCGGCTTGCCGGCGGGCGAGTGCGATCTCACCGGTGTGGTGATCCGGCGCCAACAGGTACTCCTCCTCACTAGAAGCGTGCACCCGGTCCACATACCGCCAAGCATTGATGGGGCGCTTGGGCCCGACTGCACTCAGGGCGTCGACACGGGCGTCCTCCGCCACCCTCACGGCCCTCACACGAGCCTTCTACCAAAGAACCAATTGCCTGACTCTCTCGGACGCAACATAGGCCTCCCATGCAGCTTGTTCTGCGGTGCGCTTCTCTTTGTCGGCCTTCTTCTCCGCCTCTATTTTGGCCCGCTCTGTTGGAGGCAAAGCCTCCTACAAGGCGACATCCATTTCTTTCCAAAGCTCCTCAAGGCTGGCGGCTCGGCGGGCGGCGCGGCGATCTCCTCGTAGCGGGGAGCCAACGCGTCCTCCGACGCGCATGCTGGCGAGATTGGGAACACCGACGCGTCCACCTCGACTAGTGGCGGCAAGGAACGGAACGGCAACACGTCGCGTCCGCAGCGAGGAGCGGAACACCGACGCGTCCTCCTCGACTAGTGGCGGCGAGGAATGGAACAGCGACGCATCACGTAGCAACGAGGAGCGGAACACCGACACGTCCTCCTCGATTAGTGGCAACGAGGAACGTAACAGCGACACGTGACCGTTCGCGCGGTGCAGCGAGGGGCTCCGTGGGAGGGGCGATGCCATGGTGGTCGACGTGAGAGGGAGGGGGAGGAGATAGCGATGAACGTGAACATGAGGGGGAGGAGATAGAGATGTCGTGGGAGGCGGTAGTATTTATAGCGAGCAATGGCACACCTACGTAAGATATGGACTGAGCTGCACTGACTTAACTGCAGGTCCAGTTGCGTCACTGACATGTGGGCCAGTCCCCCGTTGGGCCCATATGTCAGTGACCCAATGCACCTGAAGTTAAGTAAAAGCTACATGGGCATATTTGTTGGAGTAAATTACGGGGGAGCGAAGGGGTGGAAATATTGCTGGTCACAACGGATTGGACGAGCGTGGGGGAGGAGAGTCATGCATGCAGATTTTTTTCACACGGGGTGGAGTGGTGGGACCGCCGGAGGGAGAAGGAGAGTTTGGCAGGCATATTGTTTCTAGATTGTTTCCACACATTGAGAGGAAAAGATTTGGAGACGAACGGGCTTCCTGCAAGTATGGGGAACGGTGCATAATAAGTCATCTTGCATGCCGGGCTATGTATAGTCTCAAGTCATTAAAAACATACACGCCCCACACATGTTCATATTTCAAGGTGCACTAAATTATTGCATGCGATGATTAAGGCTGGCCATAATGGTGGTATCTTAGCTGGTATCATGCACACGGGAATAGCAAACATGCTGATGTGGCAAAGAATTAAAGAAGAGAGGGGGGTTAGAGTAACTAGTGTTCATGCATGCATTGGTAAACACGTTTTTTTGTGAAGAACGACAACATTAGTTGAGTACTTTTGCAGACTTCAAAAACTATTCCACCGCCTCTACTATCTTGCTAAGAGTAGGTGAAATTTTTGAATCGAGCCCTTTAAACTAGAAGGGAGGTAGTGGTACTCTAATAGCTAACCTTGTTGTGATGACAAGATAGGACATTTCACGCACCTGGACGGAGGAACTAGTTTGCATTGTGCATTTAAGTTTTTTCTAGAGTCAATGTACCTCTACTTTCACCAGACTTATAGAAAAATGTAGTATCAACATTCACAATGTCAAATCAATATTTTTACACTCATTATAAAATGTAGTTCTTATACTCATTATAATCAGTATTGTAGATATTGAGATTTTTAGTATAAATTTGGTCATGGGATTTCATTGATGCCTATCAAAGCGTGGAGTAAGCGGAGCTTAGGGCTTGCATTGCCAGTCTCTACATAGGTATTTCTCTTCATAATCCTGTAATTTTAGAGACTGATTGCGCTTTTGTGGTAGCGTCTCTTGCATCGGGGGACTACGACAGGTCTGTTATGCGTGACCTGAAGATGAAAGCGTTGAGCATCTCGAAGTTGATCAACAATCTTCAATTTTCAAAGATTAGCCGTTCGGCCAATAAGGTGGCACACTTAATCGCTAAGTATAGCTTTGACAATAGATTAGATGGTATTCTTGTAAATAACATACCGCCCTGTGTGGTGAATATTGTATCGAATGAGTATACTGGTGTGGCTGGTTAATTAATATAATGTGGTGTTCAAAAAAAAGTATAAATTTGGTCAAACACTTTGCAAACGGTTGATGGGAGTAAAAAGGACCAGAGAGAGTATCATGCATGCAGAGTAGGCAAAAGAATTTGCTCATTTATAGCCGGTCGAAGTCTCAAAGGGCGCGACCACGCGAGGGAGGCGAAGGTCGTGGGAGGCACGACGGTTGACGGAATTAAGTGAAGTTACATCCACGCGTCGGCATGGCATGTGAACAGGCAGAAGCTATACCGTCAGGCCTACGATATGGGTCTAGTAGACATGACATCTAGTGGGTCCCGCATAGTCCTTGAGAACTCTTTGGGGGCTTGCAACCGTTTATCCACCGGGCAAGCCAGCAACCCCACGCCATTTGCACGCCCTACTCGTCCCCGTCTTCTACCTCACAACAGTTCGCTCCCAGTCGTCCTATCCTTTCACATTAGTTCGCTCCCAGTTTTTGCGGGGTACAACAGTTCAACTTCTCCTAACCCTCCTGCAAAATCCATGGCCTCCCAAATCTCCATGGTCGCCACTGAGTACCAGGTTAGAGCCATCACTGGCAATTAGTTCATCGCCATCTACACACGTGGATCCGCGACGGTGAAAGCATGGCTTGCTCGCTTCCTACGCATGTTCAACAGTTCAACGGATGAGTGGGTCGCTGGGCTAGATGTTGAGTACACCACAGTCCTGGGACGAGAGAAGGATCTAAAGAACGAAGAGAGGAAGAAGCCCGCCGTGATCTAGGTTTGCATACATAACGTTTTCTTGGTCTACCACATATGCCATGCCGACGTTGAGTGCCAGGATTTTAAGAACTTCCTCAAGGACAAAAGAGTGAAATTCGTTACTCTAGGCTTTAAGAACGACAGGGATGTCCTGCGTCAGATAGGTCTCATTGTAGGCCAGCCCTTCAATCTCCAGAAGGCAAGCCTAGTGTCCTCCTCTCAACCTTCAATGCTGACCCTGGCAGCAGCCATGATTGATCCTTCATACGCTAAACTAAAGAAACCTCATCACGAGTTTCGTCATGCATGGGAGTCGAAGACATTAGATGAAGATCACATCCTGTACGCAGCAATGGATGCCTACCTTTGTTTAAATATCTAAAAGGGTTGGATGAAGAAGCAGAGCCCAGTGTCCGGTTCAACCAAAGAAGCGTCAGCGAAGAGGAAGAGGAAGAGGGACGAGGACGAAGTCGAGGACGTGGACTCGGACTCCGAGTAGGTGGCAGTGCTGTCGCTCATGCTGGTTCTACTGCAGTGTCAAGCGGACTAGTTGCTTAGTTTATTTTCACGGGTGTGTTGTGCTGAGGCCCCAGCAGAACTATGTTTATGTTCTTTCTCGTTATTTGAACTCTTTAGTACGTACAATAGTACTAGTACTATGTCTTACTACTGTTCTTCTTGCAGTTGGTACTACTGCTCGTATCTTCGTGTTCCTACTGTACTTAATACGTTCATACTAGTAGTATAATTTGGGCCAGTCGATTTGTGAAAGAAGTTCGACGGAGCGAAGGAAGAAGAAGACAGAAGAGGTGTAAGAAGCCCTTCTAGCCATCCATGTTGCATCAAACGGCTCACACTGACCCAAATTGCTCCTTCAGATTGCAGGATCCACGTGGCATTCAAGGTCTTGAAGGTAGATTCCGCGTTCGCACCCGGTTTGCGGGCTCGACGCACACGTGACCGGCTTCCGCCGCGACAGCCACCACACGCGCCTCCTCCGCGCGGGCGGAGACAACAATGACATGCTAGTTCCTCCTCGTCGGCGTGCTGGAGCACATGCTCGTCCTCCTCTTCGTACGCTGCGTGCATAGACGCGGCTCCACCAGCTGCTCGCATGCTTGGCAGCGCGGTGGCATGGCGAGGAGGTACTGTAGACGACGTGAGCGAGCGAGCCTTCGGCTTCATGGCACAGGGATGGCGGTGACACAGTGGTGATGGGCGACAAATTGTTGGCCGGAGCAGGCGGGAGCCGGCATGCGCAAAGGCGACGGCGACATATTGATGAGTGCGCATGTGGGAGCTTACTTTAGTTTTGTATAAGGTTGGTCAAACTTAAAAGAAAACCATACTAGTACACGTAAACATTAGACTTAGGCAACGCTTTTATTAGTTTTTTTTGAAGTTAGTACCACAGCCATGATACAGAATCCTGTGCAAGCGCGTGAACCATGGCCGCACGGTCGATCGAATGATGCGTTATCGTGTCGCGCTCGAAGGACATCCACCGAACCTTTTTGTGTGTGTGAAAACAATCCTCGAATATTACTCAACTTTTTTTCCTGGGAATGTTCTTGACGCTGCAATATTTCCATATATTTGAACTAGCACATATGCCCGTGCGTTGCAACGGGAGAGATAATCAACATGTCCATCGCAGCAACGTGGCATAACAATATCCGAATGGTGCCACCCAACGGTGCCAGCGAGACACACGCTAGCATAAATGCATGATTTTTTGTATGAGTGCTATGTTATTTAAAAGGCCTAATTTTCAAATCCTACATACCAAGGCATTTTTTGGAAGTTTGTGCAATTTTCAGATTTCGCACTGAGTCATGAAGAAATCTTGCTAAGTGTGTTTTAGCCCCTCTCACCTCTCCCAAATCCACTCTCGTGTCGTGCCCTCTTACCAAGTATTATTCCATTGCTTTATTAGTCCAAACACTTGTGTCATTGCTATTTGTCTTGCAGGAATCTATACCGTGCACGGTCACCTGTTTAGATATTTAATTCCTAGGTATTGATTTCTCCTTCGTTTGATGCCCACTTGATGGATGAGACACACACACACACTTCATCTTTTTAGTTCTTATTCTTGAGGTGTCTTGTTTGTCTTCACTCTTCAACACAACTCGTGTACATATATAAATATGTAAAATTCTGTATAAAATGGTGAGATGGTACTATTTAATGGGGCAGTAAATCCATCGATCAACTTTTTGAAGCAGGCCCAGTTTGACTTGGCCCACATTTTTTAGGCAGGCTCTACCATCGATTAGTATGGTGGATCAGGTAAAAAAGATTTGGGTGTTTGTGCTGTGTTGCAAGTTTGGCTCCCGCTTGAGCACCAATTCTTTTGGCTTGCTCTATGCTAAAGCATGAGCCAGGAGCAGCCCAGCCAGTCGACGCAGGCAAGTCTTGTCCCAGCATGCTGCCGACATATAAAAAATAGAGATATGTGCCAGCCGCCGCTTCACATAGTTTTTCCTTTCTTATACAAGTAGATTGTCTCGGTTTTCAATTTCCCTCAACAACAAAAAAAGTCTAGGTTTCCAATTAAAAAGTAGCGTACCTAAAAATAGTTAAAACGGGACAAAATAAAGCGTAACCAAACCAAGAATACCTATTCCCTTTAATAGTAGGTATAGATTTAGCTCCAGTTCGTGTTTATTTGGATTTGGACGTTTTATGTGCGCCCTAGTTTTTTTAATACTTATTTTGTGTGTGCGACTAAGAGAGAACATGTGTATGTGTCCATATGTGTGTTGTGGCGGAAGGGCAATGTGGAGACGGTGTGCGTGTGATACAGACATAGAGAGGTGTGAATGTGCAAATGATCATGCATGAGTGAGACATAGACAGATACCGATACGTTGTGTATACATGAGAGAACGGTCTTCTAGTTTACTTGTGTGTGTCTGTGTGTGTGAGAGAGAGAGACAGAGATAGACAGAGAGAGAGGAGCATCCGTAACACAACAACCATCTCTCTCAATTCGTCCGTCCCTCGCACGATCGCATGAAACACATGCATCAACGCGCACATTTTGACACCCTCACCCGGCCCCTGCCCTCTTCAAGGCCCGCACAACCTCTTCGTGAATACCCATTTCTCTCCTTAGGTTTGTTTTCTATCAATCTCTCTCTCTCTCTCTCTCTCACACACACACACACACACACACACACACAAGCAGCACAACACACACACAGGCAGCACAACACACACACACACACTCCCCCGAGCACACAATTCATCCCCATCCAAGCTTATACGGCGACCACTCTCGCTTGTGCTTCTTTGCACCCAACATGCACAACACCTCAATCTTCAAAGAGGGCATCGAGTAGATCCAAGACGGCGACCACACCGCGCTAGGGAATGCGGGGTCATTTGGAAGCAGGGTGATGTGACGACGGCTGACTGACTCCTCCCCCTACCATCTCTATCTCTTGCACAAAATTAGCAATCCCTCTCTCCCCCGCACAAAATTGGCAATCCCTCAACCCATGAGATCCTTCCCCTCTCGTCCAAGTTTTTCCAACTCTCTCATCAAACATGTTGTCTCTTCTCCTTCCACGTATACAGAATCCGGATGCACACGCATCTCACGTATATTACATGTCTCCATCTTTCTCACAGACCTAACTTCTTCCTCTCTCTTTCTCTCTCTCCCTGTCTCGTTAGGTTTGTCTCCTACTCTCTCGTCCACATACATACAATCTTTCCCGCCCTATCTGCTCCATCTTCAAAAGCTCTCTCTGCACGTTTCATTCACACATAGGGATATGTCAAAATGTTGCTTCTATAATGGCTGATGTAGAGTTATGGTTGTTTTTGTTGCATCCTACAAAGTAATAACTATGAAATGCATTTAGATTCTCATTTGACTGGGATTATGTGAGTTTGAGCATGTTGTGAAGTACTATAGACCTTGTATACATCTTGGGATTCGATAATGTTGTAACTATTGAATTGTATAGAGCATTACATTCGAAGTCAATAGCCTAATATATTTATTTCACAATTTCAACAAATGATTAGTTCACTACAAACTAAGAAAACAAATGTGTACTCCCTCCGTTTTTATTTAAGTCCGCGTATTAGCATTGGTCAAAGTCAAGTTTTGTAAACTCTCAGAAAGCTTATAACAAAAAATATTAACATATACAATAACAAATAAATACCATTAGATTTATTATTGAATGTACTTTCACATCATACATAGTTGTTATGGTAAATGTTTATATTTTTCTATAAACTTGGTTAAACTTTAGGAAGTTTGACTTTGGTCAAACCTAATATGCAGAGTTTACTACTACTACTCGCTAGTTGCTTAGCCGAATCACTCAACACGCCACACAGGGAGTCCAGTGTCACAAAATTTTGAGGTCTGCGGGAAAATCTCAAGTGACCCTGATTCGAGCAGTGGGAAGTTACCATCATAGCCTTCGGAACAGGCCTACGGATGACGCTTGGTAGGGGACTATTTTCGTAACTTCAGGTTCACCCTACCCAGCCAACCCCAGCCCGGCACCCAGAGTAGTACACCTGAATACTCCCCATTTTCTATCCCCACCGCAAAATAGAATTCTCCACGGCACCGCAGCCTTCGTGCTCCTCCACTTTACATCGGCGCAATCATCCACCGCAGCACATCTGCCTCATCGATGACCTCGTACGCCACACTGGAGCCGGTCCACCGTCGTCGTCGTACACGGAGCCTCTTCCCAGAAATCGTCTTCCACGGTCTCGGATCTGCTTCCCGGAAGCCAACCCAAGCGCAAAAGTACCACCGTCGTGGACAATGAACTGACTCCCATTGCCGACCATGACTCACAGAGGCCGCCGCGACCATCATTCTCCTCCTCGATTGGTAATGTGTGTATTGAATCACTTAGCAGTACATGTGCAGTTCCAATTTTATTCATACCTACCCTTCAAATTTCCTAGGTGCTATTGTTCCCGTAAAAGTAATTGGTTATAGCCTCCTATGTCCAACAGAATATCAGCTTGTAACTGTGCGTCGCTCCTGTATCACGCTGTGCTTGGGTAGGTTTTTCATCTGCCACCAGTAGTGTGGCAAATGATGGAAAGGTTTTTAGAACTAGCAAGATGCCCATGCATTGCACGCATCAAGATGCATTTGTATGAGTAGTTTATCTTGTGAGAGAAAAGGATGAATGAGGGAAGGCCTTATTTGCAAATCTGGAGAGGGGTATGGGTATCTTTTTACAAAATTCCCATTTGTTTCCTTCCTATCTGTCAGATATAAATCGGACGGCCTATATTGCAAGAAAAAAAGTATAGAGAAAAAAAGTAGACAGTAAAGGAAGTAGAGATAAATATTAAGTATTAAATATAAAATAAATATAACAACAGGGAAGAGAGTAGAGATAGCAGAGACGTCAGGAAAGGATCGCACATGCACGGGAAAAAGCGGCCGGGCGTGTGCTAGTTTTGGCGCGTGGCGTCCGGCGCGCTTTATAAAATCAAACGCCCTCCCACCGCTCTGTGCCTTGCCACCGCTCTCTCCCCGCTCTGTGCCTCGCCACCGCTCTCTCCCCGCTCTTTTTCGCCTCGTCGCCATCGCGCCACCATGCCCCCGCGTTGCCGGGAAACTTGGGGATACCACGGCGTCCGTGCGCGCCCCTCCGGTGGCTTCTCCGCCGAGATCCGGTTCCACGGGATGCGCCTCGGCCTCGGCAATTTCGACACCGCCAACGAGGCTGCCCGCGCGTACGACGCGGCGGCATGGAGCCTCCGGTGGCCTCGTAGAACATTGAACTTCCGCAACGTGCCGACGCGGGAGCGGGCGTAGGAGCTCGCGCCTCTGCCACGGCTTAGCACCGACGAGAATCATCGCGGCAACCGGAGGCGGGAGCACCGTCTCGGCCGAGATGGACGAGGAAGCCATGGAGCTGTGGCGCCAACACTTCCCGTAGGACATCATCAACGAGATCGAGTTCTACACGCAAAGGAGGGCGGAGAGGGATAAGAGGAGGGCGGAGCGAGCCGCCTATCGCGAGGACAAGCGTAGGCGAAAAGCAGACGCTCAATTCAACATGAGGCTAGGAGCAGCGTCGCCCAGGGAATCTGACGACGATCGGTATCTTCACGCCTATAGTCAGACGTCGGAGGAGGACATCACCAAGGAGGATTCGGACAACGAGGAGTAGTTGAATTATCTTTTTTTTATCTATCTATGCTGAGAACTATCCTCTACTCTCTAGTATCTACTTCTCGAACTCACCACTGTAAACGCTTTTTAAAGCGCCGTGCGTTGCGATTCTGTTGGAGATGCTCTAACATGGCAGACGAGTGCTTTGATGTTGCCCACAAGATGCGCGAGTATTACTAGTAGTATATTTTTCTTGCCATGTTGAGATTTTAAAACCACGAGTGCGAACATGCAGAGGAGCAATGAAGACAAAACACGGGATATTCGGGACATCTTCAAGGAGCGCGGCAAGTTAAAGAGGAGCTGCGCCGAACCTATAAAACGAGCTTTGGTAAGTAACACCCTTTCAATTACTTTCATTTAGCCTCGTGTTCTTCGATGTGTATATGTTATAGTTTCTGTTTCTCTTAAGCGTGGTGTTCTTCGATGTGCAATAAGAAGAGTCTTAATCGTCCTAATGCTTTCGTTTTTAGCTTGATGTAGGAAGTGGGTGTTCTCACCTTGTAGTCTGTTTTTATATTTCTTTTCCTTTTTAATTCACTTCTCCGAGTTCTGCTTATCTGGCTTCTACTAAATGGATCTAGGTTGCTCTGAGTATTGATCTAAAAAAGAAGTAACTTCAGGTCAGGATGCAGTTCCTACGAGGTGGGAAGTATGGTCAACCTCAAGATCATGTTTCCAAAATGACGCTGGATTACACACAAGGTGGTAGTTCCCTAATGATGCTAGATTAGACACAAGGTGCAAATTCCCAGATGATGCTGGATTACACACAAGCCAGGTGGAGTCGTCAGCTGTTCGTGTCCTCGTGGCATTAGTAAAGGCTGAAAGAAAGCGTGCAACAGCCCTTGAGAATGTAGCTGAGTTCCTGAAGAAGCGAAAAGAGCAATCAGATGCTCTCTTCACCCAAGCCAAAGAAGAGATGAAAGAAGCCAGAAATAAGCTAGCAGAGGCAGAGCAGGCTAGGCGTCTCCTGCTATCTAAAACTGTTGTCAATACAAAATTTCCTTCATAATAGCTAGGTTCAAGTGTTTATCCAGTCAGCATGCCTATTGTGATGTCTGTGCATCTACTGATGAGGCACAAAATGTTTTTTTTGGGTCATGTAATAGCAACAATTACTTTCCAAACAATAACATACGAAGCGTTGGACATGGTATAGTTCATGCGCAAGCCCGACATTCCAAGTTCAACTTCCACATCAAACTCATGTTCACAGATATCTGCACATTCATACATAATGTCCACAACCATGATTCACTTCAAAGCCAAAAAAAATGCGAGGAGAGTTATAAATAAAGAAAAACCTCTACTAGTTCCTGCTACCAGTGCGAGGACAACAAGTCAATACCATGCATAAATTAATTATATTTTAGTCATTTTTTGTGTTCTAAAATGCCTGCCAGCTTGCGGAAGGACGTGTTGCCGGCACACGTGCAGATTCAATGAAGGCAAGCAGGGCAGTCTTAAGCTGGTTGCACGCGGCGAGGAGGCATGCTCAGCCGGGCCTGTAGCGAGTGCGGCCCTCTTGGCCGGCGCGCCGGTCCAATGCTTGCGCTATGAGAGGTCGCGTCCGTGTCAGAGAAATCACTCCCTCCAGTCCTTTTTAATTTGGGTATAACAAAATCTCGTTTTCCATTCACATTTTACAAGTAAAATTCGTGGACAAACTTTGACCCAAAGTATGATGGCGACTAGTAAACCAGAATGGAGGTAGTAGTTTTTTTAATCAAAGAAGGGTTTCCCCTTCCGATTTTCATTACTGAAAACCAGCATCTAAATCTAAACCATAGTATTTGCCCTAGAACTACCAGGTTCAACATCTCGCAACATAAACCCATACAACCATACGCCAAGGAGGTACGTAGCACTATGAATTCCATTTTTGCTCCATACCAATCGTTCTAAAAACTACTTACTACTTATAACGTGCCATTGAAAATTAGAACTCTTAACCCCGCTAAAAAACGATATTTTAAACGTGGCTACTCGATCTGTGGCAACTGGCGAGCCACCGCGCTCCAAGTCGTTCACCTGTGGTTCCGACCATCAACTCCTACGGATCAAATTATCATGCGAGCTGACTATTCCTACAAAGGTGCTCCACCATGTTCCCGGTACCCGCGAATGTAGCAATCGTGCACCTAGGGTTTTAGGGTTTATTTGTTAACGTCGCCTTTACATAACACTCATGTGTGCGAGACAGCGAGAGGCCAACTGCATGCGTGCGCCTCTTCTCTTCGTATATGTACTCCACCGTTTGTGTGGTGTCCAAAAAATTATAATAACTACTAGCAATGTGCCAATGCTTTGCCACACGATCAAAGTAGATTAATACATATTCACCGATTTGATAGAAAAAAGTCTAGTTTTGAAATATGTATATCACTAAAAATATGTTATGTTTCACTCAATATATATTCCTTTGGCGGTTTTGATGAGATAAGGGAGGAATGTTGTTGGTTTCAAGATTCGAGAAGTGGTATATGTGTAATTTCTACTCTTACTAGCAAGATGCCCGTGCGTTGCATGGAACATCAAGATCTTGTGGGAGAAAAGGATGAATGAGGGAAGTCCTTATCTGCAAATGTGGTGAAGAGTGCGGGTAAATTGCCATATTTTCCTTCCTATCCGTCAGATATAAATTGGACGACCTACATTGCAGGATGGTAGGCCCACCATCATCACCAACTCTATTTTTTATCCCTACTCTTATAAAAAGCATTGTCGGTGATGATCGTGTGTCTGCCATCCTGCAATATAGGCCGCCCGATCTATATCTGACGGACCGGAAGGAAACTATGGCAATTTTGCAAAAAGATACCCACACCCCTCTCCACATTTGCAAATAAGGCCTTCCCTCGTTCATCCGTTTCCCCCACAAGATAAACTACTCATACAAATGCATCTTGATGTTCCATGCAATGCATGGGCATCTTGCTAGTTGTTGCAAAAAGCCCATGTGTGTGTGAGAGAGAGGGAGAGTGGAGGAGGACAGAGTGCATGTGTGACAAAGACACAAGGAGTGTGTGTGCGATAGGTATCAGCTTAAAATGAGGCGATAGTGTGTGTGTGCATGATCGAGAGGGCGTGTCTCAAGAAGGGAAGAAAAAGCTACATAGATACAAGGAGCGGGAGAGAGACATGTATGCGATGGTGGAAGCATGAGTGTGCGGGTGTATAAACCTATCTAGAGGCTAGCTACTCGATAAATGTTTGTGAGAGAAATACGAGTCAGGGTGCGAAAGCGAGAGTTTTTTTGTGTGTGAGAGAGAGACGGTAGTCGGGAAGGGGAGTGGAAGCAGGAGTTGTGTGTGTGTGTGTGTGTCTATGAGAGAGAGAGAGAGAGAGAGAGGAGATGGTAGTCGGAGTTGTCTGATCGGTAAACAAATGAACAATGTCAGTCTGGGATGGAGACGAAAAGGAGACCGCAAAAAATGTTGTGTCTACATGAGAGAGATAGAGAGTAATTTTAGTGGTATGAGTCATATGTAGAGACATATAGGGGTGTGTGAGAGAATCCCATAGAGAGAAAGACAAAGTGAAAGACGAGTGGAGACTCTGTGTGTGGCGGTGAAAAAAAAGCTTAGGTACCGAGTAATACCAGAGAACAGTAGAGACGTGAGAGATAATGAAAACCGTGTAATGTATAATGATAGGGAGAGTGTGACACTTCTCAAGGGAGACGTCGAGAGACCATGTTTGCGAGGATAGGAGAAACATGAAGTGAGCGTGCGGGTGAGCTGGAGAAAAGAGAGTGATAGCTACCTGAAGGAGCATGCATGCGAGAGAGATGGGCGTGAAAGGAGTAAACAAAAAAGGGATTCAAATATTTGAATTCGAGATGATGATACATGTAATCCATACTCGAACCAAAATTGATCTATCAAACATGCATACTCATATGAATTCACGCACATCTATGTTATTTAATATGTAGATATTACTGATCCATACATTTTAGTAGAACATAATTTGGTTAAAAAAATTCGAATTCAACCTTAAGATTTTGAGATCGTTGTATTTGTAAGTCATATTATACATATAAAGGAGCAGAATTCTTTGTTGTGCTTTTGAAAGTATAAATAAAAAATGATGTATATAGAATGTAATTCCAATTGAAAATGGATCCCGCCTGAAAAAATAGAATACAAACGGGATTCGAATTGAGTTGGCATGAGCGTAAACGTGCACTCTGCAAAATTTGAACGAAGCGGGGAAAGTCACAGTAACTGCCCAAAACCAAAATCCGCGAGATGGAAATTACTACTGCCTATCCCTGCCACGCAAAGCCTATCTGCGGGATTTCTATAGGTTTCGATAGGGGTAGGTTTGTAATTTCACCCAAACGTGACGTAACCGCCTCTCACCTCGATTCATACATGGTGGGCGCCAAAACACAGTGTGTCCTCGGCCAAATAGACTCCCTCCCCGATTCATATTCATACATGGTGGGCGCCAAAAGCAAACTAATGTTGCTGTATGCGAGATTACCGTCCTATCCCCAACCGACTAATGTTCTGTGATGTAGTAGAAATTTGAAACGGGGGCTAAGTTTGTAAATTTCCTCGCATTTGAGACAAGCGCACCCTGAATACATGATTCCTCCCTTCCTCTCTACCTCCCTTTTCCCCATTCGTACTCCGTGGGCGCCAAAACACCCTCCCCACCCCACCCTCCTCCGTCCGCCGCCGTCCAACACCCCATCCACCGCCGTCCTCCTCCACCATGCCGGAGCTGATACCCCGACGCCGCTGTCCATTGCAAGAGATCGACCTCTCTCATCCACGGCTTCGGACCGGGAGCCTTGCATCCCGTCCTCTCGCTTCATCCCCGCCATCGTCCACCTTGCCGGTGCCGCTCCTACGACCGTCTCGTCCACCGTGCCCCACCGCCACCGTCTACCCTCCTAGATCTGGTTCCACGCTGCCGACAGCCATCGCTACCGCAACATCGTCAAATTCTGAGCAGATGCGTACATGGCGCCGCACCAGAGGCGATACTCTTTCGTATCTTCTCGACTTATTTGTCGCAGCAAGAAAATAGATCGCCACTGCTTTACTCTGATTTCTTGTCTTGGTTGCGAAGTTGCCTTTGTCCGGTTTGCACCTTCAGATCCGCCATGGCACGCTCAACACTATACTCCCAATGCTTATGGTTTTCCCCTTTTATATTCCACACTAGTTAAATCACAGTAGACTTAAATTTTCAGACCTAGCCGGAGTTTGCCGGTGCGAATGAAGGGGCTCGGGTGGTTGTGGGGCCTCGCCGAACAAAGAAAACTCGACGAGGTTGGGGGTTGGGGCGGGGGTGGGGGTGGGGGTGGCGAAGGAACACAGGCGGTGGGGGCCGGTGGTCCGGCCGGCGGCCCGTGCGGTGTTCTGTATGGGAAGAATCAGAGACGAGGAAGAAGATGGGTTAGGAGACGTAGGATCTTCATCCAACCGCCTGAAATGGTCGAGAGACAGCTGGGAGTTGCATTCTTAATGCGCTCTGGTTCATCATGTGTGGGCACTACGCAACCAACATTTTATTATCCAAAATCTGCTTGCTCTTCTTTACCATGTTCCTCTTCCGTTCTTCTTTAATATGTACTCTCTCCGTTCCTAAATACAAGTCTTTGTATAGATTCCACCATGGACTATATATGGAGCAAAATGAGTGAATCTACACTCTAAAATGTATCTGGATACATCTGTATGTGATCCATAGTGGAAATCTCTACCAAGACTTATATTTTGGAATGGAGGGAGTATGATAGTAGTACAGTATGTTCCTTGTACTGAAGATGAGCAGGGACATTTGCAGTGTAGAGGTCTATACGGTCGGTTGTGATGGACACATTTAGCCTCTTTGATTCGTAGGATCTTGTAAACATAGGAATAGGATTTGTAGTGGCCTGCCCACTTGAATCCTATAAGAATAGCAAGGAAATGCGGGGAGCTGTGTCGCCTTTGAGAGTTACACTGATATTAACAGTACCGCACCTTCACTTGAAGAGAGCTGGTATCCGAAGCCTTTCTATCTGTACCGGCAATACTAGCACATATATCCTAGCAAGTTCCACTTTGCTGATTTTACTCTAATGCTTACGGTTTTCCCTGTTATATCTACACTATGATCTGTGTAGCTGCTTTGTGTCGCACTAGCAGCAGTCCACTCTTGAAGCTAAACACTGCAATGACTTACAAAATTGGCACCAAGGCATTGAGTGCCATTCTGGATGCAATGAAACTCATACGCTCCCCACCTGTTGATTCTTGTTCAGAATATGATCCTAATGACTATTCTAACCTCAAGGAGTCAAAGGCAGATGGCCTGTCCTGTTTACCCATCAAGGTGCCTGTTCTAATTTGGCAATGTTTTATTGATTGCGGGTATCTTGCATATGTTGTCTTGCATTTCTTCTACTTTGTTGCACTGCCATCTTCTTAGTTTGCTCATCATATATGTCGAGATGCCATGCCCATCCATTATCAATACATATTCCATCTGCGATCATACCATGTTTTTCCACTCAAATGTTGTTCTTGTGCATCAGACATCAAAAAGGGAGAGGGTGATTGCCGAACCTGAAGGAGCACCAGCAAAGTCCTTGAAAAACATGGTGGTGCCGGAGAAACCAGACAACACCCCACTTATATTGGCTGTACAACCAGTGACACAAAACTTAGGACTGACTCCAGCAGACTGTACCCATACTTCACTGGCCACACCACTAGCCCCACCACACAGGACCTGCACTCCAGCAAAAGGTATACCGATTTCATTTGCCATAGCACCAGCTGTACCACAGAAAAATCCCACTCTAGCAAAAAGTACAGCAAGTCCACCGGCCGAAGACCTATCCCAACTGCAGAGACGGCCAATTCCTGCAGATTGGAACCCCATTTCATTCATTCCCAGTTTAAAAGACAATGCTTTCAATGTTGTTAGGGACTACATGCATATATTCCCATCATGGGAAGATTATTGTGAAGACAAACACCATTTTCACATCTTCCTGTCCAACTTACGTGTAAGTGCTATTATTCATGGTTATTATTTTCCTGTTTTCTGCTGATTGAACACATCAATGATTTACATTACATTGTTGTAACTAGGCGAGGGTCAATCTGGATAGTCATTACGAGCAAAGCTTGCTTATGCTTTTCAAGCAAGCATTGCAACAGTATCGGTGTTACCTAAGGAAATCACACTTTGATGGCAAGTCTATAAACGAATTTCCGGTGAAGTCTCCTGTGCTAAATTTAGAAGACATTGAATGGAAAAACCTTGTTATGCACTAGTCTCGTTCCTAGGATGAGGTACCGTCTATGAAATCACATGACAATTTGAACTTCTACTTTTCCGCATGTGCCTTACGGATCTTTTTTGTAGGAAATCTTCTCGAAGAAGAATTCCGATTTCAAAAGAACCACAGATATCGCAAATATGCTGCTCGCTTCTTTGCTCTTGTTAGTACTTGTTGTCCTGTATCACTGTACTTGCATACATACCTGGTTCATTATGTGACAGCAGTATGCATGATAGCTTGCTTATCAATTGTTCGCTCCAAATTATCTGATCTGTATGAATGGTTACGTTAGTGTAGAATATATCCAATGCCAATGTTTTTTTAGCTCTGCATTGTTCTTGTAAGTACATGCTGTCCTTTATCAGTGTACTTATAATGACAGGTAGTTGTTCATGTACCATCACTCTGCAGCTTATTTTCCTTTGCCCTCCATTTTCTACACATCAGATCTATATTTACTCTTACCATAAGGTTGGTACTGAAGAAGTTTAGCTGTGCATTGCTCTTGGTTGTGCCTTTTGCCTGTATCGCTGCACTTACACTTACAGCTACTTGGTTATGTAGCATCACTCTTCATCTTATCTTAAATATTCTCCATTTTTTCGTATATTATCACATCTATATTTACTCTTAACAAAATGTAGAATAAAAGGCAATGCTTATGAAGAAGATTCTGTGGTAAACTTCTTGAATTGCCCCCCCATCAGCATGGACAAGGCCTTTATAGAGCCTGTCTTCACCAATATTGTAAGTTTGTCCATCTCAAGCCTTCAAACTTTGTTGTATATATTTGGTTAGGCATGACTGCAACAGCTATTTATTTTTGGTGTTTGCATCAAATTGCATGTTTAAAGTTTATTATGTAGTTCATAAACAAATGTTTGTCCTTTCTCAATTTAAGTTTTTAGTTGTACAACCAAGTTCCTTCTTCATACCATGTAAATTAAACTATACAGAGCAAGTGATCTTCTTTTGCACTGCATGTATGCTTCTGTTCTTCATCCGTAATCCAGTGGTGTGGTGAACCTACCCACTACAGCACAATGTCATATTCTGCAATGTCTTAACTATGAATAATGTCATATCATTCTACTATTATTTAAACCGTCTCTTTATTTGCCAATCTGAAATGGGATAAATTGACAGCACACTAACCATTGATACTTATGAGTTCTTGATCTGTAATCCAGTGGTGTCGTGAAGCTGCCAACTCCTTCACAATGTCATTTCCTACCATGTCTTGACATGAACAATACCATATTGTGTTAATGCAATTTTAAACTGTGTCACTTTATACGTCAGTAACAAATGTGATGAATTGTCAGCACTGATGCTTTTATGTGCAAAACCTGTCATCTGTCTGCTTGTTTATCTTTCAGAGTGAGGAAGATATAAGTGTTGAACAAGCGCAGTCTCATCATCTTGCCCAGCTGCTTACGCTGCAGCTCCCTAGCAGGGCTAACCTTTCTTGAACTCTATTAAAGTGCTGTCAGTTTTGTATATTATTTTGTCGGCGTGTTTATTTGCACTGGTGGCGATCTTTGATGCCCAGTGTATGTAATCTGCTGTCTGCTTGTGCTTTATTATCATAGTGGTGAACTTTGATGCTCAGTGGATGTAATATGCTGTAATTTCTTTATTGTATAGTCTAGGTTTTTTCTTATTCACGATGCTGCAGTTATTTTACTGTATATATATATATATATATCCTATCTTCGCAGTAAACCGGGCAAACCGTAAAATTACGGTACATTATCGGGCCGTCATGCAATCACGATGTAGGTTGGGCCTGAAACGTGCCGAACAGCTAACGGGCTTTTAACAGGCCAAAATTGTCTCGGTTCTTGTTTGGCCCAATTAGATATCGGCTGCGAGCAAGCCGTATGCAAACCGGGTCGTAGTTAGGCCCAACTATATGACGGGCTTTTAATATGCTGAAATTAATATAGGGCCGAAATGTTAAACGGGCCCTTAACAGGCCAAAACTAATATGAGGCCGAATTACTAAATGGGCCTTTAGCAAGTGGGCCCAAAAGCATAGTGTCCAGTTGACGGGCCAAATCTGATATGGGCCACAATTGAGCCCAAAGCATCTTAAAGGGCCGGACCCGATCTGGGTCGTAATTTGGCCTAGAACGTGGTAGGCTTTTATTGAGTCGGATCTCATATGGGCCACTATTAGGCCCGGAACGTGGCAGGCCATTAATGGACCGGATCAAATATGGGCCGGCATTTGGCCCAAAACATGGCAACCAGTTAATGGGCCGGCCTACTAGGGTCCTCAAAATCTTGTGGGCCTATAGCTGGGCCGGTCCATTAATGTCGGTGAAATCTCTTGGGCCTTTAGCTGGGCCGACCCATTATGATCCACAAGAATCTTGTGGGCCTTTACCTGGGCCTGCCCATTATGGTACACAAAAATCTTGCGGGCCTTTACCTGGGACGGCCCATCATGGCCTGCAAAATCTTGTGGGCCTTTAGCTGGGCCAACCCATTATGGTCCGCAAAATCTCGTGGGCCTTTAACTGGGCCGGCCCATTATGGTCCGCAAAATCTTGTGGGCCTTCAGTTGGGCCGGCCCATTTAAACTTGATGGGCCGGTCCACGTGTCAACATATCATAGGCGCGTCTCTCCCATTGGATGAGTGACACATGTGCCAGCGCGGACCTGACACGTGTCTCCTCCAGCCAATGATGATTTTACACGTGGAAAATCCCCACTGGTCGGGGCTGTTAACGGGTTATCGGATCCAAAACCCGACCCGATAGCTTAACAGTGTTCCGTTACGGTGGATGCCACGTGTCGGTCACCCTTGACGAAAGCACTTCTGTGACGTGCGATTTATCATCATGGAAATGGACACTTCCGTGATGATAATTTTGGTAATGTCATGGAACACTTCTACGACAGCACATGTATGACTATCTTGGTTCTATCATAAATTTGTCATGGATGTACATGCATGACCAAAAACGCGACCTACTGTGACAAACACGTATCATCACGGAAGTGTATTTTTTTTGTAGTGAAGCGATTCAGTTGGATAGCGATTTGACCTACGAGGAGAAACCCGTGAACATTCTCGAGTTTGCCAACCGAGTCACCCGCAGCAAGGTTATCAAGTTCTGCAAAGTTCACTAGAGCCAACATACCAAAGATGAAGCCACCTGGGAGTGAGAGCAAGACCTACAGAAGGATCACCCTCACCTATTTTCTAGCCAACCCGAATCTCGAGGGCAAGATTCATCTTAAGGGGGGTAGGTTTGTAACATCCCAAATTTTCAATTTGGAATGTTATACATTAGATCATCATTGCATATCATATTTTATTGCATTTTGGCTTGATCCTAGAAATTCTATGCAACTCAAGGACCCACGGAGAGAGTTGGGGATTTCGTTATTTTCATATTTGAGTTTTCTCAAATTTTGAAAAGAGGATCGTTTGATTTTAATTATTTTTTGTTTGAATATTTCTTTTATTAAAATAAAAGATAGGGGATAAAATGAATTCCCAAAAATAAAGAAATATTGGAGATTTAATATTAAAATAAAATAAGATTTTTATTTGGAGTTTTATTGCTATTTTATTTGAATTAGGAAAAATATGTGTTTTTCAAAATTGCATTAGAGGCCCAAATAAATGTTCACTTTGTCCGCTATATTTTTAGAGTACGGAGAAAATTTATTTCAGGATTTTTGGAGTTTGTTAAATATTTCTTTTATTTGTTTTTCTATGCGAAATTATTAAAAAAACGCAACCGACTTACTGGGCCGTGTCCGATTTGGACACCGTGCCCGAGCGGCTTTATAAGATGAGGCTTGAGGCCCGACAATCCAAGTCGCCGCTGCCCCGAACCCTAGCCACCCGCCGCCGCCACTTCACGAGTTCGCTGCCGCGCAAGCCCCGCCGCCGGAGCCCGCCGCCGCCACCCGCCGCCCGTCGCTGC
>NC_041391.1:537215228-537356108 GCF_002162155.2 Triticum dicoccoides | reverse complement strand
CGTCGCCGCCGCCTCATCGCCCGACCCTGCCGCCACCACCCGACATCATCGTCGCCGCCCCGTCACCATAGCGCCCCGCCGCGGAGTCCGCCACCACCGCCGCCAACCCCGACCCGCAAGGTAGCCGCGATTTTCGTTAGAAAACCGTCGTTTTTTTTAAACCGCGGTTGTTTTTTTATATAGATTGGTTTTATTTTTTTTGGTTTTAGTTATTTAGCGAACGCCTATTCGTTCATTCATTCATTTTAACGAACGATTTTCACAATTTAGCCGCAGACAGCGAACGTTCCTTTGTTAGCCTATTCATTAGTTTTTCTTTTTCCAGGGTTTTTCCTCGATTATTTTCGATCGTGATTTCTGCCCTGATTTTCGTTTTAGTTTATCTTTTCGCTCGTTTATCGGAATCAGGCGATTCAAGCGCCTAGAGTTTCGTCTCGAAGCCCTCTTTCTGTTTAACCAACTTAAACAAGTTTTTGCTACAGCAAAATTTGACTTAAGTCCAGATTAGTAAATGGAGCTTGTTTCTTTCGCAGTTTGAGTTTCGTTGCTTCGTTTGATTTGATTCTTTTTGCAAACTGGAGTTCTTAAGTTGAACTTTCTGGTTAGATCTCTTATTTGAGTTTTACCCATGCTTCTAGTTGAGTGCTTATGTATGCTTGTTTGTTTGCGATAGAGTACCCGGAGTGCGAAGCGTGCTACTACGAGTCTCTAGGTTTCATGGATCATCAGCAAGGCAAGTAACACTTTGATCATACCTCTTTACTACCTAGTTTTATGGCATTAGATCAATCCTCAAACAATTGCATGATTAGGATCTAATTAACATGTGGGTTTGGGGAAGTAGATGAGGTAGTACCTATTGTCCTGTTTGTTATCAAACCTTTGGGAGTTACTTCTACATTGCTTATATTGCTATGTGTAAGGGCATATTTATCCCTAAGGTGTTTTGGTGATTGATGACAATGCTTTTGTGGACTAATCGTGTGCCTTGAGTTTCTCAAACGCTTCATCACTAGGCACGAGACGATTCGGTGCCCCTCGAAGACTATTGAAGACGGTGTTGTTCTACGTTTCTTTTGGTGGATTTGATTCGTAGGAGAGCCGTACTATTAAGAGGGGGTCCGCGTCGGAAAGATTCGGGTGGAATTATCACGTTCACATTTCCCTCCTTGTCTCCACCTTTCCCTTGCACTTTGGAGCTTCCCTCGGTTATCCTATTTGTGCTTATTCTGGTGGCTATTGCTGAACTTGCGGTAGTACTACTCTATGGCGCGGTAGTACCGCAAGCACCTACGGTAGTACCGCTGGAGCCCATGGTAGTACCGCTCCTCTGGAGTCTTAGTACCGTGGCTACCAGGCCTAGTGCCACTCCGGTGCGGTAGTAGGGGCGGATGTAATTTTTTACATCCGCGCCCCCACGGTAGTACCGCACGTCGCGCGTGGTAGTACCGCGGGTGCCAACGATAGTGCTGCTCCCCTGGAGTCGTAGTACCGTGGCCCTCCAGCCTAGTACCGCTGCGTCATGGTAGTAGGAGCGGATGTAATTTTTCACATCCGAGCCTCCACGATAGTACCGCGCGCGGCCTGGTTCAGCTGGCATACGTAGTACCGCTCCCTAGCGGTAGTACCGCATCGAATATTTGCACTGTTCCGTTTCCAGCGGAAGTAGGAACGGATGTATTTTTATTCATCCGCGCCCTTCGTACGCTAGGACTTTCCTGCCTTGCGGTAGTACCGCAAGGGGGAGCGGTAGTACCGCGCTCGCGGAAGTACTGCTCTTAGTCAGGCATGTCCTAGTCTCTGTTGCTGCCGCGGAAGTATCGTGGACCCTCACGGTAGTACCGCGTGGCCTTGCGGTAGTACCGCGTTCCTGGAGCGGTAGTACCGCATGTTACGACCTGGAAAAATGGATAACGGTTGGATCTTTCCCATAGCTATAAAAGGGGTGTCTCCTACCTCTAGTTGACTACCTCTTCCATCTCCAAGCTCCATTGTTGCTCCAAGCTCCATTTTGCCCGATCTCTCTCCCTAGCCAATCAAACTTGTTGATTTGCTCGGGATTGGTTGAGAAGGCCCCGATCTACACTTCCACCAACAGAAATTTGGTTCCCCCCACTTATCCCTAGCGGATCTTGTTACTCTTGGGTGTTTGGGCACCCTAGACGGTTGAGGTCACCTCGGAGCCATAGTCCATTGTGGTGAAGCTTCATGGTGTCGTTGTGAGCCTCCGATTAAGTTGTGGAGATTGCCCCAACCATGTTTGTAAAGGTTCGGTCGCCGCCTTCAAGGGCACCAATAGTGGAATCATGGCATCTCGTATTGTGTGAGGGCGTGAGGAGAATATGGTGGCCCTAGTGGCTTCTTGGGGAACATTGTGCCTCCACACCACTCTAACGGAGACGTACTTCCCCTCAAAAGGAAGGAACTTCGGTAACACATCCTCGTCTCCATCGGCTCCACTCTTGGTTATCTCGCGCCTTTACTTTTGCAAGCTTACTTGTGTTGTTTCCCTTGCTTGCTCGTGTGCTTGTTGTTGTTGCATCATATAGGTTCTTCACCTAGTTGCATATCTAGACAACCTACTTTGATGCAAAGTTTAATTTGGTAAAGAAAAGCTAAAAATTGTTAGTTGCCTATTCACCCCCCCTCTAGTCAACTATATCGATCCTTTCAATTGGTATCAGAGCCTCATCTCTTTATTAAGGACTTTGCCGTCCGAAGAGTATGGTTGACACCGTAGACCATGGGGAGGAGGAACACTCCGGTGTGAATCCGATCTCGTCTACGGGTGATGGGGAGACTGCGATGTCACGTGAGGAATTCAATGTGGCCTTGGACACATTGAAAACCTCCATGACAACCACGGTAGAAAGCATGTTTAATAAATTCTTAGAAGGGCTTAAACTACCTACCTCACCGTTGAAAGTGGGTGATCCCACTAACAAGGTGACGGATGCTAACTCCGACAAGGGGGAAGCTAATAGTGAGAAGGGTCCTTCTACTAGTGGTAGAAATGGCACCGACATCTTTGCCCATGTGGAACCTCCAACTTATGGAGGACCAATTCCCTCTACTCTTTTAAATCATGTCGGTCCTCCTCCTAAGATTGTGAAAAATGAGGATTTTGATTCTTGGGTGTATCGCTTCAAGCGACATTTAAATCATGTGAATACTAATCTTTGGAGAATCATTGAAGAAGGTTTCTATTTACATGACCGAAGCAACTTCACCCCGAGAGAAGTGGTGGATAATCAATTCAATGAGATTGCTCTCTTCATCATCCAAGATGCAATCCTTCCTGAAGATCTCCCTCATCTTCGACCCCATGCCATGGCCAAAGACGCATGGCAATGCGTTGTGTCTCTCTATCGAGGAAGTGCTAGCATTGAACGCTCCAACTATGAAGTGGTGCAAGATGAAGCCGATGAGTTTGCCATGAAAGAAGATGAAGAACCTCGTGAGCTCTTTCGAAGAGTGACCAAACTCGCGGTCTCACTCCGAGATCATGGGAGCAAGGACACGGATGACAATTGGATCAAGCGCAAGTTCCTCAAGGCCATGATGCCCTACAACAAGGCCATGTCCTTCGTCATTCGTCAAAGACCAGACTTCCACTCCATGACCTCAAGTGAAGTGTTGGATGAGTTCGTTGCAATGAGCATCTTGGACAAGACCGCCGACAATGCGGTGCTCCATTCTCAAAGGGCAAAGAAGCCCAACCTTGCCTTGAAGGCCAAGGTTATTGTGGAAGAAGAGGAAGAAGAGGAAGATGGGGAGAGCAACCCCGAAGACACAAAGTATGATTATCATGAGCACATGGCTCTTGCTTCAAGGCAATTTTGGAGCAAGAAGAACTCAAGACCCAACTTCAACAAGAACAACTCAAGTGGCTTCAAGGGCAAGCAACGAGTCAGAACTTGTTTCAACTGTGGCAATCTGAGCCACTTTTTTCCGGATTGTCCTTGCGAGAAGCGGGAAGACAATGGTGGCAAGTTCATCCGAAAAGACAAAGCCAAGTCCTTCCCCAAGAAGAACAACTTCACCAAGAAGACTCCTTATCGTGGGTTGGTGGTTCAAGAAGAATACCATGAGGATGACGATGATGATGAAAATGGAGAAGCAATGGCCATGGCCTCTGTTGCCATTGCTACCACTCCTCAGGTGTCTCTCTTTTATTCACCCAACGAGAACATCACCGCCAAGTGCCTCATGGCTAAAGCCTCTAACAAGGTAACCCCCAACATCAAAACCACCCTCATTACTAATCCCTCTTTGGAGGGTTGCATTGATGAACATGATGGGTCTAATGAGGAAGTAAATGAATTTGAGTCTTTTATGAGTAAGCTCAAGGGCAAATCCAAGAAGCACTTTGTGGCTCTCTTGGAACAACTTGGCGAAGCCAATGACATGAGCGAGGCTCATGAAGAAACCATCTCTAAGATGGAAGGTCATAGTCGTGACTATGCCGATGAGATATCGGATCTCTCTAACGCTCTTGAGGAAGAGCGTGGGCATTGTTTGACTCTTGAGGAGTCATACAATGATGACCATGCTAAGTTAAAGAAAGATCTTGATCATGCTCTTGTCGTGTCTCGTGTGCTAACTTCCGAGAAGGCTAAACTTGGGGTTGATCATGCTAGACTCAAGGAGGAGTTTGATGTACTTGACAAGGCCCACAAGGTCTTGAAGGGTGCTCACGCTAACCTCAAGGAGTCTCATGCTCAACTCCAAGTTAAGCTAACCAAGGAAAAGGCCACCTTCCCTCATATGGTATTAATTGATAATGCATATGCTACTAACCCGTGTTGTGAGCATGTGCATCTTGTGGAGGAGAATGCCAAGTTGAAGGATCAACTTGAGAAAGGCCTTGTGACATGCATTCAAGTTGAGAAGAACCTCAACGACCTTTTGAGCAATCGAAGGAAGTTGTGGCCAAGAAGGGAATTGGGTTTGCACCCAAGTCCAAGAATAAGAAGAAGAACGACAAGACCAAACGACCTCCTCCTCTCAAGCAAACTTTTGTGAAAGAGGGAGAGGGTGCTCCTAAGGAGAAGAAGGAAAATGTGAAGGGCGTTGATGTCAAAAAGGGCAAAACCATCTCTTCCAACAAAGCTGGTGACTTTAACCCGTCATATGTGTTGTGCCGTGCTAGTGATGGACATGTTTAT
This sequence comes from Triticum dicoccoides, assembly GCF_002162155.2. Classification (NCBI taxonomy): domain Eukaryota; kingdom Viridiplantae; phylum Streptophyta; class Magnoliopsida; order Poales; family Poaceae; genus Triticum; species Triticum dicoccoides. The sequence goes on along the minus strand of NC_041391.1, from coordinate 537,350,940 downwards.
GCTAAATTTGTTGGTTCTCCTTATGAGTACATTGAATGGTCTATTTGAGTTCCTAAGACCCTTGTTACTAACATCAAAGGACCCATTACTAAATGGGTTCCTAAAACCAAGCATTGATCTCTTGTAGGTGTTTGCTTCCGGTGGGGGATCATGGTTGCTCGATAGTGGAGCAACAAATCATATGACCGGGAGCAAGGACTTGGTGGTGGACGTGCAAAAGATTCGATCTATGCCCACCAATGTCGAGTGGGGTGATGCCTCACATTCTAAGGTATTGGATCTTGGCAAGGTTGTCATTTCTCATGATCGAGAAAGTCATGCTTGTTGAGTCCCTTGCATACAATTTACTTCCCGCTCGTCAACTTGCACTCATGGGTTTTGCCACCTTCTTTGACATTGATACCGTGGCCCTCTTGTGGAGCAAGACTCTTAAAGTAGCCTTTGTTGGGCATGTCGAGAACGGTCTCTATGTGATAAACTTTTTGGAGCGACCCACTAAGACCGCGACATGCCTAATGGCTAAAGTTGATGTGGGATGGCTTTGGCATCGCCGTTTAGCCCACGTCAATATGAGATCTTTGCAAAGTATTCTCAAGGGGGACCATGTCCATGGACTAACGAATGTTAGTTTTGCCAAAGATCGTGCTTGCAGTGCTTGTATTGAAGGAAAACTTCATGAGAAGGCTCACCCTCCCACGACCATCATCTACTCGAAGAGACCCTTGGAGCTCCTTCACATGGATCTCTTTGGGCCTCCATCGTTTGATAGTCTTGGAGGTAGAAAGTATTGCTTGGTGATTGTGGATGATTATTCAAGATACACTTGGGTATATTTCTTCAAGAGGAAGAGTGAGACTCAACAAACCGTCATCGACTTTGCAAATGAAGCTCAACATCGACATAATGCAAAGATCTTGACAATAAGAAGTGACAACGGCACCGAGTTCAAGAACTACACCTTGGATGAGTTTCTTAGTGATGAGGAGATCAAGCATCAATATGCTGCACCATATACCCCTCAACAAAATGGTGTCGCGGAGAGGAAGAACCGGACGTTGATGGATGCGGCAAGGACCATGATGGCGGAGTTCAAGTGTCCATACAACTTTTGGCCCGAAGCCATCAACACAGCATGTCATGCATCCAATCGGCTCTATCTCCGCAAGTGCTTGAACAAGACTCCTTATGAAATACTCACCGGTAACAAGCCCAATCTCAAGTACTTCTGGGTGTTCGGGTGTAAGTGTTTCATTCTCAAGAAAGGTGTTCGTTTGTCTAAATTTGAGGATAGAGCTTATGAGGGCATATTTGTTGGTTATGCTACAAACTCTCATGCTTACCGTGTCCTCAACAAGTCCACCAGACTCATTGAGGAGACGTGTAACGTAGAGTTTGACGAAAATAACGGCTCCCAAGTGGAGCAAAGTGGTACTTGTGATGTAGGTGATGAAATTCCTCCCCAAGCCATAAGAAGAATGGGTATATGTCATATTCTACCCATTGAGGAACCCCTTGTGGCTGAAGGAGAAGGACAATGCCCCACTCAAGTGGAGCCATCACTTCCCCAAGACCCACATGCTTCCGAAGAACAAAGTGAAGGCCCTCAACCTCGTGAACAAGACCAAGGGCAAGATCAACCTCAAGATGGTGGGGAACCTCCAAATGATGCCCAAGGTCAAGTTCTCCCCCTCGAGCAAGTTCAAGATCATGAGCAACCTCAAGATCAAGAACAAGCTCAAGACGACGCTCAAGATAATCATGTTAACCCTCCTGCTTCCACATTCGAGGAGGAATTAGAGCGTCGTGCCGCGAAGATCGCTTCCAAGCTCACCACCAAAGGCCATCTCATGTAGAATGTGGTTGGAAGCCTAAGAAAGGGGGTCGTAGACAATTAGCAAACTATTGTGAACATCACACGTTTGTCTCTTGTGTTGAACACCAAAAGGTCTATGAGGCGCTCGAAGATTCGGATTGGTTCAATGCCATGCATGAAGAACTCAACAACTTCGAGTACAACAAGGTGTGGAGGTTGGTGCCAAGGCCATCGGGGAACCACGACGTCATTGGAACCAAGTGGATTTTCAAGAACAAGCAAGATGCTCATGGGAACATCATTCGCAACAAGGCAAGATTGGTAGCACAAGGCTACTCCCAAGTCGAGGGTATCGACTACGGTGAAACCTTTGCTCCCGTTGCTCGCCTTGAATCCATTCGTTTGTTGATTGCTTATGCTTCCCATCACAACTTTAAGTTACAACAAATGGATGTGAAAAGTGCTTTTCTTAATGGTTCTATTAATGAGTTGGTTTATGTCAAGCAACCCCCGGGTTCGAGGATCCCTACTTCCCGAATCATGTGTATCAACTCGATAAGGGGCTCTATGGCCTTAAACAAGCCCCACGTGCGTGGTATGACCACCTTACCGAGTTGTTACAAGATCGTGGATTTGAGGTTGGGCAAATCGATCCCACTCTTTTTACTAAGAAGGTCAAAGGGGAGTTGTTTGTATGCCAACTATATGTTGATGATATTTTCTTTGGTTCCCCTAACAAAGCTTTCAATGAGGAATTTGCCGCTCTCATGACCTCCAAGTTCAAGATGTCTTCAATGGGAGAGTTGAAGTTCTTCCTTGGTTTTGATATCAAACAAAGAAGAGAAGGTACCTTCATCAACCAAGCCAAATACACTCAATACATGTTAAAAAGATTCAAGCTAAGTGATATCAAGCCGGCTTCTACCCAATGCCTACCAAGTGCCAACTTGACATTGATCCCAATGGTAAAGCAGTGGATCAAAAGGTATATCGCTCCATGATTGGATCCTTGCTTTACCTTTGTGCATCTAGACCGGATATCATGTTGAGTGTGGGAATGTGTGCACAGTTTCAAGCCGCACCAAAGGAAAGCCACTATGTGGCGGTCAAGCGAATCTTTCGATATTTGGCTCATACCCCAAACTTTGGCTTATGGTACCCAAGAGGGGCAAACTTCAAGCTTGAAGGATATACGGATTCTGATTGGGCGGGAGACAAAGTGGATAGGAAGTCCACTTCCGGAGGGTGCCAATTTCTTGGTTGCTCTTTGGTGAGTTGGTCTTCCAAGAAGCAAAGTTGTGTGTCTCTCTCGTCCACCGAAGCGGAGTCTGTGGCGGCCGGTAGTAGTTGTGCACAACTCTTATGGATGAGGCAATCTTTAAAGGAGTACGGTGTCATTTGTGACAAAGTGCCTCTTTGGTGTGATAATGAAAGTGCCATCAAGATTTCTCTCAATCCGGTGCAACACTTCAAGACGAAGCATATTGAGATTCGGTATCACTTCATCCGGGATCACATTAGGCGAGGGGAGATCAAGCTCAATTATGTCAACACTCATGATAACCTTCCAGATATTTTCACGAAGCACTTGGATGAAGCAAGATTTCGCGAGTTAAGGCATGAGCTAAATATCATTGATTCGAGCAATGTGACTTGAACCCTTGCACCTCCCACCAGACTCAACTTGTTGTCTAGTTTAGGTGTAGGCATGGACATAGGGGGAGTGTTGTTCTCTCAATGAACTCTCCCTCCCCCCATTATGCATAAATCGATCAACTCTTTCACATTAGCCATTTTTGATGGTACTTGTGCTTCAAAGACGAGTTTCGGTCATGGGCCCAAGGATAATTCTTCGTGGTGCCATACCAATTGACTCAAACATAGGTGGCTCCGGCCACCGCCCTCTGTTTTTGAGAGGTTGTGTCGCGTGGTTGCTTCTTGTTGTCTTTCTGCCTTTGGGTTGTGCCTGTTCTTGTGGTGTCTCTTGTGCTAAAAGTTTCCTTGCAAAGACCTCTTTTGTGTTGAAACCTGCTTTTTCTTGAGCTCACGGTACTACCGCAGCATGCTATGGTACTACCGCGTGTGGAGAGCACGGTACTACCGCCCCCACGCGGCAGTAATTTTTTACTACCACCTGGGGGAGCGGTACTACCGCTTCGGTGTGGTACTTCTGCCCAAGCGGTACTACCGCGATGATGTGCGGTACTACCATGCCATCGTAGACGCGTGGGGATAAGGACGGGGAGGGGGAGTTCTAACTCCCCCATACCCATTCGTCAGTTTCCCCACTTCGTCTCTCTCTCCCTCGCTCAAGAACGGGGCCGGCGTCCTTCGTCGGATCTCCGCCTCCGGTTGCTCTCTTGTGATTCCGTCCGGTGGGATCATTCCCCACCACGTGCTCTTGCCATGGACCAAGGTCTTTCCCCAACCCCCTCTCGTTTTTGTTGTTTTCTTTTCCTCTAGGTTTGTGGGGAAGACTTGTGTGTTCTTGAGATTTTATGCTAAATCTATGCAAGAGTAGGATGTAGGAGAGTAGTATTGCGTAGGGATTATACTTGTCTTTTTGTCCTGTGCTAGCTTTGATCAACCGTAGTACCGCCATGGTTTCGTGGTTCTTCTCAGATTCAAACTTTGGTTTGGATCTGACGCGGTGCGGTACTACCGTGCCACCTGTGCGGTACTACCGCTTGTCGGGTACTACCGCCCGTCAGGCACGGTACTACCGCACTCGCCGCGGCACTAAATTTTACTACCGCTCCCACCCCAGTACTACCGTGACCTCACACGGTACTACCGCCACTTGGAGCGGTTCTAAAATTTTAGTACCGCCGTATCCGGCAGTACTACCATGGATCCCATCTATCTCATGGCAACTTTCACGTAAACTTTCTATGTGTTTCTTATGCTTTGCCGTGGTCTTTGGATTGATCCTTTTGCTTGTCGTGGGTGTTTTGCATTTTGTGTCTCAGGTGGTGGCTCTCGCCGTTCCAATCCCAGTCGTGACACTAGCTCCAAACGTTTGCGCAATCCAGGTGAAGCACTAGAGGGCTCCACTGCCTCCAAGCGCCATGTCAAGACGTCCGTTAGTAAGCACAAGGAACCCACTAAGGGCGTGGACGAGATACTCCAATCTGAGTTCGTCCATCTCAGGAAGCTCAACCCGTATGTGAATCCTTGTGCTACTGTCAGAGGTTGTGAACTATTTTGGAACAAGCAACAGACTCTCACTTATCTGGATGTCATCAAGAACAAGCAACATACCTATGTGGATGTCAAATGGATAGAAACACATCACCTGAGGAAGGACAAGTTTCGTCAGTACTTTGGAGAAGCTCTGGATTTGGTGGAGCAGTTTGGTATTGAACATGTGATCTCTTTTCACCTTGATTATGAACCTGAGCTTATCTGTCAGTTCTTTGCCTCAGTATACTTTCACCTTGATGAGGAGCGGAGGATGACCTGGATGACCAATGGACGTAAGTTGAATGCTACCTGGAAGGAGTTCATGGATCTGCTCCAGGTTCGTGATGACGGGCTCGACACTCCCATGGGTGTTCGCCCCCATGCTAATTCTGAGTCTGCTAACAAGGACAAGCTTCAGCCATTCTATGTTGAGAAGGCGCTTCCCAATGGCAGTCGGCGTGGGTGCTCAACTCTTTTCTGGATATCATGTATCGCATCTTCCGCAACTCTTTGTTCCCTCGCATTGGTGACAAGGACAAGTTTCATGCCTATATGGTGGATATGATGCTCCTATGTGAGGAGGCTCGTGTGTCTCAGACTCAGCCACTTGATGTCTCACACATCATGTGGTGTGAGCTTTGGTTTGTGGTGTTCAACCGCAAGGTGCCTATCTATGGACCATATCTGTTTCTGCTGATCTCAAAGACTTGGGAGAAGATGTTCCTTGGTGATGAGTTCCTTGCTCCAGACTGGATTCGACATGATCCCATCTGTCTCCGTGTCAAGCCCAACTGGGCCAACACTACTACTCCTGCTGAGGCGTCTGCTGCTAGGGAGGTTGTTGATGAGGAGGAGGCTGGCGCCGAGGATGTTGCTGAGGACCGTGCTGCTAGGTCTTCCCATAGTTCCTCTATGCCCTCGTGGGCCAAGAAGCTGAAGGATAAGATGAAGACTCTTTTCTGCATGCAAGCTAAGGGGCAGTACATGACTCATGTGGCTTCCAAGGAGAGTCGCCGCCGGGACAAGAAGATCTTGCAGCTGTATGGCGAGGACGTGTCTGGCGGTTCTGAGGAACGCATCACTCCAGAGACCGAGTGGATGGAGAAGCAAGGCTACAGGTGGACTGATTCTGAGGAGGATGTCGAGGAGACCATTCCTGCCGCCGAGTCTGACAAGGAGCGTTGGGATAAGTTCCCTGCTTGAGCCACCCCTTGTGTGTAGGTGTCCTCTCTGCCTTTTTGGTGTCTCGATGCCAAAGGAGGAGCGAGAGTAGGGATTTACGAGTCGTGTGCCCTCGTTCGAGTTTGGTGTGTTTGCTTTCTTGTTTGAACCTCGTTTCAGTTGCTTTGGGTTGCTTTCCTTCATATGGTGTAAGACATATGCACTCTATCTATCTTAGCGAGCTTGTGATATATTGTTCTACCTTTGTGCTATGCTCTTGCTTAGATGTTAGTAATCATGTCTTTGTCTCTAAAATATAGGGGGAGTGTTGATCCTAGTTTGTGTGCTATGCAGTCCAAAGCATCCATCTAGATTGCACACATCTAGGGGGAGCCCATCTATATTCTAGAGAGGAGGGGTTTGCCTTTGCTCAATATTATCTCCTTTTGTGCAAATCCCGTATTGTCATCAATCCACCAAAAAGGGGGAGATTGTAAGGGCATATTTATCCCTAAGGTGTTTTGGTGATTGATGACAATGCTTTTGCGGAATAATCGCGTGCCTCGAGTTTCTCAGACGCTTCATCACTAGGTACGAGATGAATCGGTGCCCCTCGAAGACTATTGAAGACGATGTTGTTCTACGTTTCTTTTGGTGGATTTGATTCATAGGAGAGCCGTACTATTAAGAGGGGGTCCGCGTCGGAAAGGTTCGGGTGGAATCATCGCGTACACGTTTCCCTCCTTGTCTCCACCTTTCCCTTGCACTTTGGAGCTTCCCTCGGTTATCCTCTTTGTGCTTATTCTGGCGGCTATTGCTGAACTTGCGTACTACTGCTCTCCGGCGCGGTAGTACCGCAAGCACGTGCGGTAGTACCGCTGGAGCCCACGGTAGTACCGCTCCTATGGAGTCTTAGTACCGTGGCTACCAGGCCTAGTGCCGCTCCGGTGCGGTAGTAGGGGCGGATGTAATTTTTTACATCCGCGCCCCCACGGTAGTACCGCACGTCGCGCGCGGTAGTACCGCGGGTGCCAACGGTAGTACTGCTCCCCTGGAGTCGTAGTACCATGGCCCTCCTGCCTAGTACCGCTGCGTTGCGGTAGTAGGAGCGGATGTAATTTTTTACATCCACGCCTCCACGATAGTACCGCGCTTCGTGCGCGGTAGTACCGCGCGTGGCCTGGTTCAGCTGGCATATGGTAGTACGGCTCCCTAGCGGTAGTACCGCGTCGGATATTTGCAGTGTTTCGTTTCCAGCGGAAGTAGGCATGGATGTATTTTAATTCATCCGCGCCCTTCGTACGCTAGGACTTTCCTGCCTTGCGGTAGTACCGCAAGGGGGAGCGGTAGTAGCGCGCTCGCGGAAGTACTGCTCTTAGTCAGGCATGTCCTAGTCTCTGCTACTGCTGCATAAGTACCGTGGACCCTCACGGTAGTACCGCGAGGCCTTGCGGTAGTACCACGTTCCTGGAGCGGTAGTACCGCATGTTGCGGGCTGGACAAATGGATAACGGTTGGATCTTTCCCATACCTATAAAAGGGGTGTCTCCTACCTCTAGTTGACTACCTCTTCCATCTCCAAGCTCCATTGTTGCTCCAAGCTCCATTTTTGCCCGATCTCTCTCCCTAGCCAATCAAACTTGTTGATTTGCTTGGGATTGGTTGAGAAGGCCCCGATCTACACTTCCACCAACAAAAATTTGGTTCCCCCCACTTATCCCTAGCGGATCTTGTTACTCTTGGGTGTTTGGGTACCCTAGATGGTTGAGGTCACCTCGGAGCCATAGTCCATTGTGGTGAAGCTTCGTGGTGTCATTGGGAGCCTCCGATTAAGTTGTGGAGATTGCCCCAACCTTGTTTGTAAAGGTTTGGTCGCCGCCTTCAGGGGCACCAATAGTGGAATCACGGCATCTCGCATTGTGTGAGGGCATGAGGAGAATACAGTGGCCCTAGTGGCTTCTTGGGGAGAATTTTGCCTCCACACCGCTCTAATGGAGACGTACTTCCCCTCAAAAGGAAGGAACTTCGGTAACACATCCTCGTCTCCACCGGCTCCACTCTTGGTTATCTCGCGCCTTTACTTTTGCAAGCTTACTTGTGTTGTTTCCCTTGCTTGCTCGTGTGCTTGTTGTTGTTGCATCATATAGGTTGTTCTCCTAGTTGCATATCTAGACAACCTACTTTGATGCAAAGTTTAATTTGGTAAAGAAAAGCTAAAAATTGTTAGTTGCCTATTCACCCCCTTCTAGTCAACTATATCGATCCTTTCACTATGCTATGCTTGTAGACATGGATTGGCTGAGTGTATCCATGACAGATGTGAGTACTGTTATTTAATGGTTAACTTAAGGTGGCTACTTTAATACACATCTGGGTGGATTAAGGCACCTGGGGAACCTACTGTTGCCTATTTTTTTGGAAATCTTGGGGTACCGTGTGATTCTCCTATGGACCGCTACCCAGGCTCAAAGGGATCATAAGATTATTCATGCTAGAATCTTCCGTGTGCAGCCACAAGCTATTATGGGCTCTAGCATAGTTGAGTAAGTTGCAAGACCTCTTTCAGTGGTGGGCTAGTAGATGTAGGGGAAAGTAGGTGTAATTGTCCACCCAGAGTAAAGAGTTGTTGTTTCAGAAAGACTGTGTCTCGTTTCTCCGACCATGGATGAATTCGAGTCTTGTGGGGAAAAGTGCGCAAACCTCTACAGAGTGTACAAACTAATCATGGTTAGCCATGTCCCCGGTTATGGACATTTTGAGTATCTAGTTCTTGGATTATCAAGTGGATCTCATCACTCTTAATATAATTTGATTGTGTTTAATAATGATGCTTAATTGGGATTGAGTTGGGTGAACCTTCTCAATGTTTAACAACCACCATGATAGTTAAATAAAATTTATTCCTTGTTGTAGGGAAAAATTGGCTTTATGCAAAACTGTAACCATAGAGCTTTTCACCAGCCATATATGCATGTAGTGATAGCATTATTCTGTTCATTACTCTCTTGTCTTACATTGCCAAGATATTCCATATGCTGACCCGTTTCGGGCTGCAACGTTTATGTTCCAGACTTTTCAGAAAACGAGTAAGGTGCCTTAGGTCGTGATCTTTCACTCAGTGATGCCGTTGGAGTTGATGGACTCACTTTATCTTCCAAGTCTTCCGCTGTTATCGTATTTAGATGGCCTTAAGCCATATTTATTGTAATAAGTTCTCTTTTGAGACATTCGATGTAATAAGTGTGTGATTGCTACTCTGTTATAAACCCTTCAAGTACTGTGCGTGTTAGCATTACCGATCCAGGGATGGCACTGATGCACAGAGATCAGACTGTTTGAGGTCTGGTCGCTGCACTTGGCAGATCTTTTTATTCAAAAAATACTTGTCAGATTCAATAAAAAATTGCAAGAAAATAGTACTTCCTATGATCCAAAAAAGTGTTGCAACTTTGAACTAAGGTTGAACTAGCCTTAGTTGAAAGTCGTGACACTTTTTTCGTGGGAGTAGCATATACATATAAGAAGTCACATAACAGAAGATCATGAGATAGCACATGAGAGTGTAGAACTGCACGCATCAGCCAATGTAGAACTGCATGCGCCAGCCAGTTCACCCAAAAGCTCAAACTGATGGAGAAAGGTAGTGCATTTATACTTCAACACTCCCCTCGTGTAGTGGGCTGCAATTTTTTTATGTTTAAATTGCGCCAGACGTGTCTTGACTTCAAGACCTCTTGGCTCCAATACCATGTAGAATTGCACGCACCAGCCAGTTCACCCAAAGCTCAAGCTAATGGGGAAGGTGGGCTATGCATTGATACTTCAACACTCCTCCTCGCATAGTGGGTTGCATTTATTTTATGTTCAAATTGCGCCAGCCGGGTCTCGACCTCAAGACCTCTTGGCTTCGATATCATGTAGAACTAAACGCACCAGCTAGTTCACCCAAAACTCAAGCTAATGGGGAAGGTGGTCTATGCATTTATACGTCAACAAAAGAGAAACGAATGCAACTTCGACATGTCAACATTCAACAAACACAAGCAAAGGATTGTATATCTGCCTGTCCAGTTCACCAGCCCAAAATTTTAAGGCTGGTCCAATCTCTCCGGAAGGGAAAATGAACCATGCAACAAATTAACAGGACAGATCCCAAACCCCAATCGTAACCCGAAAGAGAACTTGAATGTAGAAATTTTCTTGCACCTTTGAACTCGATGATCTCCGATGGCAACACTATCTTGATACCACTTGGTATGCCCCGCATCTTCCTAGTCCTATCAATCCACCACATCTGAGAATCATAGTCGTGTTGCCTGATGAAGAGCTTAGGGCAGCCCTCGTCATCTAATGACTCTGACTCTTGGGAACCCTCACGTTTTGCCATCTTCTTTGGGGTTTCCGTGAGTGATGGGACATGGGAGTGGGGGCTAGAAATTCAACAACGACGGACAATGCGGCAGGCGAGGAGATGTAGTTGCTGATCGGGAGGCGTGATGGGCCAGCTGTTGGGGAACGTAGTAATTTCAAAATTTTCCTACGCACACGCAAGATAATGGTGATGCACATCAACGAGAGGGGAGACTATTGTCCACGTACCCTCGTAGACCAAAAGCGGAAGTGTTAGCACAACGCGGTTGATGTAGTCATACATCTTCACGATCCGACCGATCCAAGTACCGAATGTACGACACCTCTGAGTTCAGCACACGCTCAGCTCGATGATGTCCCACGAACTCCGATCCAGTAGAGCTTTGCGGGAGAGTTCCGTCAGCACGATGGCGTGATGACAGTGTTGATGATGCTACCGATGCAGGGCTTCGCCTAAGCACCGCTACGATATTACCGAGGTAGAATATGGTGGAGGGGGCACCGCACATGGCTGGGAGAGATCAACAGATCAACTTGTGTGTCCATGGGGTGCCCCTTGCCTCAGTATATAAAGTAGGAGAGGAGGGGAGGGGCCGTCTCTCTCTATGGCGCGCCCTGGGGAGTCCTACTCCCACCGGGAGTAGGACTCCCCCCTTCCATGTAGTAGGAGTAGGAGTCAAGGAAAGGGAAGAGAGAAGAGAAGGAAGGAGGGGGCGCCGCCCCTCCCCCAAGTCCAATTCGGACTAGGCCTTGGGGGGGTGTGCGGCCTACCTACCTCTCTCTCCCTTGAAGCCCAATAAGGCCCATATACTCCCCGACGAATTCCCGTAACTCTCCGGTACTCCGATAAATAACCGAATCACTCGGACCTTTTCGATATCCGAATATAGTCGTCCAATATATCGATCTTTACGTATCGACCATTTCGAGACTCCTCGTCATGTCCCCGATCTCATCCGGGACTCCGAACTACCTTCGGTACATCAAAACACATAACTGATAATATAAATCGTCACCGAACGTTAAGCGTGCGGACCCTACGGGTTCGACAACTATTTAGACATGAACGAGACTCGTCTCTGCTCAATAACCAATAGCAGAACCTGGATGCTCATATTGGCTCCCACATATTCTACGAAGATCTTTATCGATCAAACCGCATAACAACATACGTTGTTCCCTTTGTCATTGATATGTTACTTGTCCGAGATTCGATCGTCGGTATCTCAATACCTAGTTCAATCTCGTTACCGGCAAGTCTCTTTACTCGTTCCGTAATGCATCATCCCGCAACTAACTTATTATTCACATTGCTTGCAAGGCTTATAGTGATGTGTATTACCGAGAGGGCCCAGAGATACCTCTCCGACAATCGGAGTGACAAATCCTAATCTCGAAATACACCAACTCAACAAGTACCATCGGAGACACCTGTAGAGCACCTTTATAATCACCCAGTTATGTTGTGACGTTTGGTAGCACACAAAGTGTTCCTCCGGTAAATAGGAGTTGCATAATCTCATAGTCATAGGAACATGTATAAGTCATGAAGAAAGCAATAGCAACATACTAAACGATCAAGTGCTAAGCTAACGGAATGGGTCAAGTCAATCACATCATTCTCTAATGATGTGATCCCGTTTATCAAATGACAACTCACGTCTATGGCTAGGAAACTTAACCATCTTTGATTAACGAGCTAGTCAAGTAGAGGCATACTAGTGACACTCTATTTGTCTATGTATTCACACATGTACTAAGTTTCCAGTTAATACAATTCTAGCATGAATAATAAACATTTATCATGATATAAGGAAATATATAAATAACAACTTTATTATTGCCTCTAGGGCATATTTCCTTCAGTCTCCCACTTGCACTAGAGTCAATAATCTAGTTCACATCACCATGTGATTTAATACAAATATTCACATCTTTATGTGATTAACACCCATAGTTCACATCGTCATGTGATCAACACCCAAAGTGTTTACTAGAGCCAATAATCTAGTTCACATCGCTATGTGATTAACACCCAAAGAGTACTAAGGTATGATCATGTTTTTCTCGTGAGAGAAGTTTAGTCAACGATTCTGTCACATTCAGAGTCATATGTATTTTGCAAATATCCTATATCTACAATGCTCTGCATGGAGCTACTCTAGATAATTTCTCCCACTTTCAATATGTATCCAGATTGAGACTTAGAGTCATCTAGATCAGTGTAAAAGCTTGCACCGATGTAACTCTTTACGATGAACTCTTTTATCACCTCCATAATCGAGAAACATTTCCTTAGTCCTCACTAAGGATATTCTTGACCACTGTCCAGTGATCTACTCCTATATCAAATTTGTATTTCCTTGCCAAACTCAGAGCAAGGTATACAATAGGTCTGGTCATAGCATAGCATACTTTATAGAACCTATGCCTGAGGCATAGTGAATGACTTTTCATTTTCTTTCTATTTTCTGCCATGGTCGGGTTTTGAGTCTTACTCAACTTCACACCTTGTAATACATGCAAGAACCCTTTCTTTGCTTGATCAATTTTGAACTTCTTCAAAACTTTATCAAGGTATGTTCTTTGTGAAAGTCCAATTAAGCGTCTTGATCTATCTCTATAGATCTTGATGCCCAATATATAAGCAGTTTCACCGAGGTCTTTCATTGAAAAACTTTTATTCAAGTATCCATTTATGCTATCCAGAAATTCTATATCATTTCCAATCAACAATATGTCGTCCACATATAATATCAGAAATGCTACAGAGCTCCCACTCACTTTCTTGTAAATACAGGCTTCTCCAAAAGTCTGTATAAAACCATATGCTTTGATCACACTATCAAAGCGTTTATTCCAACTCCGAGAGGCTTGCACTAGTCCATAAATGGATTGCTGGAGCTTGCACACTTTGTTAGCACCTTTCGGATCGACAAAACCTTCTGGTTGCATCATATACAACTCTTCTTCCAGAAATCCATTCAGGAATGCAATTTTGACATCCATTTGCCAAATTTCATAATCATAAAATGTGGCAGTTGCTAACATGATTCGGACAGACTTAAGCATCGCTACGGGTGAGAAAGTTTCATCGTAGTCAACCCCTTGAACTTGTCGAAAACCTTTCGCAACAAGTCGAGCTTTGTAGACAGTAACATTACTATCAGCGTTAGTCTTCTTCTTGAAGATCCATTTATTCTCGATGGCTTGCCGATCATCGGGCAAGTCAACCAAAGTCCACACTTTGTTCTCGTACATGGATCCCATCTCAGATTTCATGGCCTCAAGCCATTTCGCGGAATCTGGCTCATCATCGCTTCCTCATAGTTCGTAGGTTCATCATGGTCAAGATGACCTCCAGAATAGGATTACCGTACCACTCTGGTGCGGACTGTACTTTGGAAGACCTACGAGGTTCTGTAGTAACTTAATCTGAAGTTTCATGATCATCATCATTAACTTCCTCACTAATTAGTGTAGGAATCACTGGAACTGATTTATGTGATGAACTACTTTCCAATTCGAGAGAAGGTACAATTACCTTATCAAGCTCTACTTTCCTCCCACTCACTTCTCTCAAGAGAAACTCCTTCTCTAGAAAGGATCCATCTTAGCAACAAATATCTTGCCTTCGGATCTGTGATAGAAGGTGTACCAAACAGTTTCCTTTGGGCATTCTATGAAGGCGCACTTCTCCGATTTGGGTTCGAGCTTATCAGGTTGAAACTTTTTCACATAAGCATCGCAACCCTAAACTTTAAGAAACGAAAACTTTGGTTTCTTGCCAAACCACAGTTCCTAAGGCGTCGTCTCAACGGATTTTGATGGTGCCCTATTGAAAGTGCAACTATCCCTGGGTGGTTTCGGTAATTCCTAACAACATATAGCTCATTGAGCTAATGCTATTTCAAGATAAATATTTCAGGAAAGCTAAATGATTGGCATGGCATGGATGAGACAAGTAGACCCCTCAAAATTCTAAGGACAAAAGGATTGGCTCAAGCTCAAAGCACAAGACTCTACATTTTCCATTTTAGTGATCCAAGATGACATTGAGTCTATAGGAAAAGCCAATACTATCAAGAGGGGATGAGGTGTTGCTTAATGAGTTTTTTGCTCAAAGTGCTTAGTGATATGCTCCAAAATCCCCCAACTACTTTTTCACATCCACATATGTCCGAAAGCAAAAGTTAAACTCAGCCCCACCGAAACTGTCTATCCGGCGCCACCGAGTTCAGTTGTCATAGCCATTGCGACAAAACCTTGTCTTTTTGGTCTCACCGATGGGGATCTCGGTCTCACCGAGATGGGATTGTAATCTCTCTGTTTCCCTTTGTAACATTTTGGTCAAACCAAGATGAGCGATCGGTCCCTCTGAGATTGCAATACAAACTCATTGTTTCCCTTTCGTAACGTTTCGGTCCAACCGAGATGAGCGAATCGGTCCCATCGAGTTTGCCTGACCAACTCTCTGTGTGACTATTACCAAAATCGGTCTCACCGAGTTTGTGTAATCTGTCTCAATTA
The DNA here is from genome assembly GCF_002162155.2 of Triticum dicoccoides. NCBI lineage: Eukaryota > Viridiplantae > Streptophyta > Magnoliopsida > Poales > Poaceae > Triticum > Triticum dicoccoides. The sequence continues at coordinate 537,335,882 of NC_041391.1, read as the reverse complement.
GATTATGTTATGCCCTAACCCTAACCATATCGGTCCCACCGAGTTGACATGTCGGTCCCACTGAAATTCCTAACGGTCAAATTATTTACTAAATTGGTCCGACCGAGTTTCAGGATACGGTCCCACCGAGTTTGGTAAGTTGTGTGTAACGGTTAGATTTTGTGTGGAGGCTATATATACCACTCCACCCACTCTTCATTCATGGAGAGAGCCATCAGAACATGCCTACACTTCCAACATACATTTTCTGAGAGAGAACCACCTACACTTGTGTTGAGGTCAAGATATTCCATTCCTACCACATAAATCTTGATCTCTAGCCTTCCCCAAGTTGCTTTCCACTCAAACCTTCTTTCCACCAAATCCAAATCCTGTGAGAGAGAGTTGAGTGTTGGGGAGACTATCATTTGAAGCACAAGAGCAAGGAGTTCATCATCAACACACCATTTGTTACTTTTTGGAGAGTGGTGTCTCCTAGATTGGCTAGGTGTCACTTGGGAGCCTCCATCAAGATTGTGGAGTTGAACCAAGGAGTTTGTAAGGGCAAGGAGATCGCCTACTTTGTGAAGATCTACCCTAGTGAGGCAAGTCCTTCGTGGGCGACGACCATGGTGGGATAGACAAGGTTGCTTCTTCCTGGACCCTTCGTGGGTGGAGCCCTCCGTGGACTCACGCAACCGTTACCCTTCGTGGGTTGAAGTCTCCATCAACGTGGATGTACGATAGCACCACATATCGGAACCACGGATAAAAAATCTCCATGGCAACATTGCGTTTGCCTCCTCAAACTCCTCCCTTTACCTTCATATGCAATTGTTTTACATTCCGCTGCTATACTCTTAGAACTGCATGTGTAGGTTGATTGCTTGACTTGTGCTAAGTTGCTAAAATCTGCCAAGAACTAAAATTGGGAAAAGGCTAGATTTTTATTTGGTCAAGTAGTCTAATCACCCCCCTCTAGACATACTTTCGACCCTACAAGTGGTATCAGAGCTTTGGTCTCCATTTGCTTTGATTTCCATAGCTTTTGGTGGTCATAGACTTGGTTTCACAACCTAGGAGAGTATGGCATCTAGCGAGGGAAATTACCACCGTAGAGGTCCTTACTTTGGTGGTACTAATTTTGCTAGTTGGAAGCATAAGATGAAAAATCCATATTCTTGGACATAACCCCGCCGTTTGGGCTATTGTGTGTATTGGCTTGCAAGGTGAATTCTTTGATGGGAGAGAATCGAACCGTGAAGCTACCGCGGAAGAGTTGAAGATGCCGCAATACAATGCTCAAGCTTGTGATATTCTCTTCAACTGATTGTGCCCCGAAGAATTCAACAAAATCAGCCGTCTTGAGAATGCAAAGGAAATTTGGGATACTTTGATTGACATGCACGAAGGTACCGACTTCGTCAAGGAATCCAAATTGGATGTGCTTCAAATTCAACTTGACAAGTTCAAAATGAAGGATGGTGAAAGCATCGCTGAGATGTACTCTAGGCTTGCTCTTATCACAAATGATAGTGCGAGCTTAGGAAGTGAAGAGATGATCGACAAATTCATCATCAAGAAGATCCTAAGAGCCTTGGATGGAAACTATGATACCATGTGCACATTGATCCAAATGATGCCCAATTACAAAGATCTCAAGCCAACGAAAGTCATTGGAAGAATTGTTGCTCATGAGATGTCACTCAAGGATAAGGAGGAGCTCCACAACAAGTCAAGTGGTGCTTACAAAGCCTCATGTGAAGCTCCCACATCATCAAGTGAGAAACAAGCCTTCAATGAAGAATTGAGCCTAATGGTGAAGAACTTCAACAAGTTCTACAAGAGTAGAAGCAAGGAAAGAAGTTCCAAGTCAAGGTCCTACAATGACAAAAGATCTTCTAGTCATGAGCGCAATTGCTACAATTGTGGAAGACCCGGACACTATTCCAATGAGCGTATGGCTCCCTACAAAAGAAGGGAAGATCCTCCAAAAATAAGGAGTAGAAGAGAAGAATCACCATCAAGAGAAAGAAGGAGTAGAGATGATCGTTATGAACAAAGAACATCCCGGAGAAGCAAGGATTCGGAAAGGAAGGACAAGTCGTCAAGGAGCTACACAAAACGAAGACATCAAGCTCATGTTGGTGAATGGGTATCCGGCTCTGACTCCGACAATCACTCGAAGAGAAGCTATCACTCCGACTCCGAATATACTCAAGATGAAGGTGTTGCCAGTCTAGCACTTGTGTCAACCAACTCCTATGACATATTTGACTCACCAAATGAAGGAATTGGAAGATGCTTCATGGCTAAAGGCCCAAAGGTATCACACCCCGAGTATGTTGATTTCAATAGTGATGAAGATGACTTGTTAGGTGATGATGATTTACTTGTTGACAACTCTAGTGATGAATACTATGATGAAACGTCAAATAATCATGCTAATCAAGATAAAACGAATGATAATGATAAGGGGAAGATTGAGCGCCTAACTAAAGAACTAAACACTCTTAAGTTAGCTCATGAAACTATCTTGGAAGATCATCGAGAACTTTTAAAGACTCATCAGAAGTTATGCTTTGAAAAGCTCAACCTTGAGCAAGAGCATGAGTTTTTAAAGGCAATCAATGATGATCTTCGCAAGAAAAGTTCTTCTTACATTGCCAAGCGTTTACTCTTATCTACTTACATGCCACAAGTCAAGTCTAGTAACAAGAACAAGAAAGACTCTTCTTCTAGTAGTAACAATAATCATGCTAAATTCAATGTTGTTGCTTCTAGTAGTTCTCTTGATTCCACTAATGATTCTCTTAGGCAAGCTACACTTGAGCAAGAAAACAGCTTATTGAAGGGAATTATAGAGAAAGGTGTTTACAAGAGCCTTACCGGAAGTAAGCAATTCGAGGAAATTGTACGCAAGCAAGGAAGGCATCGGAAGAATCAAGGTGTTGGTTTTGAACGAAAGTTCAATGCCAATGGAGTTGAGTGGGAAGAAGCTCAATACCCCAATACAAAGTTTGTTCCTCAACAAGAGAAGTATGATCCTACTCCTTTCAAAGGAACACAAGCTCAAGATGATCTTCCACCACAAGACCACAAGCAAAAAGGCAAGGACAGGCTTCAAGAGGAGATTGATGCATTTGAAGAAGCTCCTAAGGCCATGGTCAAGTGGGTTCCCAAGACTACAGCAAGTTCTACTTCATCAAGTACAACTACAACTCCAAGGATTCCCGTCAAGATGATGTCGATCCCAAAGAAGAAGAACTAGAGAGTTCTTGAGGGTGACTCCGCCAACATACTTCACTCATATCAGTTTGGTAAGGACAAGTGCAATCAACTTCCACATCTTGCACTAGTTCAAGGAGTCACAAACCCTCTTGTTGGTAAGACAAGGGACAAGGTAACCTAATGCTTTCATGGACATCATCTTGTGTGTGCATAACTCTATGTCTATGGATATCCTTGTTTGTTCCTTGTGGGACTAACCCATGTAGGTATTCAAAGTGCAACTCACTCCAATGCATTGCTCCAAATGATCTACATCAACATTGAGCATCCACATCTTCAACATCTACATGAAGTCATCATCGACAAAACCCAAGGTTAGTTCATCCCTCTTAGGGGGGATCTCACATCTAGGGGGAGCTTTACTCTAAGAATTGAGCTAAAGCAACTCTAATGGTATGAACACAACAATGCTTTATGTAAAAGTGGTAACCCACTTGTGCTTAAACGATGAGTATGACCTATGATCAAATGTTTTGATTTGACTCCTAAGTCAATATACTCATATATAGATGACCTAGTCATCGCCAATTGTTTGATAGATGCTAGATTGGTTGTGCATGCTTTGCCACATATTTCATTTGCCAATTTATTGTGTGAGCATGTTGATTGCATATTGTACTCATTCAAGGACATCCACTTGTTGTTTTGATTGTTTGGTTTCTTTCCTTTTTGCCAAGTGGATGTACAAGAATTCCTAAGAACCTTCTCTAGCTATCTATGCTTTTCTCGTCTCAAACTCTGTTCATGCTACATCACAAAGTTTGATTAAGCTAGATTCGAACCACTCTATGTGAGGAGCACTCGGAGTCCCCGACTCGTCATAGACTTAAACGTCCAAAACCTCTTTGTGCATTTTGGTCTGACTGATTCACCCTTTTCGGTCATACCGAGATCACTAAGTTGATCTAGGTTTTCAACCTTGGTGCAACCGATTAGAACCTTTCGGTCACACCGAGTTGCAATAACTGCTTGCAGTTTTGCATCTCGGTGCCACCGAGTTATTCCACTCGGTCAGACTGACAGGGTCAGGCTATATATACTCACGGGTCAATTTTTGGAAAATTTTCCGAAACCCTTCGCCCGTGCATAGCCTGTTCTGCCTCTTCGGGCCTCCGGATTGTCCTCTTCGCCGCCAGCAACCTCCCGCCGCTGGTCTCCGCCGCCGTCAAAGGCATTCTGCCCCGCCGTTGCCGCCGTAGCAAGTTCACCGCCGAATTAGGGTATGAACTTGACACCTTGTGCTATTCTTTAACTCCGATACCTAGCACAATGCTTTGCCATGATTCTTGCCACGTTTGAAATCGTCCTATCCAATGAAAACTTCCTATAGATTAGATTTGATTTGAAAATTTAGGGTTAGGTCTCTCCCGAACTCATCTTGGACCGACCGAGTTGTAGAAATCGGTCTCACTGATTTGGCTTAAGCCATTGCACATGTGATTTTCGGTCTGACTGAGAATTGCAAATCGGTGTGACCGAGATCGATTCTCTGTGAAACCCTAGCAGTCTCGGTGCCACCGAACTTTGACTCGGCCTGACCGAGTTCACTAGTTTAGGTTCCAAAAGCTGCTTCGGTATCACCGAGTTTACAAATCAGTAGCTCCGAAATGCTTTTTGTGGAAAACTAAAACTAAGTTTTTGACTCAATTGTTTTGCAAAAACCTCTGTACTTTGTGATGCTCATCTACTCTACCTCATCTATATCTATTCACAGGGTCTACTGTCAGTGAGTTTGCAGAGATGTCTGATCAAAGTGATAGTCAGAACAAGTCAGAGGAGCAAGCTCAAATGAGTGAGGACACTAGTCCCTCAAGCAGTTATGATGAGGGCAGCAGGAGCACTCCCAGCAATTTGCCAAAAGTAGCCACCAGGACAAGGAAGAAGAAAACCTCAGATTCTGAAGATGAGGATTATGTGGCTGTTGAAGATGAGGCCACTTCAAAGAAGACGGTGTTGAAAAAGGAATATGGCAGTTCTGCTACCACAAAGCCAGACATGAACAAGAAGGCACCTACCAGGAGAGTGCCTACATCCAAACACAGGAAGGTTGCCACAGGTGAAACAATGGAGTTCACTCTAGAACCCAAAGAAACTGGAGATGGCAAGAAAAGAAAGGAAAGGGTCAAGAAGACCATTGCCAGAGTTATTGGCAAGCCATCAATGGTGAGATCAGATGATGAAGAGGAAGAGGATGCTGCACCAGCACCCAAAGATCATAAGCTTGATGACCCACAAGTATAGGGGATCTATCGTAGTCCTTTTGATAATGAAGAGTGTCGAACCCAATGAGGAGCAGAAGGAAATGACAAGCGGTTTTCAGTAAGGTTTTCTCTGCAAGCACTGAAATTGTAGGTAACAGATAGTTTTGTGATAAGATAAATTGTAACGAGTAACAAGCAATGAAAGTAAATAAAGTGCAGCAAGGTGGCCCAATCCTTTTGTAGCAAAGGACAAGCCTGGACAATTTCTTATAATGAGAAAAGAGCTCCCGAGGACACATGGGAATTATCGTCAAGTTAGTTTTCATCACGCTCATATGATTCGCGTTTGGTACTTTGATGATTTGATATGTGGGTGAACTGGTGCTTGGGTACTGTCCTTACTTGGACAAGCAACCCACTTATGATTAACCCCTATTGCAATCATCCGCAACTACAAAAGAAGTATTAAGGTAAACCTAACCACAACATTAGACATATGGATCCAAATCAGCCCCTTACAAAGCAACGCATAATCTAGGGTTTAAGCTTCTGTCACTCTAGCAACCCATCATCTACTTATTACTTCCCAATGCCTTCCTCTAGGCCCAAATAATGGTGAAGTGTCATGTAGTCAACATGCACATAACACCACTAGAGGAAAGACAACATACATCTCATCAAAATATCGAACGAATACCAAATTCACATGACTACTAATAGCAAGACTTCACCCATGTCCTTAGGAACAAACGTAACTACTCACAAAGCATATTCATGTTCATAATCAAAGGAGTAATAATATGTATTAAGGATCTGAACATATGATATTCCACCAAATAAACCAATTAGCATCAACTACAAGGAGTAATCAACACTAGGGTTTGTGGTTTTGGATACAAGATTGGATACAAGAGATGAACTAGGGTTTGAGAGGAGATGGTGTTGGTGAAGATGTTGATGGAGATTGACCCCCTCCCGATGAGAGGATCGTTGGTGATGACGATGGTGATGATCCCCCCCCCGGAGGGAAGTTTTCCCGGCAGAACAGCTCTGCCGGAGCCCTAGATTGGTTCCGCCAAGGTTCCGCTTCATGGCGGCGGAGTTTCGTCCCGTAAGCTTGCCTCTGATTTTTTTTCTAGGGTAAAAGCCTTCATATAGCAGAAGATGGGCACCGGAGGGCCACCAGGGGGCCCAGGAGACAGGGGCGCGCCCAGTAGGGGTGGGCGCCCCCCACCCTCCTGGCCAGGGTGTGGGCCCCTTCTGGTGCTTTCTTCACTCAATAATTCTTATTAATTCCAAAAATAGCTTTCAGGGAGTTTCAGCATTTTTGGAGCTGTGCAGAATAGGTTTCCAATATTTGCTCCTGTTCCAGCCGGAATTCGAGCTGCCGGCATTCCCCCTCTTCATGGTAAACCTTGTAAAATAAGAGAGAATAGCCATAAGTACTGAGATAAAATATGTAATAAATGCAATAAATATCGATATAAAAGCATGATGCAAAATGGATGTATCAACTGCCCCAAGCTTAGACCTCGCTTGTCCTCAAGCGAAAGCAAAAAGCGAAAAATATGTCCACATGTTTAGAGATAGAGGTGGCGATAAAAAAAATACGGACATGAGGGCATCATGATCATTCTTATAACAACAACATATATAGATTTTGTCATATGATTTCTTATGCTCAAGTAACAATCAATTCACAATGTCAAGTATGGTTCAAAAACTTCATTGAGAACTAACAAACTATAATCTCAGTCATTGAATCTATTGCAATTTACCATAACATCAGAAAGAGTCAAGAATAGAGCTTTTCAGCAAGTCCACATACTCAACTATCATATAGTCTTCTACAATTGCTAACACTCACGCAATACTTGTGGTTATGGAGTTTTAATCGGACATTGAGAAAGATAGGGGCTTATTGTGTCGCCGCCCAACGTATTCACCTTTGGGTGATGTCAAAAATAATACTTCATGCTAACTTACATCCAATTGGATATATATATATCAGGATCTTTCAAACACGAGGAGCTTGCCAAAGGATAAAAATAAAAGGGAAAGGTGGAGATCACCTTGACTCAAGCATAAAGTAAAAACATAAAGTAAAAGATAGGTCCTTCGCAGAGGGAAGTAGAGGTTTTCATGCACTTTTAGGGTTGGATGCACAAAATATTAATGCAAAAGAACGTCACTTTATATTGCCACTTGTATATGGACCTTTATTATGCAGTCCGTCGCTTTTATTGCTTCCATAACAAGATCGTATAAAGCTTATTTTCTTCACACTAATAGATCATACATATTTAGAGAGAAATTTTTATTGCTTGCACCGATGACAACTTACTTGAAGGATATTACTCAATCCATAGGTAGGTATGGTGGACTCTCATGGCAAAAACTGGGTATAAGGATATTTGGAAGCACAGGTAGTATCTCTACTTGGTGCAAGGAATTTGGCTAGCATGAGGGGAAAGGCAAGATCACCATGTTGGGAAGATCAATGACAATATACTTTAAATGAGATGTGAGAAAACATAAACCATTACGTTGTCTTCCTTGTCCAACATAAACTCTTTTAGCATGTCATACTTAATGAGTGCTCATAATCATAAAAGATGTCGAGGATAGTATATTTGCATGTGAAAACCTCTCTTTCCTTATTACTTCATATTAATTGCAACGATGACCAAAACTACATTTGTCAACTCTCAATAACTTTTATGCCTCATACTTTCTATGTGTGAAGTCGTTACTATCCATAAGATCATTATGAACTCTTTTATTCTTTTTATTCTTTCTACTTCCTCAAGATCATAGCAAGATAGCAAAGCCCTTGACTCAACACTAATCTTTATTATAGATAGCTCACGGACTCGATTACATAAAGAGATCACAAAGCAAAACTAAAAAACTACTTGATACTAAAACTTCAATCTACTGGACCAAGATATTACTAAAAGGATCGAACTAAATAAAACAGTAAAGATAGGAATGTGATGCTGATACGATACCGGGGCACCTCCCCCAAGCTTGGCAGTTGCCAAGGGGAGTGCCCATACCCATGTAATTATGTCTCCTTCTTCACAGTTGGTGTTGTGATCTTCTTGGCGATGATGCCCCTCAGGATACGATTCTCCTCCTCGAGCTTATTGACTTGTTGTTTGAGGTCCATAATTTCTTTGCGGAGCTTGCCCGTAACAGCTAAAGCTTCCTTTACCCAGGGATGCTGCATAGCTTTTGGAGAACAAGTGACCCTCTGTTTCATGTTTTCATAAGAAAGAAATTTAACATTAGAAGGGATGACCGAATTTGGAATAGCTGAGCTATGAAGTTCCCCCATCATGAATCCTGCTTGGAAGCGAGAGGAAACTCCTTGATCCTCCTCCATGGCATCTATCCTTTTCAAGTCGGCCTCCATCTCATTCTCCGTTGATGGTCCAAAGTGATAAGCATCGCTATTTCCTCCTGGACCTAGTATCGGGTGGGACACCCGACTCTCCCCGACCGACTCTTTAGAAGACATCTTGCTCTTAATCTGCAACAGGGACAGCTCGAAACGAAAACAGAGGGTAATTGCGTGATACTGTGGTCAAACCCTTCGGGAGATTATATAATGAATTTTTACCGACCAAAATATGTAACATGCAAGAAAACGGAGTCTGGGAGGCACACGTGGTGGCCACGAGACAGGGGGGGCGCGCCCAGGAAGGGTGGGCACGCCCTCCACCCTCGTGGAGGCCTCGTGTCCTTCCCGGACCACTTCTTTCTTTCCAAAATTCTTAAATATTCCAAACTGGATAGAAATTGCCATTAGAATTCTTTTGGAGTGGGTTTACTTACCGTACCACATACCTATTCCTTTTTGGAGTCTGAAATGTTCTGGAAAGTGTCCCTTATGTATTCCTCCGGGGTTACGGTCTCAATAATATTAGTTTCAACATTGATAGGATTACCTAAGACATAATGTTTGATTCTTTGACCGTTCACCACCCTCGGACGTGGGCCTTTGAAGTTGTTGATTTTTATGGCACTGGAACGATAGACCTCGATAACGTAAGGACCTTCCCCTTTAGAGAGAAGTTTTCCTGCAAAAAATCTTAAACGAGAGTTGAATAATAACACATAATCACCTATGTTGAACTCTCGCTTTTGTATCCTTTTGTCATGTCAGCGTTTGAATTTTTCTTTGAATAGCTTGGCATTCTCATAGGCCTGGGTTCTCCATTCATCAAGTCAGCTAATATCAATAACCTCTTCGCACCGGCAAGTTTGAAGTCATAATTGAGCTCTTTAATAGCCCAGTATGATTTATGTTCAAGTTCAAGAGGTAAGTGACATGATTTTCCATAAACCATCTTATACGGAGACATACCCATAGGATTTTTATATGCAGTTCTATAGGCCCATAATGCATCATCAAGTTTTTTGGACCAGTTCTTTCTAGATCTATTCACAATCTTTTGCAAAATTAATTTGAGCTCTCTATTGCTCAACTCTACTTGACCACTAGACTGCAGGTGATAAGAAGATGCGATTCTATGATTAACATCATACTTAGCAAGCATCTTACGGAAAGCACCATGAATAAATATGAACCACCATCAGTCATAAGATATCTAGGGACTCCAAACCTCGGAAAAATAACTTCTTTAAGTATTTTAATAGAAGTGTTATGATCAGACTACTAGTTGGAATAGCTTCTACCCACTTAGTAACGTAATCAACATCAACTAAAATATGTGTATAACCATTAGAGGCAGGAAAAGGTCCCATATAATCAAAGCCCCAAACATCAAATGGTTCAATAACAAGAGAATAATTCATAGGCATTTCTTGACATCAACTAATATTATCAATTCTTTGACATTCATCACAAGACAAGACAAATTCACGAGCATCTTTGAAGAGAGTAGGCCAATAAAAACCGGATTGTAATACCTTATGTGCAGTTCTATCTCCAGCGTGGTGTCCTCCATATGATTCAGAATGACACTTGCGTAGGATCCGTTCATGTTCATGCTCAGGTACGGAACGTCTAATAACACCATCTACTCCTTCTTTATACAAGTGTGGGTCATCCCAGAAGTAATGTCTTAAATCATAAAAGAACTTTTTCTTTTGCTGGTATGTGAAACTAGGTGGTATAAATTTAGCAACAATGTAATTAGCATAATCAGCATAGCAAGGAGTAGTATGAGAAGCATTAATGACCGCTAATTCTTCATCAGGAAAGCTATCATCAATAGGTAGTGGGTCATCAAGAACATTCTCTAACCTAGACAAGTTGTCTGCAACGGGGCTCTCAGCTCCCTTTCTATCAATAATATTCAAATCAAATTCTTGGAGCTAGAGAACCCATCTAATGTGTCTAGGCTTAGCATCTTTCTTTTCCATAAGATATTTAATAGCAGCATGATCAGTGTGAATAGTAACTTTGGAATCAACAATATAAGGTCTAAACTTATCACAAGCAAACATAACTGCTAAGAACTCTTCTTCAGTAGTGGCATAATTTCTCTGGGCAGTATCAAGAGTTTTACTAGCATACTGGATAACATTCAATTTCTTATCAACTATTTGCCCTAGAACAACACCTACAACATAATCACTAGCATCACACATAATTTCAAAAGGTAAATTCCAATCAGGTGGCTGAACAACAGGTGCAGTGATCAAAGCTTTCTTAAGTATTTCAAATGCTTCCACACAATCATCATCAAAGACGAAAGGAATATCTTTTTGCAATAAATTAGTCAGAGGCCTAGAGATTTTAGAGAAGTTCTTAATGAACCTCCTATAAAAACTGGCATGACCAAGGAAACTTCTTATACCTTTTATGTCCTTGGGACATGGCATCTTTTCAATGGCATCAACTTTAGCTTTATCAACTTCAATACCTCTCTCGGAAATCTTATGCCCCAAGGCAATGCCCTCATTAACCATAAAGTGGCACTTTTCCTAATTCAACACGAGACTAGTGTCTTCACATCTCTACAAAACTCGATCAAGGTTGCTCAAGCAATCAACAAAAGAGCACCCATAAACAGAGAAATCATCCATGAATACCTCACAAATCTTTTCACAAAAGTCAAAGAATATAGACATCACGCATCTTTGAAAGGTAGCAGGTGCATTACATAAACCAAAAGGCATACATCTATAAGAAAAAGTACCAAAAGGGCAAGTAAAAGTAGTTTTTGATTGATCCTCCGCTGGCACAGGTATTTGAGAGAAACCAGAATAACCATCTAGAAAGCATAAATGTGTGTGTTTGGATAGTCTTTCTAGCATTTGATCAATAAAAGGTAAAGGGTAATGATCTTTCTTAGTAGCTTTATTTAATTTACAAAAATCAATTACCATCCTATAACCTGTAATGATTCTTTGCGGGATCAATTCATCTTTATCATTAGGGACAACAGTAATACCTCCCTTTTTAGGAACGTAGTGGACATGACTTACCCAATTGCTATCAGCAACGGGATAAATTATACCTGCCTCAAGGAGCTTTAGTATGTCCTTTCTTACCACTTCTTTCATCTTAGGTTTTAACCGTCGTTGAGGATCTCTAACTGGTTTGGCGTCTTTCTCCACATTTATTTTGTGTTGGCATAGAGTGGTACTAATGCCCTTAAGATCATCCAGAGTATATCCAATAGCAGCACGGTGCTTCTTCAGAGTTTTCAATAATCTTTCTTCTTCTTGCTCTGAAAGGTTAGCACTAATAATAACAGGATATATTTTCTTTTCATCAAGATAAGCGTACTTAAGATTATCAGGTAATGGTTTGAGTTCAAACACGGGATCACCCTTGGGTGGAGGGGGATCCCCTAGGATTTCAACAGGTAAGTTGTGTTCAGAATAGGACCCTGTTGAAGGCACACTTCATCTATTTCCCTTCTTTCATTCATAAACATATCATTTTCATGGTCTAGCAAATATTGTTCTAACGGATCATTTGGAGGCACGGCAATAGAAGCAAGACCAATAATCTCATCTTTACTAGGTGATTTTTTATCATGGGGTTGTCTACGAAACTTAGCAAAATTAAACTCATGAGACATATCCCCTAAGCCAATTTCAACAATATCCTTTTCGCAATCAAGCCTAGCATTAACAGTATTCAAGAAGGGTCTACCAAAAATAATGGGACAAAAATCATCTTGTGGGGAACTAAGAACAAGAAAATCAGCAGGATATTTGACCTTCCCACACAAGACTTCAACATCTCTAACAATCCCAACTGGTGAAATAGTATCTCTATTGGCAAGCTTGATAGTAACATCAATACCTTACAATTCAGCGGGTGCAATATCATGCATAATTTCTTTATATAAGTCATAGGGTATTGCACTACCACTAGCACCCATATCACATAAGCCATGATAACAATGATCTCCTATTTTAATAGAAATAACAGGCAAGCCTACAACCGGTCTATGTATCTTAGCATCTAGTCTAACAATATTAGCAGTCTCACCATAGAAATAAATAACATGCCCATCTAAATTATCATCCAAGAGATCTTTAACCATAGCAATACTAGGTTCAACTTTGATTTTCTCAGGAGGTGTAAAAGTTCTAGTATTACTCTTACGAACAACAGACGAAGTTTTAGCATGATCCTTTATCCTAACAGGAAAAGGAGGTTTCTCAACATAAGTAGTAGGAACAATAGGATCATTATAAGTGACAGTCTTTTCTTCAACTGTAATCGGTGCAACTACTTTTACTTCAATGGGAGGATTATATTTAAAACACTTCTCCTTAGGGAGATCAACGTGAGTAGCAAAAGATTCACAAAAACCAGCTACTATCTTAGAGTCAAGTCCATACTTAGCGCTAAATCCACGAAAAACATCGGTATCCATAAAAGATTTAACACAATCAAACTTAGGTGTTATACCTAACTCCTTACCATCGTCGGAGCCCCAATCTTCAGAGTTGCGTTTAATTCTTTCCAATAAATCCCATTTGAATTCAATAGTCTTCAGCATATAAGAACCAGCACAAGAAGTATCGAGCATGTTGCGATCATTGGGAGAAAGCCGAGCATAAATTTTTTGAATAATCATTTCTCTAGAGAGCTCATGATTGGGGCATGAATATAACATTGACTTAAGCCTCCCCCAAGCTTGAGCGCTGCTTTCTCCTTCGCGAGGCTAGAAATTATATATTTAATTACGATCACGATGAACAAGATGCATAGGATAGAACTTCTAGTGAAATTCCAACTTCAATCATTTATAATTCCAAGATCTTGTACCATCACATAGCCTATACCATGTCAATGCATCTCCCTTCAAAAATAAAGGGAAGACCTTCCTTTTGACAACATCATCGGGAATACCTGCAAGCTTAAATAATCCACAAACTTCATCCACAAAGATAAGGTGTAAATCGAGATGCAATGTTCCATCTCCCGCAAAGGGATTAGCTAGCAATTTCTCTATCATACCCGAAGGAATCTCAAAGTAAATATTTTCAGTAGGTTCAGTAGGTTGAGGAGCAACTCTTTGCTCTTCTGGTCGGGGTGAAGATACCCCGAACAAGTCCCTCAAAGGATTAATTTCCATACTAACAAGTGACAGAAAATTTTAGCACAATATATAAATGTTTCCCTACCAAGTTCCACTCACCAAAGGCACTTCACTCCCCGGCAACGGCGCCAGAAAAGAGTCTTGATGACCCACAAGTATAGGGGATCTATCATAGTCCTTTCGATAAGTAAGAGTGTCGAACCCAATGAGGAGCAGAAGGAAATGACAAGCGGTTTTCAATAAGGTTTTCTCTGCAAGCACTGAAATTGTAGGTAATAGATAGTTTTGTAATAAGATAAATTATAACGAGTAACAAGCAATGAAAGTAAATAAAGTGAAGCAAGGTGGCCCAATCCTTTTTGTAGCAAAGGACAAGCCTGGACAATTTTTCATAATGATAAAGGAGCTCCCGAGGACACATGGCAATTATCGTCAAGCTAGTTTTCATCACGCTCGTATGATTCACGTTCGGTACTTTGATAATTTGATATGTGGGTGGACCGGTGCTTGGGTACTACCCTTACTTGGACAAGCAACGCACTTATGATTAAGCCCTATTGCAAGCATCCGCAACTACAAAAGAAGTATTAAGGTAAACCTAACCACAACATTAGACATATGGATCCAAATCAGCCCCTTACGAAGCAACGCATAAACTAGGGTTTAAGCTTCTGTCACTCTAGCAACCCATCATCTACTTATTACTTCCCAATGCCTTCCTCTAGGCCCAAATAATGGTGAAGTGTCATGTAGTCGACATTCACATAACACCACTAGAGGAAATACAACATACATCTCATGAAAATATCGAACGAATAGCAAATTCACATGACTACTAATAGAAAGACTTCACCCATGTCCTCAGGAACAAACGTAAGTACTCACAAAGCATATTCATGTTCATAATCAAAGGAGTAATAATATGCATTAAGGATCTGAACATATGATCTTCCACCAAATAAACCAATTAGCATCAACTACAAGGAGTAATCAACACTACTAGCAACCCACAGGTACCAATTTGTGGTTTTCGATACAAGATTGGATACAAGAGATGAACTATGGTTTGAGAGGAGATGGTGCTGGTGAAGATGTTGATGGAGATTGACCCCCTCCCAATGAGGTGATCGTTGGTGATGACGATGGTGATGATTTCCCCCTCCCGGAGGGAAGTTTCCCCGGCAGAACAGCTCTGCCGGAGCCCTAGATTGGTTCCGCCAAGGTTCCACTTCGTGGCGGCGGAGTTTCATCCCGTAAGCTTGCCTCTGATTTTTTCCATTGTAAAGGCATTCATATAGCAGAAGATGGGCACCGGATGGCCGCCAGGGGGCCCAGGAGACAGGGGGCGCGCCCAGTAGGGGTGGGCGCGCGCCCCACCCTCCTGGCCAGGGTGTGGGCCCCCTCTGGTGCTTTCTTTGCTCAATAATTCTTATTAATTCCAAAAATAGCTTTCGTGGAGTTTCAGGATTTTTGGAGCTGTGCAGAATAGGTTTCCAATATTTGCTCCTTTTCCAGCCAGAATTCCAACTGCCGGCATTCCCCCTCTTCATGGTAAACCTTGTAAAATAAGAGAGAATAGCCAAAAGTACTAAGATAAAATATGTAATAACAGCCCATAATGCAATAAATATCGATAAAAGCATGATGCAAAATGTATGTATCAAAGCTCATGGGAGATGAAATTAAGTCAGGGGCTGCTCCATCTATGCCCAAAGCTGCTCCCAAGGCTGCTGCTCCAGCTCCAAAGCCTAAACCCAAGAGGAACACCAGAAGTATACCTGCTGCAGAGAAGAACAAGGCCCCAGTGCCTGAAGCTGCTGAAGAAGAAGATGATTCACTTGTTTTGAGGAAGTTGAAGCCCAAGATTCCTGACCATAATGATGCTCATCCAGTAGCTGAAGACATGCACATCAGAAAGGATGCTGGACTGAGATTGTGGAGACAGTCAGATCCATATGCTGTGAGGAGAAGGACAGGAGTTGACTACTGATTTCTCACAAAGGAGCAACAATATTTTTATGAGACAATTTTGCTTGACAAGAAGCCCATTGTGTGTGACATGAGATGGATCAACTGGGACTACATCAAGAAAAATGAAGGTCACTATCCAGGAGTATATGACTGCTTCAAAGCATGTGGAGTTGATGAATTTGTTGCCCAGAAGCTCACCAAGTGGAATGATGAGCTCATCATGAAGTTTTACTCCACAGCTCACTTCTACCTAGATGGGAAGATCATCTGGATGTCTGAAGGTACTAGGTACCAATCCACTGTTGAAGAATGGGCTCAGTTGATCAATGCCCCAAAATAAAATGAAGATGACTTGGATTTATATGCTAAGAAGAAGAAAGACCACAACTCTATGGCACACATGTATAGAGAGATCCCAGATAAAGCTTTGGAAACCCACAAGCTTGCATCTATGCACTTCTTGTTGTCTGGTCTGCCTACAATCAACTGGTTTCTTAGGCACACATTGCTACCCAAGTCTGGAGATCATAAGATGATCAGAGGACATGCTATCAACTTGCTGCATTTGTTTGATGTGCCTCCAAAATTCAAAGTCATGAGTCTGATTGTGAAAACAATCAAGAGAACAATAGCTGATTAGAAGAGAAGTTGTGGGTATGCTCCACACATTCAGGAGCTCATCAACTCAAAGATGGGCACAGGCACATATCTATTGGATAAGGAGCATCTACCCTTATATCCTGAGTTTGAAGATAACACGGTTGAGATGAATGAGGAGGAACCATCATCTGTGCAAGCACATGAGAAGAGAGAGAAGGCAAGGATAGAGAAAGCTGCAAAGATGCCAACTGCTGAAGAGGCATCTCAAGTGTTCCTGAAGAGCAAGCAAGAACAGCTTGGCTATCTGATTGCCTCCACCTTGAGGATTGAGAAGTGCTTGGCCACCTTGACTCAAAACCATGAGAGTTTGGAGAGGATCATTGAGCAGAAATTCTATGCTCTTGATGTCAAGGTCACTGAGATCCAAACAGCAGTTGAGCAACTCTAGGAGGATGTGGAGGAGAAGAAGGGCAAGTCTACTATAGATGCATTTGCTAGAGTGCCCAGAGGACAGAGATCTGCTGCAGTGCATGTTCCAGATACTAGAGTTACATCATCTGCACCAGCTGCCACAGCTTCAGTGACACCAGCTCTAGCAGCTACTCCACCAGCTCCAGCTACATCAACTGATGCTTTCGTCCTTGGCGTCATCTCTACACCACCTCGTGAAGACCAAGCCTGAGAGTCGTTAAGCACTATGCATTTTTGAACTTTTTGGTAACTTGTTGCCAAAGGAGAAAAAATGTATAGATCATAGGCTTCAAGAGAATGTTGCTTTTTATCTCTCTTGTTTTTGGTGGTTGAACTTCTTTATTGTGTGCTTGCTTGATACACTATATCTTTTGTGAGATACTTGGATGATCATGTGTTTGCTCATATGCTATGCTACCCTTAATGCTTGTTGGATGATATATCTCTTATATCCTTATATGATCATTCACTTTGCTTGGTTATGAGTGCATATGTTAAATTATTATCATTTTGAGCGCTCCACAAAGATGTATGTGACATGAAAGAGTAACCCATAGTCCTAACACATTGTGCATTTGCAGTCCAAAGCAAATTTTAAATAGTGCACAAATTTAGGGGGACCTCTTACTTATCACATACTTCTCAAAGCGACGATGTTTTTCAATCTTATTATCATTTGTCAAAGCTTTGATCTATATGTTGTCATCAATTACCAAAAAGGGGGAGATTGAAAGTGCAACTATCCCTGGGTGGTTTTGGTAATTCCTAACAACATATAGCTCATTGAGTAATGCTATTTCAAGATAAATATTTCAGGAAAGCTAACTGATTGGCATGGCATGGATGAGACAAATGGACCCCTCAAAATGCCAAGTACAAAAGGATTGGCTCAAGCTCAAAGCACAAGACTCTACATTTTCCATTTTAGTGATCCAAGATCACATTGAGTCTATAGGAAAATCCAATACTATCAAGAGGGGATGAGGTGTTTCTTAATGAGTTTTTTGCTCAAAGTGCTTAGTGATATGCTCCAAAATCCCTCAACTACTTTCTCACATTCACATATGTCCCAAACCAAAAGTCAAACTCGGCCCCACCGAAACTGTCTATCCGGCACCACCGAGTTCAGTTGTCATAGCCATTGCCACAAACCCTAGTCTTTTCGGTTTCACCGATGGGGATCTCGGTCTCACCGAGATGGGATTGTAATCTCTCTGTTTCCCTTTGTAACGTTTCGGTCAAACCGAGATGAGCGATCGGTCCCACCAATATTTCAATGCAAACTCACTGTTTCCCTTTCGTAACGTTTCGGTCCAACCGAGATGAGCGAATCGGTCGCGCCGAGTTTGCCTGACCAACTCTCTGTCTGACTATTACCAAAATCAGTCTCACCGAGTTTGTGTAATCGGTCTCACCGAGATTACGTTATGCCCTAACCCTAACCATATCGGCCCCACCAAGTTGACATGTCGGTCCCACTGAAATTCCTAACGGTCACATTATTTACTAAATCGGTCTGATTGAGTTTCAGGATTCGGTCCCACCAAGTTTGGTAAGTTGTGTGTAATGGTTAGATTTTGTGTGGAGGCTATATATACCCCTCCACCCACTCTTCATTCGTTGGGACAGCCATCAGAACATGCCTACACTTCCAACATACATTTTCTGAGAGAGAACCACCTACACTTGTGTTGAGGTCAAGATATTCCATTCCTACCACATAAATCTTGATCTCTGGCCTTCCCCAAGTTGCTTTCCACTCAAACCTTCTTTCCACCAAATCCAAATTCTGTGAGAGAGAGTTGAGTGTTGGGGAGACTATCATTTGAAGCACAAGAGCAAGGAGTTCATCATCAACACACCATTTGTTACTTCTTGGAGAGTGGTGTCTCCTAGATTGTCTAGGTGTCACTTGGGAGCCTCCGACAATATTGTGGAGTTGAACCAAGGAGTTTGTAAGGCTTCTACATCAACACCATAGCCCTTCTGATGAGTTGTGAGTAGTTTACCACAGACCTTCGGGTCCATAGTTATTAGCTAGATGGCTTCTTCTCTCTTTTTGGATCTCAATACAATGTTCTCCCCCTCTCTTGTGGAGATCTATTCGATGTAAACTCTTTTTGCGGTGTGTTTGTCGAGATCCAATGAATTGTGGGTTTATGATCAAGTTTATGTATGAGAAATATTTGAATCTCCTCTGAATTCTTTTATGTATGATTGATTTATCTTTGCAAGTCTCTTCGAATTATCAGTTTGGTTTGGCCTACTAGATTGATCTTTCTTGCCATGGGAGAAGTGCTTAGATTTGGGTTCAATCTTGCGGTGTCCTTACCCAGTGACAGAAAGGGTTGCAAGGCACGTATTGTATTGTTGCCATCGAGGATAAAAAGATGGGGTTTATATCATATTGCATGAGTTTATCCTTCTACATCATGTCATCTTGCTTAATGCGTTACTCTGTTCTTTATGAACTTAATACTCTAGATGCAGGTAGGAGTTGGTCGATGTGTGGAGTAATAGTAGTAGATGCAGGCAGGAGTCGGTCTACTTGTTGTGGACGTGATGCCTATATACATGATCATGCCTAGATAATCTCATAACTATTCGCTTTTCTATCAATTGCTCGACAGTAATTTGTTCACCCACCGTAATACTTATGCTATCTTGAGAGAAGCCTCTAGTGAAACCTATGGCCCCCGGGCCAATCTTTTATCGTATTTTCTTTCAGTATACTTTTATTTGCATCTTTACTTTTTGCATCTATAATATAAAATACCAAAAATATATTTATCTTATCATACTATCTCTATCAGATCTCACTTTCGCAAGTGGTCGTGAAGGGAGTGACAACCCCTTTATTGCGTTGGTTGCGAGTTCTTTGTTTGTTTGTGTAGGTGCGTGGGACTTTTGAGGAGCCTCCTACTGGATTGATACCTTGGTTCTCAGAAACTGAGGGAAATACTTACGCTACTATTGCTGCATCACCCTTTCCTCTTCAAGGAAAAGCAACGCAAGCTCAAGACGTAGCAAGAAGGATTTCTGGCGCCGTTGTCGGGGAGGTCTTCGCTCAAGTCAAGACATACCAAGTACCCATCACAAACTCATCTCCCTCGCATTTACATTATTTGCCATTTGCCTCTCGTTTTCCTCTCCCCCACTTATCCCTTGCCGTTTTATTTGTCCTCTCTTTCTCAATCTCTCTCTCTCTCTTTTGCTTGCTTTCTTCTTCCTCGCTTTTGTTTGCCGTTATGTCTGAAATTGGGGAGATTATCGTCGATATGGACAATAATGATAACATGGAAAATTCTGAGGCTCCGGCTGAAGAACCCCCTACCCCGCATACTAAAAAGTTTTGTATCGGTAGTGGTAACATTATTGGAGAAGGTGTTATTCAAGATTTCTTTACTTGTCCCGGTGCTTTACCTTCCATGGGTGGTTCTATTCTTCATAAAACTAGTAGTCTTGTGGATTCTATCACTATGCTTGTAGTTGAACTTGAAAGACAATTTATGCATATGCATGCTTGCATACAAAGAATTTTTCTAGAATTTTCCAATATTGAGCATTCTTCTGTTAAGCGCATTGTTACTATATTTTTGGCTCATGAGTTTAGATTTATAATAAGAGAGGCCAAAGAAATCTTTGCGCACTATAGGGTGGACGCCGGTCATCCTCCCATAGAGGCGGTCCTCTTTGATCAAGAGGAAATTAGGCGTTTTCAATCTTTGAACTATGTCGCTTTCAATGAAAACCTTAGAAAAAAGGTTCCTACCAATGTCTTGCTTGATAGAATTTCCGAACTTAATAATGATTTTGCTCTTCGAAATAATGAGCTAGGATACTCTCTTGAGTATAGGCTCACGAGATTTTGCCAAAAGAATGCTTTTAGTGATGAATTAGTTGTGCATTATGAAGGGCCAAAGGAGGAACCCATTCCTCCTGAGATTGATCTTGGGGACTTTTGTCCGCTAAATTTAGCCCTTTTGATTATTTTTGCTTGCCTCAAAGAAAACTTGCTGCCGAACATAGAGAATATGAGATGAGTTTTCAAGATCAATCTTATTATTATGGCACTACTTAGATCTATCTTCTCTTTCATGCCTAGCTAGGGGCGTTAAACGATAGCCGTAGTTGGGAGGCAACCCAATTTTCTTTATGTTTTTTGTTTTTGTTCCTGTTTAGTAATAAATTTTTCATCTACTTTCTATTTAGATGTGTTTTCATGCTTTAATTAGTGTCTGTGCCAAGTAGAACCTATAGGATTCTATGATGATAGTTGATTTGATTCTGCTGAAAAACAGAAACTTTGTGCTCACCAGAAAAAATTCAGTAAATCACAAAACATGCTTTTGCATTGATTCTTTTTTATGCTGATCAATAAACAAATTTTCCAGTACTTCCTATTTTATTAGGATTTTTAGAGTCCTACAAGTTTGCGTTAGTTACAGATTGCTACAGACTGTTTTGTTTTTGACAGATTCTGTTTTTCGTGTGTTGTTTGCTTATTTTGATGCATCTATGGCTAGTATGTAAGGGTATGAACCATAGAGAACTTGGAATACAGTAGGTTTAACACCAAAATAAATAAATAATGAGTTCATTACAGTACCTTATGTGGTGGTTTTGTTTTCTTTCACTAACGGAGCTTACAAGATTTCCTGTTGAGTTTTGTGTTGTGAAGCTTTCAAGTTTTGGGTAAAGCTTTTATGGACTATGGAATAAAGAGTGGCAAAAACCTAAGCTTGGGGATGCCCAAGGCACCCCAAGATATTCAAGAATAGCCAAAAGCCTAAGCTTGGGGATGCCCCGGGAAGGCATCCCCTCTTTCGTCTTTGTTCATTGGTCACTTTACTTGGAGCTATATTTTTATTCGCCATATGATATGTGTTTTGCTTGGAGCGTCGTGTATTATATTAGTCTTTGCTTTTTAGTTTACCACAATCATCCTTGCTGTACACACCTTTTGGGAGAAGCCTATTTTATTGAATTTATTAGAATTTGCTATGTGCTTCACTTATATCTTTCGAGCTAGATAGTTTTTGCTCTAGTACTTCACTTATATCTTTTAGAGCATGGTGGTGGCTTGATTTTATAGAAATTGCTAGTCTCTCATGCTTCACTTATATTATTTTGAGAGTATTTTAGAACAGCATGGTATTTGCTATGGTTATAAATTGGTCCTAGAATGGTAGGCATCCAAGTTGGGTATAATAAAAACTATCATAGGAAGTGAATTGGATGCTATGATCAATTTGATACTTGATAATTGTTTTGAGATATGGAGGTAGTGATATTAAAGTCATGCTAGTTGGGTGATTATGAATTTAAAGAATGCTTGTGTTGAAGTTAGCAAGTCCCATAGCATGCACGTATGGTTAAAGTTGTGTAACAAATTTGAAACATGGAGTGTACCTGGCTTGTGCATCCTTATGAGTGGCGGTCGGGGACGAGCGATGGTCTTTTCCTACCAATCTATCCCTCTAGGAGCATGCATGTAGTGCTTGATTTTTGATGACTTCTAAATTTTTGTAATAAGTATATGAGTTCTTTTGACTAATGTTGAGTCCATGGATTATACGCACTTTTACCTTTCCACCATTGGTAGCCTCTTCGGTACCGTGCATTGCCCTTTCTCACCTTGAGAGTTGGTGCAAACTTCGCCGGTGCATCCAAACCCCGTGATATGATACGCTCTATCACACATAAACCTCCTTATATCTTCATCAAAACAGCCACCATACCTACCTATTATGACATTTCCATAGCCATTCCAAGATATATTGCCATGCAACTTTCCACCGTCCCGTTCATCATTATCATGACATACTTTACTTTTGTCATATTGCCATTGCATGATCATGTAGTTGACATCGTATTTGTGGCAAAGCCACCATGCATAATTTTTCATACATGTCACTCTTGATTCATTGCACCATCCTGGTACACCGCCAGAGGCATTCATATAGAGTCATATCTTGTTCTAGTATCGAGTTGTAATTCATGTGTTGTAATCAATTAAAGTGTGATGATCATCATTATTAGAGCATTGCCCAAAAAGGAAAAAAAGGAAAAAAAGAAAAAAAAGAAAGGCCAAAAAAAGAAAGGCCAAAGAAAAAAAGAAAAAAAGAAAAAAAAGAAAAAGGGCAATGCTACTATCTCTTTTTCCACACTTGTGCTTCAAAGTAGCACCATGTTCTTCATGTAGCGAGTCTCATATCTTGTGCTTCAAAGTAGCACCATGTTTTTCATATAGTGAGTCTCATATGTTGTCACTTTCATATACTAGTGGGAATTTTTCATTATAGAACTTGGCTTGTATATTCCTACGATGGGCTTCCTCAAATGCCCTAGGTCTTCGTGAGCAAGCAAGTTGGATGCACACCCACTAGTTTTCTTTTGATGAGCATTCATTTATAGCTCTAGTGCATCCGTTGTATGGCAATCCCTACTGCTCATGTTGACATCAATTGATGGGCATCTCCATAGCCCGTTGATTATCCTTGTCAATGTGAGACTTTCTCCTTTTTTGTCTTCTCCACACAATCCCCATCATCATATTCTATTCCACCCATAGTGCTATATCCATGGCTCACGCTCATGTATTGCATGAAGGTTGAAAAAGTTTGAGATTATTTAAGTATGAAACAATTCCTTGGCTTGTCATCGGGGGTATAGAAGTTGGGAACCTCTTTGTGTGACGAAAATGAAGCATAGCCTAACTATATGAGTTTGTAGGGATGAACTTTCTTTTGCCATGTTATTTTGAGAAGACATGATTACATTGATTAGTATGCTTGAAGTGTTACTATTTCTTTTATCAATATGAACTTTTATTTTGAATCATTTGGATCTGAACATTCATGCCACAATAAAGAAAATTACATTGAGAATTATGCTAGGTAGCATTCCACATCAAAAATTCCATTTTTATCATTTACCTACTCGAGGACGAGCAAGAATTAAGCTTGGGGATGCTTGATACGTCTCCAATGTATCTATAATTTTTGATTGTTCCATGCTATTATATTACCCCTTTTGGATGTTTATGGGCTTTATTTTACACATTTATATCATTTTTGGGACTAACCTACTAACCGGAGGCCCAGCCCGTATTGTTATTTTTTTACCTATTTCAGTATTTCGAAGAAAAGGAATATCAAACGGAGTCCAAACGGAATGAAACCTTCGGGAGCGTGATTTTTGGAACGAACGTGATCTAGAGGACTTGGTGTGCAAGCCAAGAAGCAGCCGGGGCGGCCACGAGATAGGAGGGCGTGCCCACCCCCTCTGGGCGCGCCCCCTATCTTGTGGGCCCCTCGGGCAGCCACCGGCGTACTTCTTCTTCCTATATAAGCCTACGTACCCTGAAAACATCCAGGGAGCCAACTAAACACAATTTCCACCACCGTAACCTTCTGTATCCGCGAGATCCCATCTTGGAGCCATCGCCAGCGCTCCGCCGGAGGGGGAATCGACCACAGAGGGCTTCTACATCAACACCATAGCCCTTCCGATGAGTTATCAGTAGTTTACCACAAACCTTTGGGTCCATAGTTATTAGCTAGGTGGCTTCTTCTCTCTTTTTGGATCTCAATACAATGTTCTCCCCCTCTCTTGTGGAGATCTATTCGATGTAAACTCTTTTTGCGGTGTGTTTGTCGAGATCCGATGAATTGTGGGTTTATTATCAAGTTTATCTATGAGAAATATTTGAATCACCTCTGAATTCTTTTACGTATGATTGAGTTATCTTTGCAAGTCTCTTCGAATTATCAGTTTGGTTTGGCCTACTAGATTGATCTTTCTTGACATGGGAGAAGTGCTTAGATTTGGGTTCAATCTTGCGGTGTCCTTACCCAGTGACAGAAAGGGTTGCAAGGCACGTATTGTATTGTTGCCATCGAGGATAAAAAGATGGGGTTTATATCATATTGCATGAGTATATCCCTCTACACCATGTAATCTTGCTTAATGCATTACTCTGTTCTTTATGAACTTAATACTATAGATGCAGGCAGGAGTCGGTCGATGTGTGGAGTAATAGTAGTAGATGCACGCAGGAGTCGGTCTACTTGTTGCGGACGTGATGCCTATATACATGATCATGCCTAGATAATCTCATAACTATTCGCTTTTCTATCAATTGCTCGATAGTAATTTGTTCACCCACCGTAATACTTATGCTATCTTGAGAGAAGCCTCTAGTGAAACCTATGGCCCCCAGGCCAATCTTTCATCGTATTTGCTTTCAGTCTACTTTTAGTTGCATCTTTACTTTTTGCATCTATAATCTAAAATACCAAAAATATATTTATCTTATCATACTATCTTTATTAGATCTCACTTTTGCAAGTGGCCGTGAAGGGATTGACAACCCTTTATTGTGTTGGTTGCGAGTTCTTTGTTTGTTTGTGTAGGTGCGTGGGACTTTTGAGGAGCCTCCTACTGGATTGATACCATGGTTCTCAAAAACTGAGGGAAATACTTAGGCTACTATTGTTGCATCACCCTTTCCTCTTCAAGGAAAACCAATGCAAGCTCAAGACATAGCAAGCATCAACACTCATTGGACCGCATACATTGGTATGTATTATTTCCAACAAGTCAGTAGCTCGTTCCATTGTTCCGGAGAATGGAATTTTAGTCATCTTACCCAAAAGGCACGGTTCGCAAGCATCAAATGATTCATAACCAAATGATTCCAAAAATCAATCTTTGTGGAGTTTCTTCATGCGCTTTACACCGATATGACCCAAACGGCAGTGCCACAAATAAGTTGCACTATCATTATCAACTTTGCATCTTTTGGCATCAATATTATGAATATGTGTATCACTACGATCGAGATCCAACAAACTATTTTCATTAGGTGTATGACCATCGAAGGTATTATTCATGTAAACAGAATAACAATTATTCTCTGACTTTAAATGAATAATTGTATTGCAATAAACATGATCACATCATATTCATGCTCAACGCAAACGCCAAATAATATTTATTTAGGTTTAACACTAATTCCGAAAGTATAGGGAGTGTGCGATGATGATCATATCAATCTTGGAACCACTTCCAACACACATCGTCACTTCACCTTCAACTAGTCTCTGTTTATCATGCAACTCCTGTTTCGAGTTACTAATTTTTAGCAACCGAACAAGTATCAAATACCCAGGAGCTACTATAAACACTAGTAAGGTACACATCAGTAACCTATATATCAAATATACCCTTGTTCACTTTGCCATACTTCTTATCCACCAAATATTTGGGGTAGTTCCACTTCCAGTGACCATTTCCTTTGCAGTAGAAGCACTCAGTTTCAGCCTTAGGTCTAGCTTTGGGCTTCTTCACGGGAGTGACAACTTGTTTGCCATTCTTCTTGAAGTTCCCTTTCTTTCCCTTTGCCCTTTTCTTGAAACTAGTGGTCTTGTTTAATCATCAACACTTGGTGCTTTTTCTTGATTTCTACCTTCGTCGATTTCAGCATCACGAAGAGATCGGGAATCATTTTCGTCATCCCTTGCATACTATAGTTCATCACGAAGTTGCAGTAACTTGGTGATGGTGACTAGAGAACTCTGTCAATTACTATCTTATCTAGAAGATTAACTCCCACTTGATTCAAGTGATTGTAGTACCCAGACATTCTGAGCACGTGCTCACTAGTTGAGCAATTCTCCTCCATCTTTTAGCTATAGAACTTGTTGGAGACTTCATATCTCTCAACTCGGGTATTTGCTTGAAATGTTAACTTCAACTCCTGGAACATCTCATATGGTCCATGACGTTTCAAAAATGTCTTTGAAGTCCCGATTCTAAGCCTTAAGCATGGTGCACTAAACTATCAAGTAGTCATCATATTGAGCTAGCCAAACGTTCATAACGTCCGCATCTGCTCCTGCAATAGGTTTGTCACCTAGCAGTGCATCAAGGACATAATTCTTCTGTGCAGCAATGAGGATAAACCTGAGATCACGGACCCAGTCTGCATCATTGCTACTGTCATCTTTCAACTTAGTTTTCTCTAGGAACACATATAAAACATAGGGAACTAACAACAGGAGCTATTGATCTACAACATTATTTTAAAAATACTATCAGGACTAAGTTCATGATAAATTAAAGTTTAATTAATCATATTACTTAAGAACTCCCACTTAGATATACATCCCTCTAATCATCTAAGTGATTACGTGATCCAAATCAACTAAACCAAAACCGATCATCACGTCAGATGGAGTAGTTTTCAATGGTGAACATCACTATGTTGATCATATCTACTATATGATTCACGCTCGACCTTTTGGTCTCCAGTGTTCCAAGGCCATATCTTCATATGTTAGGCTCGTCAAGTTTAACCCGAGTATTTCTGCGTGTGCAAAACTGGCTTGCACCCGTTGTAGATGAACGTAGAGCTTATCACACCCAATCATCACGTGGTGTCTCGGCACAACGAACTTTGGCTACGGTGCATACTCAAGGAGAACACTTATACCTTGAAATTTAGTGAGAGATTATCTTATAATGCTACCGTCGAACTAAGCAAAATAAGATGTATAAAAGATAAACATCACATGCAATCAAAATATGTGATATGATATGGCCATCATCATCTTGTGCCTTTGATCTCCATCTCCAAAGCATCGTCATGATCTCCATCGTCACCGGCATGACACCATGATCTCCATCATCTTGATCTATATCAATGTGCCGTCACATGGTCATCTCTCCAACTATTGCTATCGCATAGCGATAAAGTAAAGCAATTATTTGGCGCTTGCATCTTATGCAATAAAGAGACAACCATAAGGCTACCTCCAGTTACCAATAACTTCAACAAAACATGATCATCTCATACAACAACTTATATCTCATCACGTCTTAACCATATCACATCATAGAATGCCCTGCAAAAATAAGTTAGACGTCCTCTACTTTGTTGTTGCAAGTTTTACGTGGCTGCTACGGGCTGAGCAAGAACCGTTCTTACCTACGCATCAAAACCAAAATGATAGTTCATCAAGTTGATGTTGTTTTCACCTTCTCAAGGACCGGGCGTAGTCACACTCGGTTCAACTAAAGTTGGAGAAACTAACACCCGCCAGCCACCTGTGTGCAAAGCACGTCGGTAGAACCAGGCTCGCGTAAGCGTACACGTAATGTCGGTCCGGGCCGCTTCATCCAACAATACCCTTGAACCAAAGTATGACATGCTGGTAAGCAGTATGACTTGTATCGCCCACAACTCACTTGTGTTCTACTCGTGCATATAACATATATGCATAAACCTGGCTCGGATGCCACTGTTGGGGAACATAGTAATTTAAAAAATTTCCTACGCACATGCAAGATCATGGTGATTGATACGTCTCCATCGTATCTATAATTTATGAAGCATTCATGCTATTTTATTATCTGTTTTGAATGATTAGGGGCTTTATTATACACTTTTATATTACATTTTGGACTAACCTATTAACCGGAGGCCCAACCCATATTGTTGTTTTATTGCCTGTTTCAGTATTTTGAAGAAAAGGAATATCAAACGGAGTCCAAACGGAATGAAACCTTTGGAAACGTGATTTTTGGAAAGGATATGATCCGGGAGACTTGGAGTTCAAGCCAGGGAAGGCTCGAGGAAGCCAGGAGATAGGAGGGCGCGCCCACCCCCCTGGGCGCGCCCCCTGTCTCCTGGGCCCCTCGAGACTCCCCCGACCGACTTATTTCGCCTATATAAGTCCACGTACCCTAAAAACATCGAATACAAAGATAGATCGGGAGTTCTGCCGCCGCAAGCCTCTGTAGCCACCAAAAACCTCTCGGGAGCATGTTTCGACACCCTACCGGAGGGGGAACCCATCACCGGTGGCCATCTTCATCATCCCGGCGCTCTCCATGATGAGGAGGGAGTAGTTCACCCTCGGGGATGAGGGTATGTACCGGTAGCTATGTGTTTGATCTCTCTCTCTCTCTCTCTCGTGTTCTCTCTATGGCACGATCTTGATGTATCGCGAGCTTTGCTATTATAGTTGGATCTTATGATGTTTCTCCCCCTCTACTCTCTTGTGATGAATTGAGTTTTCCTCTTGAAGTTATCTTATCTGATTGAGTCTTTAATGATTTGAGAACACTTGATGTATGTTTTGTCGTGCTTATCTGTGGTGACAATAGGATATTGACGTGATCCACTTGATGTATGTTTTGGTGATCAACTTGTGGGTTCCCCCCATGAACTTATGCATAGGGGTTGGCACACGTTTTCGTCTTGACTCTCCGGTAGAAACTTTGGGGCACTCTTTGAAGTACTTTGTGTTGGTTGAATAGATGAATCTGAGATTGTGTGATGCATATCGTATAATCATGCCCACGGATACTTGAGGTGACAATGGAGTATCTAGGTGACATTAGGGTTTTAGTTGATTTGTGAATTAAGGTGTTATTCTAGTACAAACTCTTGAATAGATTGATCAGAAAGAATAACTTTGAGGTGGTTTCGTACCCTACCATAATCTCTTTGTCTGTTCTCCGCTATTAGTGGCTTTGGAGTGACTCTTTGTTGCATGTTGAGGGATTGTTATATGATCTATCTATGTTATTATTGTTGAGAGAACTTGCACTAGTGAAAGTATGAACCTTAGGCCTTGTTTCCTAGCTTTACAATACCGTTTACGCTCACTTTTATCGCTTGCTACCTTGCTGTTTTTATAATTTCAGATTACAAATACCTTTATCTACTATCCATATTGCACTTGTACCACCATCTCTTCGCCGAACTAGTGCACCTATACAATTTACCATTGTATTGGGTGTGTTGGGGACACAAGAGACTCTTTGTTATTTGGTTGCAGGGTTGTTTGAGAGAGACCATCTTCATCCTACGTGTTCCACGGATTGATAAACCTTAGGTCATCCACTTGAGGGAAATTTGCTACTGTCCTACAAACCTGTGCACTTGCAGGCCCAACAACGTCTACAAGAAGAAGGTTGTGTAGTAGACATCAAGCTCTTTTCTGGCGCCGTTGCCGGGTAGGCTAGGTAAGCGGCACCCACACCCCGTCAACTAAGCTCTTTTATGGCGCCATTGCCGGGGAGGTGAGTGCTTGAAGGTATATCTTTAGATCTTGCAATCGAATCTTTTTGTTTCTTGTTTTATCACTAGTTTAGTTTATAGAAGAAAAACTACCAAAAAATGGAGTTAAGTTTGTCTCATACGCTTCATCTTTTTAATATATTTCGTGAGTATGATGAAAAGGAAAATTGTGCTCAAGTGCTAGAAGAATAATGTATTAGAATGTTTGGCATAAAATATTTGAATGATGAGCATGATTGCAATGTTGTTAGTATGAATTCCTTGAATATCCATGAGGCTAATGATATGCAAAGCCACAAGCTTGGGGAAGCTATGTTTGATGAATATGATATTTTTTGTCCCCCAAGTTTTGAAGAGCAAATTTATTATGATGAAATCATGCCTCCTATTTATGATGATTATATTGATGAAAGTGGGTTTGGAAGAGTGTCAACTTTATTTAGTGATGAATCCACTATTTCGGAAGAGGTTCCAATTGATTATGAGAACAAAGTTGCTATCTATGATGATTATTGTGATGACTTGTATGCTATTAAGAATAATTATAACCATGAAACTTGTCATCATGATTTTAGTTTTCAATTGGATTATGCCTCACATGATAATTATTTTGTTGAGTTTGCTCCCACTATTCCGAATGAGAAGAATTTTGCTTATGTGGAGAGTAGTAAATTTTCTATGGTTGTAGATCATGAAAAGAAGGCTTTAGGTGCTGGTTATATTGTTGAATTCATTCATGATGCTACTGAAAATTATTATGAGGGAGGAACATATGCTTGTAAGAATTGCAATAATATCAAGTTTCCTCTCTATGTGCTTAAAGTTTTGAAGCTATGCTTGTTTTGCCTTCCTATGATAGTTGATTATTGTTCCCATAAGTTGTTTTCTCACAAAATCCCTATGCATAGGAAGTGGGTTAGGCTTAAATGTGCTAGTCATATTCTTCATGATGCTCTCTTTATGTTTCAATTCTTATCTTTTATGTGAGCATCATTGAAATCATCATGCCTAGCTAGGGGCGTTAAACGATAGCGCTTGTTGGGAGGCAACCCAATTTATTTTTGTTCCTTGCTTTTTGTTCATGTTTACTAATAAATAATTCATCTAGCCTCTGATTAGATGTGGTTTTATGTTTTAATTAGTGTTTGTGCCAAGTAGAACCTTTGGGAAGACTTGGGTGAAGTCTATAGGGTCTTGCTGTAAAAAAACAGAAACTTTTGCGCTCACGAGATTAGCTGCCATTTTTTACTGGAGAGTTCTTTTAGGTTGATTATTTTTGCAGATGATTAATATACAAATTCCTAAGGTCCAACAATTTATTTCAGAATTTCTTGAGTTCCAGAAGTATACGTTTGATACAGATTACTACAGACTGTTCTGTTTTTGACAGATTCTGTTTTCTATGTGTTGTTTGCTTATTTTGATGAATCTATGAGTAGTATCGGAGGGTATGAACCATAGAGAAGTTGGAATAAAGTAGGTTTAACACCAATATAAATAAATAATAAGTTCATTACAGTACCTAAGTGGTGATTTATTTTCTTATACTAACGGAGCTTACGAGTTTTGTGTTGAGTTTTGTGTGGTTGAAGTTTTCAAGTTTTGGGTAAAGATTCGATGGACTATGAAATAAGGAGTGGAAAGAACCTAAGATTGGGGATGCCCAAGGAACCCCAAGGTAATATTCTAGGACAACCAAGAGCCTAAGCTTGGGGATGCCCCGGATGGCATCCCCTCTTTCGTGTTCGTTCATCGGTAACTTTACTTGGAGCTATATTTTTATTCGCCACATGATATGTGTTTTGCTTGGAGCATCATTTTATTTTTTTAATATTTGCTTTCTGTTATTTAGAATAATGTTTTGCATCTATAGTTTCAATAAAAATGTCAAGGATAGCCTTTACCATGCTTATTTTGCTACTATACATGTTGCTGTTTGAAAACAGAAAGTTTACCGCTGTTGCAAAAATTCCCTAGAAAAGTCAGAGAATGGTATATTGTTGAAACTTTTTGCATAATAATATCTGATAAATCCTCTGCACAGTATTATTTTTCTCATAATTTTTTGGAGTTAGGTAAGTATGATGAATCTTGCATTCTTTACAGACTATACTGTTTTGGCAGATTGCTGTTATGGTTTGTTTGCGTATGTTTGCTTGTTTAATGATTCTATTTGAGGATAGGAGTATTAAATATGTAGATAAATTTATTATGCAATGCTGAATAATAATTTTAGTGATTTGTTACAGTAGAAAATGATAAGGTTTTGCATTGTGTTATACTAACTTATCTCATGAGTTCTTGTTGAGTTTTATGTGGATGAAGTTTTTGAGAAATAGAGAAACCATGATATTAGAGGAATTAAGGAGACACAAAAGTTCAAGATTGGGGATGCCCAAGGCACCCCAAGATAATATTTCAATAAGTCTCAAGCATCTAAGCTTGGGGATTCCCCGGTAGGCATCCCACCTTTCTTCTTCAACAATCATCGGTTAGTATCGGTTGAGCCTAAGTTTTTGCTTCTTCACATGAGTCGTCCTATCCTTGCAATGTCATTTTATTTTGTTTTGCTTGCTGTTTGAATAAAATACCAAGATCTAAAATTCTTAAATGAGAAATAGTCTTCACATAGTTGCATAATTATTTAACTACTCATTGATCTTCACTTATATCTTGTTGGAGTAGTTTGTCATTTACTCGTGTGCTTCACTTATATCCTATGAGTAAATGGTTGAATGAGTTGAATGCCATAAATCTTAAATTATATATCTCTCATGTTCTTATCCCATGGGGAGTAATGACTTCACATCTAAGAAGTAAAGGTTGTAAATTTATTGAAGGTTAGCAAGCATTGTATTGGTCATTTGAACAATTAATGAAAGAGTATTGAAGGAAGAGAGATTTCACATATAAATAAAATATCCTAGACATCTTTTATAATTGTGAGCACTCATTAAGTATGACATGCTAAAGAGTTGATGTTGGACAAGGAAGACAACGTAATAGGTTATGTTTTCTCACATCTCAGTTAAATTATATTGTCATGGATCATTCAAACATGTTGATCTTGCCTTTCCCCCTCATGCTAGCCAAATTCCTTGCACCAAGTAGAGATACTACTTGTGCTTCCAAATATCCTTAAACCCAATTTTTGCCATGAGTGTCCACCATACCTACCTACACTACTGGAATCTGGCACTTTGCCATCTGCCATGGCAGATGGCAAAGGCATGGTCGGCGGATGGCAAAGGCTTTGCCATCTGCCAACAGATGGCAAACAGGTCGTACGAAACCCTGCCGATAAAGGCTTCTTTGCCGTCTGCTGGCTGATGGCAAAGAGCCTGTGGCTTTGCCATCTGCTGGCAGATGGCAAAGCCTCTTAACGGGGTTAGCCCCGTTAGAAGGCTAACGACATACTTTGCCATCTACCAGCAGATGGCAAAGGCTGCAGGCTCTTTGCCATCTGCTGGCTGCAGGCTATTTGCCGTCTGCCAGCAGATGGCAAAGGCTGCATGCTTTGCTGTCTGCCAGCAGATGGCAAAGAGGTTTGCCATCTGCTATCAGATGGCAAAGAGCTCAAATAGGCCAGCCCAAATGTTACATGTAGATGACACGTGGCCTCTTTGCCATCTGCCAGCTGATGGCAAAGCTCTTTGCCATCTGCCAGCTGATGGCAAAGTGACTATATTGCCCCATTTAATTTTGTTTTTTCTTATATCAATTCATTTTCACAGAAATCAAACACAAATATATTTATATGACCAATATAGCATATTCAACACATATTACCAATAGTCATGAACACATATGTATCCAACACATGTTACCAATAGTAGCAAGTTTCATCTGTACATATACATAGTTTCATCAATATTACACAGTTTCATCCATAGGTAGCAAGTTTCACAAGGTCAAAACAAAAACTAAATACAAGCACTCCATCAACCCAAGCTTCCGTGATCAATTAAGCAAATCTGTAAAATAGGAAAGAAGAAAGTTAGAAGAAGAAGACTAGAAGAAGAAGATTATTATGATGCAACTAAAATGTGAAGATTACTATGATGCAACTTATATCTTAAGCATATTATGTCATTTTAGAGCTAGTTAAGCATATTAACTAATTTTGGAGGAAAAGATTCTAAGTATAGGTCATTTTGAAGCTAGCTAAGCATATTAAGTCATTTTGGAGGAAAAAATGCTAAGTATAGGTCATTTTAGAGCTATCCTAGGTTAAATAGGTCATTTTGGAGCTAATTAAGCTTATTATGTAATTTTTGAGCTAGCTAAGTATATTAAGTCATTTTGGAGGAAAAAATGCTAAGTATAGGTCATTTTAGAGCTAGCCTAGGTTGAATAGGTCATTTTGAAGCTAAGTAAGGTTATTATGTCATTTTGGAGCTAGCTAAGCATATGAAGTCATTTAGGACCTAAAATATGTCATTTCTTAAGCATATTATATGATTTTAGAGCTAGCTAAGCATATTAAGTCATTTTGGAGGAAAAGATGCTAAGTGTAGGTCATTTTAGAGCTATCCTAGGTTAAATATGACATTTTTAAGCTAGCTAAGCATATTAAGTCATTTTGGAGGAAAAATGCTAAGTATACGTCATTTTAGAGCTATCCTAGGTTAAATATGTCATTTTAGAGCTATCCTAGGTTAAATATCTACAACGGGGTACTAATCCATCAGAGGCCATTCACTTTCCTTTCAATAAATTAAAAGGTGGATCTCACCTTATTTTCAACAAATGTCAAAATAGAGAATCTAAAAATAACTTGGTCAACATGAAAAAAAAATGAAAGGGTGCCTCATTCAGGTTTAACTATACTTTGTTGATATTCACACTGAACATTGTTGTCATTTACTTACAGTCTAAACCATCTGAATGATTTGTTGTTGTTGTTTAGGAAAAATAGCTAGCCGTGCAAGTTGCACGGGTTGACGACTAGTGCTTTAAGATTGACATTGCCACGTGTCATTCATCAGGAT
This sequence comes from Triticum dicoccoides, assembly GCF_002162155.2. Taxonomy (NCBI): domain Eukaryota; kingdom Viridiplantae; phylum Streptophyta; class Magnoliopsida; order Poales; family Poaceae; genus Triticum; species Triticum dicoccoides. The sequence goes on along the minus strand of NC_041391.1, from coordinate 537,300,745 downwards.
GGGTCTCACCTGTTGGCCTGTGAGACCCGGTTTCATAGGATTTTTTTCCCCAAAACTGTATCTATAATACCTAAATAGTTCATCCCCACTATGGTATTTCTCTCAACATGCAGCCTATCCACATCACCAGCACTGCCACATCAGCATTTAGTTTTAGGCTTACACATGGGACCCACACAGTGAAACAGCCAAATTAGCTTCAATTATTGCTGGTAGGTCCGACTAGAGGGGCTGCCCATGTACGTCTCTTTCGTTCTAAAAAAAACTTCAATGGATTCTAAAAAAAACTTTAATGTGACTAGCGCCTCACCAATTCCCCACGCAGCGTATTCCTCTCCCTATTCATCTGCTCCAATCTCCATCAAATCCCACTATACAATTACTCCATCGATTCAGTTGCTCTTACCATCTGCTATATATCCCCGGGCCACATGCGATTTGGCAAGGTATATGCGATGGCGGTCGTCCCTCCTTGCGATGAGATCCGTAGGCGGTCTTACCCGCCCTGCCTCCGGCTTCCCCGACATAGGAATAGCCGCCCTGGAAGAAGAGCCCCTCGCGGCGGATTCCACTACACCGACATTGACCCTGGCCACTCCCGGCGATTACCATGCGGTCGCGTGTCGGGTGCCTCGACAGAAGGCCGGGAAGGCTCCCCATGGAGTGGCCAACCCTGCTCGGTGTCGCGCATCCGCCGCTCAACTTCCCCACCCCGCATTAGGCGTTCGCAGGTCTTCTAGACTTTCGTATTGTTTGCATTGTTTATTTATTTGTATGTTGAGATTAACACTATATCATAGTGATGCATGTGTTCATACTATTTGAATCCCCACTGATGCATGTTTATTGTTTTGTTCTTCTGGATTACTTTCGAATTACGCTATCCAATTTCCTGCATCAGTACAAGAAGCATAGATGGTTATGATACTAGGAGGGTTGGAGCTCTGACATGCACTATACCATAACAGGAAAAAAGATTAGATCAGATTGTCAAGCAGTTCAAGCAATTCTTGAGGACTGCAGATTGTATCTGTAGCTCTATCTTTTAAAGTTTACTTCCAGATCTTCAAGCATATGTCGTATCACCATCATGTTTCAGCTTTACCAGGAGTATTTCTTCTTTATTTCAGTTTCTTTCAAGAATCAAGACTACCATGGACAATCAAAGTCAGTATATAAATAATATTTCAACTCATGTACGCCTAAAGTGTTGTCTACATGTTGCCATGAAAATAGTAGCTACATGGATCATCAGATTAAGGTAAATGCATATCTCAATACATCATGCTTATTATAATTTCTAATTGTCGTTTTGTGCGGAGTAGGAAATACATAAGTGCATTAGTAAGAAATTTGTACAAAAGTCTGACTTACAGCTATTTGTGGTCGTTATTAGAAGGGCAAAGGGAGATTCCTAACTCTGATGGTCACAAACATAGTCTAAGTATCAGGGGCAATAACCACCCTGCAAGGCTCCAAAAAGGTATTTGTTTCCCTTACCATGTCCATGATGCAGCTCTGATGACTAAGTAAAGTTCTGTCACTTTGCACACGTAATCCTCTCCCTTTGTTTTGCGTGTCTGTGATCATACACTCAGGTTTTTCTTTCTACTTTGTTAATCATTCATGCCCGATGCTTTTTCATTCCTTCCCCTCCCCTCTCACTGTTGTTCATCAGGATTGTCGCAACTACCTGCGTCTTGGTTCCGGTTCAACCTTCTGACCGCAGGGCATTGCTTCTACTGCAAAGATTAACACTATACTTCGTATGATATAAGATAACCCTGTCAAGAATTTTATGTTTAATATAGTCGCTTTGTGATTATCTCTATTCTACAGTCTGGATGTTCAAGCAATAACATGGTTTGCTTCTTTATTCTTGCATGTATACAACACTTTATAGCCATTCTTTTATATTTTAACCAAATACGTATAATCTCACACAACACTGACAGCGGACGACCTTCTCTACTCTTGAATCGATATGAATGACCAATGAAGATTTTAATTTCCAAATACATATTCTATTTATCAGCCCTTTGGTTATATTGTCATACAATATAGTGACAAGCTTGAAAGAAGACATAAGTGGATGTCTTAGATATGAATGGCATAAAAGTTAGTCGTATGTAGTGTGTTTCTGACAAATTAAGTGTATGTGCCATTTTTTTCAATTGTTACCGTAAGTATACATGTTATCAATCATATAGAAACGATTCATCCTTAAATACTTTTTTAAACTATGATAACTTAATACTATGATCCGATGTTCTAGCAATAACATGGTTTATTCGTTTGTGCAGAACCAAACATGTACACCTTGCAGTCTAGGCATTGTTTTATATTATTCCCATATATCAATATGAGTTCACACAACACTGATGGCCGACAACCTTCTCTACCCTTGGATTAGGATCCCACATATGATTGATGGGTGAAGATTTTTTTCTCTACACTTGCATCAAGCTAATTTTTATCATTGTAGAACTTCAGTCAAGAAGACAGTTAACTTATATTTTGTTTTCATTTAGAATATGGTTTGTCAATTCTAGCTTATAAGCCTTTTATATGGAATTCCATGGATCCTATATTTCTATTCAGACAACATTGGCAGCCTTTAATTCCATTGACACTGCTACCTTGCAATACACATCGTGAACGAAAGTAAGAGCAACCTTATACTATATATACAAAACTTCAGAGATGTGAAATGATCCCTCAATCCACCTTACTGATTACTATGCTAAGCCAACTATTCAATTTGGTTTTGCTGAAAGGAGTCTGCCACATCCATGCATGGATACAGAACCACCATGCATTCTATTATGCTACTTATATGCAATGGATATTTTAAACTATATAATATAATCAAGTATTGTAAATCGTAGTATAATTTTCAGTTCTGATTGTCATTTTATTGTCAATGTTCATATTCCTACAAAAAAAGTCTCACTTAAGTATGCTGCAACCAATTCCCGCAGCAACGCGTGGGGGCATCATCTAGTTAACTCAACGTCACTGCTAAAAGTGTGGCACGGAAAAGTACGTTTAGCGGTAGGTGCTGAAAAGTGTTACGACTGATGTTCCGTTCAAAATTTCAACTAGAGACAGCTACTACTACTTCGAGAAGAAATAGTGGTATTGGTACTGGTGTGATCATCAATGGTAAGTGCAGTTTGGGTTGAAGATTTGTAGCTGATGTAAGTACCTCGAGGAGGAGGTTGCAGGGGAACTGCTTGACAGAGAGCACGTCGGCGACGATGGTGTCGGGGCGGAGCTTGGCGAGGGGGATGGCACGGATGACGGACTCCGTGGAGAGGATGGAGCTGCAAACCAGCAGCACGTCCGGCTGCTCCTCGCACAGCGCCTCCAAGCTTCTGTTGTTGCCAACATTTCACAGCATGATCGATCGATCCCCTTGCAGTTGCAACCGGACCGGAATCGAAGAAAGATAGGTTCGTGGGTTGGCATGGCTGGTCACCTGAAGAAGCGAATCCCGTGGGCGGAGCAGTAGTCGGAGTAGTCGGATCTGGAGGTGGCCAGCACGGCGTGGCCCTGCCGCTGGATGCCCCTGGCGATGAACTGCCCGAAGTTGCCGAACCCGATGATCCCCACGCGCAGCACCGCGGGATCTTGCTCCTCCGTCGAGGACACCGATGGTGACGGCGACGGCTCCTCGTAGGCGCCGCGCCACGAGGAGGCGAGCTGCTGCTCCTGCTCGGTGGAGGTCGTGGCGTCTCTCGGGGGCTTGGCGCCGGCGGCGGCCGGCCTGACCCACAGTTGGGCCGGGGGAGGGCCGGCGACGGGGCGGGGGAGCGACGGCGACGGGGCGGCGGAGCGACGGCGACGGGGCGGGGGAGGGACGCGGCCGGCGATAGGGCGGGGGAGCGACGGGGCCGGCGACAGGGTGGCGGCGGGCGAGCCTAGAGCGCCATCGACGGGGGCTGGATCGGATGCGAAGGTCGTTTTTTTACCTGGATGGGTGGGGAGAGAGAGGGAGGGGATAACCCCACAGTTTTTTTACCTGGAAAAAAATAACCCCATCTCTTTGCCATCTGCCAGCAGATGGCAAAGAATCTTTGCCGTCTGCTGGTAGATGGCAAAGAGGTGGGGCTGGTACGCCGTTACATGCTTGACGGCCACAGGATTTGCCAACCTCTTTGCCATCTGCTGGCAGATGGCAAAGAATCTTTGCCATCCACTAGCAGATGGCAAAGAATTGGCTGAAGGCAACCATGTTCTTTGCCGTCTGTCAGTTCTTTGCCATCTGTTTTTTATAAGCAGATGGCAAAGACATTCTTTGCCATCAGCTGGCACATGGCAAAGAGCTGGTTGATGGCAAATTCCCTGTTTCCAGTAGTGCTATATGCGGTATTTACCTGACGTTCCAAGTAAATTTGCATGTGCCAAACTCTAAACCTTCAAACAATAATCTGTTTTGTATGCCTGAATCGCTCATGTAGCGACTAGGGGCTGTGAGTATCTTCCATGCTAGGTGGGTTATTCTCAAGAGGAGTGGACTCCGCTCCTCACTCATGAGAAAGGGTCGGTAACCGAGATGCCTAGTCCCATGATCCAAAATGATCAAAGCAAATCAAAATAATTAAACAAAACTCCCCCAGGGCTGTTGACAGTTGGAGGCACTCGTTGTTTCGAGCAAGCCATGGATTGATGCTTGTTGGTGGTGGGGGAGTAAAAACTTTTACCATTCTGTTTGGGAACCGCCTATAATGTATGTAGTATGGAAGATATTGGGAACTCTTGGTTGTTATGTTGACTATGAGATCATACCTCTCAAAATTATTTATCTCTATTTCAAAATTGAGCTCTAGCGCCTCTGCAAATCCCTGCTTCCCTCTGCGAAGGGCCTATCTTTTACTTTATATCTTTTACTTTTATGCAAGAGTCAAGGTGATCTTCACCTTTCTCTTTTTCATTTTATCCTTTGGCAAGCACCTCGTGTTGGAAAGATCCTGATATATATATCCAATTGGATGTAAGTTAGCATGAACTATTATTGTTGACATCACCCAAAGGTGAATACGTTGGGAGGCAACACTATAAGCCCCTATCTTTCTTAGTGTCCGATTGAAACTCCATAACCATTAGTATTGCGTGAGTGTTAGCAATTGTAGAAGACTATATGATAGTTGAGTATGTGGAGTTTGCTAAATCAAAGCTCTGACATAGACCCTTCCTGAAAATAAGATGAATTGTAATTGTCTGTTGACTAAGAATGAAGTTTGCTAGCTTTCAAGAAAGTTTATGGTCTATGCTTTAACATGTGAATAGCTTGTTACTTGATCTTGAGAAGTTTTATGAGATGAAATACTGTTATGACATATAATCATGCTAGAAAAGGTGATTGAAATTTTCATTGATCAAACTTGTGCACCTACTAGCATTCACACTTCATAAATAATTTCTTTTATCATTTACCTACTCGAGGACGAGCATGAATTAAGCTTGGGGATGTTGATACGTCTCCAACGTATCTATAATTTATGAAGCATTCATGCTATTTTATTATCTGTTTTGAATGATTACGGGCTTTATTATACACTTTTATATTACTTTTTGGACTAACCTATTAACCGGAGGCCCAACCCATATTGTTGTTTTATTGCCTGTTTCAGTATTTCGAAGAAAAAGAATATCAAACGGAGTCCAAACGGAATGAAACCTTCGGAAGCGTGATTTTTGGAAAGGATATGATCCGGGAGACTTGGAGTTCAAGCCAGGGAAGGCTCGAGGAAGCCAGGAGATAGGAGGGCGCGCCCCTGTCTCCAGGGCCCCTCGAGGCTCCCCCGACCGACTTCTTTCGCCTATATAAGTCTACGTACCCTAAAACATCGAATACGAAGATAGATCGGGAGTTTCGCTGCCGCAAGCCTCTGTAGCCACCAAAAACCTCTCGAGAGCCCGTTCCGGCACCCTGCCAGAGGGGGAACCCATCACCGGTGGCCATCTTCATCATCCCGGTGCTCTCCATGACGAGGAGGGAGTAGTTCACCCTCGGGGCTGAGGGTATGTACTAGTAGCTATGTGTTTGATCTCTCTCTCTCTCTCTCTCTCTCTCTCTCTCTCTCTCTCTCTTGTGTTCTCTCTATGGCACGATCTTGATGTATCGCGAGCTTTGTTATTATAGTTGGATCTTATGATGTTTCTCCCCCTCTACTCTCTTGTGATGAATTGAGTTTTCCTCTTGAAGTTATCTTATCGGATTGAATCTTTAATAATTTGAGAACACTTGATGTATGTCTTGTCGTGCTTATCTGTGGTGACAATGGGATATTCACGTGATCCACTTGATGTATATTTTGGTGATCAACTTGCGGGTTCCGCCCATGAACCTATGCATAGGGGTTGGCACACGTTTTCGTCTGGACTCTCCGGTAGAAATTTTGGGGCACTCTTTGAAGTACTCCGTGTTGGTTGAATAGATGAATCTGAGATTGTGTGATGCATATCGTATAATCATGCCCACGGATACTTGAGGTGACAATGGAGTACCTAGGTGACATTAGGGTTTTGGTTGATTTGTGTCTTAAGGTGTTATTCTAGTACGAACTCTTGAATAGATCGATCTGAAAGAATAACTTTGAGGTGGTTTCGTACCCTACCATAATCTTTTTGTTTGTTCTCCGCTATTAGTGGCTTTGGAGTGACTCTTTGTTGCATGTTGAGGAATTGTTATATGATCTATCTATGTTATTATTGTTGAGAGAACTTGCAGTAGTGAAAGTATGAACCTTAGGCCTTGTTTCCTAGCTTTGCAATACCGTTTATGCTCACTTTTATCGCTTGCTACATTACTGTTTTTATAATTTCAGATTACAAATACATTTATCTACTATCCATATTGCACTTGTATTACCATCTCTTCGCCGAACTAGTGCACCTATATAATTTACCATTGTATTGGGTGTGTTGGGGACACAAGAGATTCTTTGTTATTTGGTTGCAGGGTTGTTTGAGAGAGACCATCTTCATCCTACGCCTCCCACGGATTGATAAACCTTAGGTCATCCACTTGAGGGAAATTTGTTACTGTCCTACAAACCTGTGCACTTGCAGGCCCAACAACATCTACAAGAAGAAGGTTGTATAGTAGACATCAGCGATGCACAGCAACGAGAGGGGAGAGTGTTGTCCATGTACCCTCGTAGACCGAAAGCGGAAGCGTTAGCACAACGCGGTTGATGTAGTCGTACGTCTTCACGATCCGACTGATCCAAGTACCGAACGTACGGCACCTCCGAGTTCAGCACATGTTCAGCTCGATGACGTACCACGAACTCCGATCCAGCAGAGCTTTGTGGGAGAGTTCTGTCAGCACGACGGCGTGATGACGGTGTTGATGATGCTACCGACGCAGGGCTTCGCCTAAGCACCTCTACGATATTACCGAGGTGGAATATGGTGGAGGGGGGCACCGCACACGGCTGGGAGAGATCAACAGATCAACTTGTGTGTCCATGGGATGCCCCTTGCCTCAGTATATAAAGGAGGAGAGGAGGGGAGGGGTCGGCCCTCTCTATGGCGCGCCCTGGGGAGTCCTACTCCCACCGGGAGTAGGATCCCCCCCCCCTTCCGTGTAGTAGGAGTAGGAGTCAAGGAAAGGGAAGAGAGAAGAGAAGGAAGGTGGGGGCGCCGCCCCTCCCCCTAGTCCAATTCGGACTAGGCCTTGGGGGGGGGGGGGCTGCCTCTCTCTCTCCCTCCCTTAAAGCCCAATAAGGCTATATACTCCCCGACGAATTCTCGTAACTCTCCGGTACTTCGATAAATACCCGAATCACTCGGAACCTTTTCGATGTCCGAATATAGTCGTCCAATATATTGATCTTTATGTCTCGACCATTTCGAGACTCCTCGTCATGTCCCCGATCTCATCTCGGACTCCGAACTACCTTCGGTACATCAAAATACATAACTCATAATATAAATCGTCACCGAGCGTTAAGCGTGCGGACCCAACGGGTTCGAGAACTATGTAGACATGACCGAGATTCATCTTCGGTCAATAACCAATAGCGGAACCTGGATGCTCATATTGGCTCCCATATATTATACGAAGACCTTTATCGGTCAAACCGCATAACAACATACGTTGTTCCCTTTGTCATCGGTATGTTACTTGCCCGAGATTCGATCGTCGATATCTCAATAGCTAGTTCAATCTTGTTACCGGCAAGTCTCTTTACTCGTTCCATAATGCATCATTCCGCAACTAACTCATTAGTCACATTGCTTGCAAGGCTTATAGTGGTGTGTATTACCGAGAGGGCCCAGAGATACCTCTCCGACAATCGGAGTGACAAATCTTAATCTCGAAATACGCCAACTCAACAAGTACCTTTGGAGACATCTGTAGAGGACCTTTATAATCACCGAGTTACGTTGTGACGTTTGGTAGCACACAAAGTGTTCCTCCGGTAAACGGGAGTTGCATAATCTCATAGTCATAGGAACATGTATAAGTCATGAAGAAAGCAATAGCAACATACTAAACGATCAAGTGCTAAGCTAACAGAATGGGTCAAGTCAATCACATCATTCTCTAATGATGTGATCTCGTTTATCAAATGACAACTTATGTCTATGGCTAGGAAACTTAACCATCTTTGATTAACGAGCTAGTCAAGTAGAGGCATACTAGTGACACTCTATTTGTCTATGTATTCACACATGTACTAAGTTTCCGGTTAATACAATTCTAGCATGAATAATAAATATTTATCATGATATAAGGAAATATATAAATAACAACTTTATTATTGCCTCTGTGGCATATTTCCTTCACCAGCCTTCATTCACATTCAATCAATGTAGTAGTGCCGTATTTACTGGGCATGTAAGGCTGATTGTAATGGGGAGCATCATATACTACATATGGTACTAGTGTATGATACTACCTCTCGAATGCATAGTATCATATATTAGTATCATGTAATAATACTCTATTTATTGCCGTGCATGACACAAAGTAGCATATCATTTATTATGATACGGTATCATGATATGATACTCCATCCACTTTTTCTTCATTTAATGCTATGACACCTCATCAAAATTTCCTAGTTGGCATGCATGATACTAGCTATGATACTATCATTACGACTAGCCTAAGGAATGATAGTTGTTTCCAAAGTTTAGGCGCCAAGGGTTTTGATGGATAATAATGTCATAAACTGGTTGCTCACTGTAAAGTTGTACTAAAGCAGCATCGATTAATTTGAATCGGATGGAGTAGTATCTTTCTAAGCCGAGCCACATGGGTTGCTCAGTGTGAACTGGAGTATCAATTACTCGTTCTTTTAGAGAGAGAATGGAGTATCAATTAGCTGGGCTACCACACTCGGATGTGGCGATCAGGTTGCACGTACACTGATCAGAGGGCGAGATATTCATTCCATCACGGTGTGAAGACGCAAGCCTTGCCGTGGGCCTCACGGCCGACCCGGCGGCCCCGGTCGAAGAAGTTAAGCGCGTCGCGTCGATCAATCCCTCCCCTTTCGAACTTTTGGCCCGGGCTCTGCCACGGCTGCCCGATTGCCCGCCACCCACACACCAACGCCGGCGCAAACCTACAAGTAAAACTCTCTCCGCCCGTCACCACGGATCACCCAGCTTCTTTTTTCAGGCGATCCGAGGTTGCTTCGTCTCCACGACCCTTCCTTCGGCCACGTACGGAGGCTTCTACCCCCATGTCCGTCGCGTCCGCTTCCGCGGCCGCCCTCCGGTCCTCGTCCGGCCGCCGCTGTGGCGTCGGAACTGGCCTCAACGGTTGGTACTTCGCTCTACTTTCCCCTGACATGCGTGGGTGATTCGGTTGGACTCTTCGTGATCACTCTGCTTCTTCGGTTGTTGGCAGGAGGCAACAAGTTTCTGATGATGCAGAGGAGGGACCTCGTCACCAAGGGGGTCGCGCTCTCCGTCTGCTCCTCGCTGCTCGCCTCCTCCACTTCCAACGGCGCCGCTGCACAAGGTCAGCCTTAGCTTAAATCTTTCTTCGAAGTCGAGACACCGATAGATCCTGCCGATGAATTCATGTTCGTTCTTCTCGTTATGCTCGTTTGCTTGCAGCATTGGAGAGGCTGCCGTTCAAGGCGGACGGGTACAGCTTCTGGACGTGGAGGGGCCGCAAGATACACTACGTGGAGCAAGGGTCCGGGCAGCCCATCGTGCTCATCCACGGCTTCGGCGCGTCGGCGTTCCACTGGAGGTCAGCCATCGGCCCAGCTCGACCACCTTATCCCCTCTCCGTGGCCTGTGTGGCGGGAAACCGTTATTGGGAACGCGAGGTGACAAGTGCCTGTTGCTTGAGTTGGTTGGTTGGTGTTGTCTGAACAACTCTGAACTCGATCGTCAGGTACAACATCCCGGAGCTGGCCAAGAAGTACAAGGTGTACGCCGTGGACCTGCTGGGCTTCGGCTGGAGCGAGAAGGCGCTGGTGCAGTACGACGCCACCATCTGGATGGAGCAGGTCTCCGACTTCCTCAGGGAGGTCGTCCAGTCGCCATCCGTCGTCGTCGGCAACAGGTACCTAGACAGCACTCTTCAGAGTTAAGCAACAAACATTGTCTTTCACAACATCATGCATACTGACACGTATGTTGCGTGGCCTAATGATCAGCTTAGGTGGCTTCACGACGCTGTTCGCCGCGACGGAGGTGCCGGAGCTGGTCCGGGGCGTCGTGCTGCTCAACTCCGCCGGCCAGTTCGGGGACCCCAACGCGCCGCCCAAGGCTGAAGAGGCGGCGGTGGCGGAGGAGGAGGCGAGCGCGGTGACGAGGCTCATCGTGAGGCCGCTCAAGGAGGCCTTCCAGCGGGTCGTGCTCGGGTTCCTCTTCTGGCAGGCCAAGCAGCCGGCCAGGGTCGAGAAAGTCCTCAAAAGCGTACGCACCTCAGCCGAAAGCCACCGGCAGCTATCTGATTCTGATCGACGGACAGAGTTCTCATCCATTCTTCATTTTGTTGCAATGCGTGCAGGTGTACAAAGATCCGAGCAACGTGGACGAGTACCTGATCAGCTCGATCACGGCGCCAACGGCCGACCCGAACGCCGGCGAGGTGTACTACAGGCTCATGTCGCGGTTCGTGGCGAACCAGAGCCAGTACACGCTGGACAAGCTGCTGGGGAAGCTGACGTGCCCGCTGCTGCTGCTGTGGGGGGACCTGGACCCGTGGGTCGGCCCGTCCAAGGCGGCGCGGATCCACGAGTTCTACGCCAACTCCACCGTCGTCAACCTGCAGGCCGGGCACTGCCCGCACGACGAGGCGCCGGAGCAGTTCAACGCGGCGCTGCTCCAGTGGCTCGCGTCACTGGAGGAGGAGGCCGGCGACAAGCCGGCCGAGCCCAGCCTCCAGGTCGTGTGATTCTTGTACCTTGTTAGACTATGTATACCTTCTGTACCTATGTACGTATATGGTACATATTGTAACACAACCATTATATATAATGAGATAAGCCACTCTTAGAGGATTGTGCTGATTCCTCAAAACTTATTGTCTTACATGGTATCACGCTCGGTTACGATCGCTTCCGCTTCTAAACCCTAATACCCGCACCGCCGCCGCAGCTGCCGCCGCCTTCACCGCCGCCGCCGCGCCACCAATCGCGCCGCCGCCATGTCGAGCGGCGCCACCACCGGTTTCACTGCTGCGGGCTTCCTCTCGGCCTCTCTTGCGGCTCTGCTCAACCTCCCGCTCGATGCCGTCTTTGTTCCGGCTCCGATCGGGACAAGGAGCATCGGCTCCGTCTTCTCCACGCCGCTGGCGCCCTCGCTTGGGCGTGACCTCGTGGTCCACACCGCGGCGCCGCCGTCCGCTGCGGACTCCGCAGGCGTCGTCCCGCCGCTCCTGCCGCAAGCGGATCACACTGCCCCGCTGGCGGGGTTGGCGGCGTCCGCCCCGGCCGCGGGCCTTGCGGCGTCCGCACCGGCCGCGAGCTTTGCGGCGCCCGCCCTGGCTGCTGTCCCGCCTCCTCCCGCATCGGCTTCGGTGCCTCCGGCTGCCTCCATGGTGTTTGCACCCCAGGCAGCCTCCTCGATGGGATTGTCTTCACCGCCGCCGTTTCACTTCGGTCATCTCATCACCATCAAGCTCTCCGCCGACAACTACATCTTCTGGCGTGCGCAGGTTCTCCCGCTCTTGGGGAGTCACTACCTACTAGGCTACGTCGACGAATCGCTTCCCTGCCCACCCGCGCTGGTAGACAGCGTGCACGGTCCGGTCTACAATCCGGCCCATCGCGTCTGGACGGGGCAGGACCAGGCGAACCTCTCCTCCATCCAGGGGTCGCTCTCGCTGGCAGTTGCCGGCCTTGTTGTCTTCGCGAAGACGTCTCATGAGGCCTGGACCATCCTTGAGCGCACCTTTGCAGCGCAGTCCCAGGCTCGTGTCTCTGCACTCCGTCGTCAGCTTGGAGAGTGTCAGAAGCTTGACTCCACTGCCACTGAGTTCTACAACAAGGTCAAGGGCCTCGCCGACACATTGGCCTCCATTGGACAGCCCCTCACCGACTCCGAGTTCAACTCGTTTATTGTCAATGGTCTTGATGAGGAGTATGATGCCTTAGTCGAGATCATCAACGAGCGGGGCAACTCGACACCCATGCTGGCACACGAGGTTTTCTCTCGGCTTCTTCTCACTGAGCAACGGGTCGAGACTCGCCGCACCAGGGGCACTGGCTCCCTCTCGGCCAACGCCGCCACCAAGGGTGGCCGCTCTTCTTCATCACCCCGGTCTCCCTTGGGGCTGCCACCGTCGCCCGCCTCGGCCCCCCCACCTACTGCGACCTTACCGGGGGCTGGCGGTCCACGTGTGTGTCAGCTTTGTGGCCGCGATGGGCACTGGGCCTCCAAGTGTCATAAGCGCTTCCAGCGAAGCTTCCTTGGTCTTGGCAATGACGGCAAAGATACACGCAACAATGCCCGTCAGGTCGCCATGGCTAATCGTCCCGCGCCGCAGAAGCAACAGGGACACACTCAGTCCTACTCCATCGATCCACACTGGTACATGGACTCTGGGGCGACAGAGCATCTAACCAGCGAGATGGGAAAGCTTCACACTCGTGAACCCTATCATGGCTCCGACAAGATCCACACCGCCAATGGAGCAGGTATGCACATCTCTCATATTGGTCAAGCATCTCTTCTCACTAGACATGCCAATAGGAGTCTTCAGCTTCGCAATGTTCTTCGAGTTCCATCTGTGACCCGTAATCTTCTTTCAGTTCCTAAACTCACACGTGATAATAATGTGCTTTGTGAATTTCACCCTTTTGATCTTTTTATTAAGGATCGGGGCACGAGGGACATTCTTCTTAGTGGGCGGTTGTGCCAGGGCCTCTACCGTCTGGAGCATCCTGGTGTCGCTCGTGTTTTCAGTGGAGTTCGGGTCTCTCCGTCACAGTGGCATGCTCGTCTTGGTCACCCGGCCACACCTATTGTCCGTCATATTTTGCGTCGTCATGAGCTTCCTAGTTTGTCTAGTCATAAAGATGTAGCAGTGTGTGATGCTTGTCAGCAGGGGAAGAGTCATCAACTTCCTTTTTCGGAGTCCAGTCGAGAGGTGAAACATCCTTTAGAACTTGTGTTTTCAGATGTATGGGGTCCTGCTCAGACTTCTGTCAGTGGTCATAATTACTATATCAGTTTCGTTGATGCTTATAGTCGCTTTACCTGGCTTTACCTTATTAAACGCAAATCTGATGTGTTTGATATTTTTGTTCAGTTTCAAAAACATGTTGAACGTCTTCTCAAGCACAAAATTGTTCATGTCCAGTCAGACTGGGGGGGGGGGCGAGTATCGCAACCTCAACTCTTTCTTTCAGTCGCTTGGGATAGCTCATCGTTTAGCATGTCCACATACACATCAGCAGAATGGTTCAGTCGAACGTAAGCATCGTCATATTGTTGAAGCTGGTCTTACTCTTTTGGCCCATGCATCTGTTCCGTTTCGGTTTTGGAGTGATGCTTTCACCACTGCATGCTTTCTCATCAACCGTACTCCTACTCGTGTTTTAAACATGAAGACTCCCATTGAGGTTCTCCTTAATGAACAACCTGATTATACCTTTCTCAAGGTATTTGGGTGTGCTTGCTGGCCGCATCTTCGTCCATATAACAAGCGCAAGCTTGAGTTTCGTTCTAAGAAGTGTGTTTTTCTTGGCTATAGCTCTCTTCATAAAGGTTACAAATGTCTTCATGTTCCCACTAATCGTGTCTATATATCTCGGGACGTCGTGTTTGATGAGCATGTTTTTCCCTTTGCCAACCTTCCAGTGTCCACTGTCGAACCACCATCCCTGCATTCATCCTCTGTTGCTTCTGACCAATTTGATGATGTTGCATACTCTCCTTTGCTGTTACCTAACCATGGTGCACGAACCGGACGTGGAGCTCGTTTGGAGCTGTTGGAGGATTCACCATCATCATCGTCGTCTTCTGGTGGGCACGTCGATCGCCCTATGTTGCATGGCATCGATTCGCGTGCCCATGCATGGTCACCCGACGAGCCCGTCGCGCCGAGCATCTCCACTGCTCGGTCCGTTTCGCCAGCGGCCGCCGAGTCGCCCGCGGCTCGGCCCGTCACGCCGTCTTCGCCTGCGGCTCGGCCCGTCACGCCGTCTTCGCCCGCGGCTCGGGTCCTCACGTCGCCTTCATCAGCGGATCGGCCCGCGACACCGGCCGCGCCACGGCCCACTATGCCGAGCTCGCCATCGGCCCGGTCTGTGATGCCGGAGTCGCCAGCTGCTTCGTCTGCTCTGCCGGTTTCGCCGGTGGGTCGGCCTTCTTCGCCAACCGAGTCCGAGGCTACCGTGACTGGCTCCTCATCACCGGCTGACTCGTCAACGTCGCCGTCCTCCAGCCCGTTGCAGGCTGCTCCGTCGACCTCGGTGGTTCCTGTGTCCCGACCACATACACGCAGTCGCAGTGGCATTTTCAAACCTAAGGAACGTAAGGATGGTACGGTTGCTTGGTTGGCTGCTTGTTTGGCTGCTGTTGTTGCGGATCCATCTTCTGAGCCTCGCTCATATCAGGCTGCCCTGCGCATTCCACATTGGCGAGAGGCTATGGAGCAGGAGTTTCATGCTCTTCTTCGTAACAAGACATGGACTCTCGTTCCTCCACCACCACGGGTAAATGTTATTGACTCAAAATGGGTATTCAAAGTGAAGAAGCATTCGGATGGATCTATTGAGTGTTACAAAGCGCGACTTGTTGCTCGCGGTTTTCGGCAGCGTCATGGTCTTGACTATGAGGACACCTTCAGTCCTGTCGTCAAGCCTACCACTATTCGGCTTCTTCTCTCCATTGTTGTTTCTCGTGGTTGGTCACTTCGTCAACTTGATGTGCAGAATGCTTTTCTACATGGATTTTTGGAGGAAGAGGTTTATATGAAACAGCCGCCTGGTTGCTCTGATCCTGATCGTCCTGACTATATCTGTCGTCTTTCCAAAGCACTATATGGTTTGAAGCAAGCTCCTCGTGCCTGGCATGCCCACCTTGCCTCTGCCCTTCGTGCTCATGGGTTTGTGCCGTCTACTGCCGACACTTCGTTATTTCTTCTACAGAAGCCAGAAGTCACTATGTATCTTTTGGTATATGTCGATGATATTATCCTTGTCAGCTCTTCTCAGTATGCTGCTGATGCTCTTGTCTGCTCTCTTGGTGCTGATTTTGCGGTCAAAGATCTTGGGAAGCTTCACTACTTTCTTGGAGTTGAGGTCACTTCTCGTGCTACTGGTCTTGTCCTTACGCAGAAGAAGTACTCCTTGGAGTTGTTACAGAGAGCTGGCATGCTGAAGTGCAAACCGACCACCACACCCATGTCGTCTACCGACAAGATAACAGCTGTTGATGGTGAGCTTTTGTCTCCTGCGGATGCCACAGAGTACAGGAGCATTGTTGGTGGACTTCAGTACTTGACGATCACGAGACCAGATATCTCTTATGCTGTTAACAGGGTTTGTCAGTATCTTCAGGCTCCCAGAGATACTCATTGGGCTGCTGTTAAACGCATTCTTCGTTATGTTCAGTTCACCCTGACATTTGGTATGCATATTCGACCGACTTCCTCTCGGGTCCTTTCGGCCTTCTCTGATGCAGATTGGGCTGGTAGCCCAGATGACAGGCGATCCACGGGGGGTTATGCAGTATTCTTTGGCTCTAATTTGATCACCTGGAGTGCTCGGAAACAGGCTACTGTGTCACGTAGCAGTACTGAAGCTGAGTACAAGGCTGTGGCTAATGCTACTGCAGAGATTATTTGGGTGCAGTCTTTGCTTCAGGAGTTGGGTTTGTCTCAACCACAGCCTCCTATTCTTTGGTGTGATAACATCGGTGCTACATACCTTTCTGCAAATCCAGTATTTCATGCCCGAATGAAACACATTGAAGTTGACTATCACTTTGTACGGGAACGTGTATCACAGAAGCAACTCCAGATCAAGTTTATCTCATCTAAGGATCAACTTGCAGACATCTTCACTAAGCCTTTACCGCTGCCACAGTTTGAGGCTTGTAGGCGCAATCTTACCCTTCTCAGTTCTTTAGAAAGTGGCTAAGATTGAGGGAGTGTGTTAGACTATGTATAGCTTCTGTACCTATGTACGTATATGGTACATATTGTAACACAACCATTATATATAATGAGATAAGCCACCCCTAGACGGTTGTGATGATTCCCCAAAACTTATTGTCTTACATACCTGTACCCCAATCCGACAGAGGGCGTTCCAGTGAAGAAGATTGTGTGCTTACGGGACCTGCCGAGGATCCTGAAGATGTATACTTAGTACTAGCTTACAAGTGGCATTTAGCTTGTAGCAATACTTGCGACGTAGATTTTTTCGAAAAGGGGGTTTCCCCGGCCTCTGCATCTAGCGATGCATACGGCCCTCTTTATTAACTAAATAGGTGTCCATAAGGTTCGAAAGTCTCAAATCTGGAGATAAAAGGCAGCTCACACAGAGCGCAAAAGGCTAGAAACACATACTAGCCAAGAACAATGCGCCACAACCGGCTGGCTAGAATAAGACAGGTAAACTAATTTCCTATCCCATTACATGACCTCCATCCAAACCGGTTGAAGATATCCCGAGTTACCGTCTCCCATCGGATACACGCAGTAACCAAATGCTCCCTGGCCTCCATCGTAGTGAGTGGCGACCACGAACGGATCAGTGCCGTAGCTCGGAAAATAACCTGCAAAAAATGAACCCGTGATGATCTGTTAAACACCAAATCATTTCCGCACAGCCAGATGGTCCACAACAAAGCGCTAACTCCAACCCGAATATGTCTTGCTAAATTAGTCTCAAACCCATTAAGCCAACTTCCAAATAGCGCATTAACAGTATTGGGTGGAGTGATATTGAAAGTAATGTGAACCGTCCGCCAAAGAACCTTGGCCAGCGGGCAATCAAAAAAGAGATGCTTAATCGTCTCGTCCTGGTCACAGAAACTACACCTAGTAGGTCCTGTCCAATTACGCTTTAATAGGTTGTCCTTTGTTAGAATCACTTGTTTATGAACAAACCACATAAACACTTTTATTTTCAAAGGAACTTTGACATCCCAGACGTTCTTGGAAGTTGGAATGGAACTCACATTAATGACATCAATATACATTGACTTAACTGTAAATATTCCAGACCTAGTCAAACTCCAGCGTAATTCATCAGGTTGGTCAGAAAGTTGAACCTCCATCAGTCTCCTAACTAAATGGAGCCAAACCTCCCACCGATTGCCCGCAAGCGCTCGTCTAAAGTGAATATTAAGGGGGATAGACTGAAATACCGTCGCCACTGACACCTCACGTCGTTGAGCAATACAATATAAAGATGGATATTGAACGGCCAAGGGTGAATCGCCAAGCCAAGTATCCTCCCAGAAACGTGTAGTAACCCCGTCTCCAAGTACGACTGTAGTCCTATTAAAGAATAATTGTTTGACTTTCATTAGTCCTCTCCAGAAATGCGAGTCAGTCAGCCTAACCGTTACCTGAGACAAGGTTCTAGAATGAAGGTACTTGCTACGAAGGATCTGTGCCCACATGGCGTCAGTCCCAGAGGCAAGCTTCCAGAGCCACTTGCTGAGAAGGCATCTGTTCTTAACCTCAAGATTCTCAATACCAAGCCCTCCTTGGTCTTTCGGTCGACAGATAATATCCCATTTAGCTAGCCTGTATTTCCTTTTAAGTTCATCACCCTGCCAGAAGAAACGTGATCTATAGAAGTCCAGTCTTTTCCTCACACCCACTGGGACCTCAAAGAACGATAAGAGAAACATAGGCATACTCGTGAGCATCGAGTTAATCAAGATTAGTCGTCCTCCGTATGACATGAGTTTACCCTTCCAGCAACTCAGTTTCTTCTCAAATCGGTCCTCAATACACTTCCACTCTCTGTTTGTCAGCCTTCGATGGTGAATGGGAATACCAAGATAAGAGAATGGCAAGCTCCCCAACTCACATCCAAACAATTGTCTATAAGACTCCTGTTCGTCATTAGCTCTACCAAAGCAGAACAGCTCGCTCTTATGAAAGTTAATCTTTAACCCAGATAATTGTTCGAATAGGCATAACAACAGCTTCATATTTCTCGCCTTGGTCAAATCGTGCTCCATAAAGATGATTGTATCATCTGCGTATTGAAGGATGGATACACCTCCATCAACAAGATGAGGAACCAAACCACCCACTTGACCATTGTCCTTAGCCCTTCCTATCAAGATTGCTAACATATCCACCACAATGTTAAACAGGATAGGGGACATTGGATCTCCTTGCCTGAGGCCTTTATGAGTCTGGAAATAATGACCTATATCGTCATTCACTCTAATTCCCACACTTCCTTTTTGCGTAAATGATTCCACTTGCCGGCGCCATGCCTCGTCGAAACCTTTCATACGCAGAGCCTGTTGGAGAAACGGCCACTTGACCCTATCATACGCTTTTTCGAAATCCACCTTAAAAATACTTGCGACGTAGATAGGAACAGAGTAAATTGAGAAGTGTAAGAGCATCTCTAGCCCATCTCCTAAAAGGCTATAGAAGTATAAAGTTTATTTTACTCTTCTAACCGACACCTATCTGAACTCCTAAACTTTATAGTGGAGTGAAAAATTTACTCTGCCTCCTAAAAACACTCGGCCTCGACTACACGGAGTAAACTTTGCGGCCTCTCTACCACCTCCCCACTCCCACTGCTTCATCACCGGCGCACCTCCCAGTGACCGTCCACCACCCCCGCCGCTACCTCGCCGCCTTCCTTGGCCCGCCGCCCTTCTTCCCGGTATGAGCCCTTCGCCGGCCATTGTCGGAATCGAGATGAAACGCCGCCGCCGTCGCCTCAACCAATTCGTCGTATTTCCCTTGGATTTTTTTCCTTGTTGGTGGCCGCCGCATCTGACCGTGCTTACGCACCCTTCCAGGTTATTCCCATGCATCATTGCCCGCTAGTTTGGTCTAAACGTAGCCGGTCGTCCGGTGCACCACCACCATGTTGCAAGTGTTCGACGGTTTGCCTAGGTGAGTATTTTTCATTTCTTTTTGTTTTGGTTTGTTTCGTACAATTGAATTAAGCCGAGTCGGTTGACTTAAAGATGAAGAGGCTGAGAGAGATAACCTTCGAGGACTCATTGTCATCCGAAGAGGAACAAGACGATGATGACCTCGAAACTGTTCTTGGTATGATTTTCAATTATGATATCGACGGCCGAGGAGAGGATCACAGTTTGACCACACACAACTCAATCGTGATAGAACGGAGGGCATGCCAACATCAGGAGATATTATTTGCTCCTAATTCAACATATCTGAAGAAGTATTTTCACAGGCGCTTTCGTATGCACACAAGTCTTTTTCTCACTGTTCGAAAAGCCGTTAAGAAGTATGACGATTGGTTCAAGCTTAGAAGGAATGCATGGGAGAGATAAGTGCAAGTCCTATGATGAAGCGCGTTGCGGTTGTTTGAGTTTTGGCATATGGGTGTTCGGCCGATGCAATTGACGACTATGTATGCATTGGAGAAGACACGATCTTGGAGGCCGTTCGAAGATTCACAAAAGCAGTGGTTGTTGTTTTTGGACCACAGTACTTGAGGGCACCCAATTAGGAAGACATCGAGAGGCTTATGGCACAAAGTGAAACAAGAGGATGGCTAGGGATGTTTGGATCAGTTAATCGTATACATTCAACCTAGAAGAATTGTCCTACAGGGTGGAAAGGTCAGTACAAAGTCCATTGCAACGATCCAACGATCATTCTTGAGGATGTTGCATCGGAGGATCTATGGATATGGCATTCATTCTTTGTATTGCCTGGCTCTCACAATGACTTAAATGTCCTGTTGAGATCACCCCTATCTGCTAGATTTAATGCAAAATATGCTCATCCTTGCAACTATACGGTCAATGGTCGAGACTACACGATGGGTTACTACCTTGAGGATGGCATCTGTCCTCCATGGGCCATATTTTTTTTAAACGGTTCACATCCAAAAGGCAACAAAAGATCTCACTTCGACGCACGTCAAGAAGCGGCTAGGAAGGATGTGGAGAGAGCTTTCTGTGTGCTTTAGAAGCGCTTTGCAATTGTCTATGGCCCTGCCGAGTACTGGAGCTCTAAGGTTCTATGGCAAATCATGACTTGTTGCATCGTTTTGCATAACATGATCACTGAAGATGAGAGATATATGTTTAAGAACTTTTGGTAGATCACCAATGAAACTCATGTTGGGCCATAGCACGATCCAAATAGGATCTATACATTCCTTGAAGCGCATCGTAGGATCAAGATCCGACAAGTTCATACCTAGCTCCAAGATGATCTTGTTGAGCATCACTGGCATCTTTATAGCACTTCGTAGTTGTGCTTCTACCATGTTATTTTCTTCATTTAAACTATTTGGTGTGTTTGAATCTGAATAATTCAGTTTGTAAACTTTGAGTTCGGTTTGTAAACTATATTCTTGATTTGCATGAACCTTCGTTATTATATTTGGTTTTTATTTGTGTGCTAATATGTAGTTGCAATGTAAACTACAATTGAAATAAGTTGGAAAAAACAATATTTTCTTCCATTATATTTAGGGATCGGCTAGGTCCTGCCAAAAGCTAGTGGAGTAAATTTACTCCACTAAGATTTACTCAGTGGTTTACTCCTCTATTTTCAGGGGATTGCCTAGAGATGCTCTAAGTACACCATTCGTGAATTTTGAAAGTTAATTTGGGTCAAACTTGCAGAAGAGCATCAAGTGTGGCCTAAAGTGAGAGCATTGACGTTCGTAGAGATGCAGAATTTTTCCCATCCTTAGTTCAGACTTATGAAAAATTACTTCATTTAGTCTAGCTAAAGCGGGCTTGAGAATACCTGAGGGTTCGCAGAAACAAGGGAAGAAATACAAAAGAATCAATAGGGAGGAGAGGGGCGGTCAGAGTGTTGTCACAAAAATTACAGGAAGTAAAAGGAGAGGGGTGGGATGGAAGTTGATGAGCAAACTGTCATGAAGAAGGGCATGGCCGAAGAAATAGTTGGAATAGCCCCACGGAAACCAACAAGACGGGGTTGTCATATCAGCCCTACAGAAAGCGATGAAGATTATAGCTTGGAATTACCAAGGGTTAGAGAACGCCCGTGCAGTTCATAGCCTCCTAGAGCTTGGGAGGCAATTTGCGCAATAAGTATCCAGGCCAAAAGGTTGTGTCTCAAGCCTATTGAAAACCTGGCGACTCACACTTTTGGGCTGGTCTAATGGCGGGAAATAAACATCTTTTCCGCTTTGTATCATTTGCGATAAAAGATGGGTCAGAGATTAGTTTCTTGGAGGACAACTGGCTAGGCAATGCCAGCCTCCGAGAACAATATCCAACTTTGTACCGCATTGTTCACAATAATAATGATACTCTTGCGCAAGTGCTTAGTTC
Organism: Triticum dicoccoides; assembly: GCF_002162155.2. Lineage (NCBI taxonomy): Eukaryota > Viridiplantae > Streptophyta > Magnoliopsida > Poales > Poaceae > Triticum > Triticum dicoccoides. Next base: position 537,278,809 of record NC_041391.1, on the reverse strand, counting down.
TTTCCTGCTGAATTTTTCTTCAGGTGGGATTTAATTGGTCCTTGTCTTATGTCATGGCAAAATTTGTTATCCTGAATGGATTTGATTAACCTGACATGAGGACGGGGCATGTTTCACTGGAATCTCATCAAAATGTGCCCTTCACAATCGACTCTATGTATTGTGCCCTCACGCACTCAGAGGTCCCAGTGGATAATAACACAAGAAAATTTGGAAGTCAAAGATACCACTAAAGTTAAAATCTTCATGTGGTATCTTCGAAGGGGAGTTGTGCTAACCAAAGAAAATCTCGCCCGTTGCAATTGGCAAGGAAGCGAGAAATGTACCTTTTGTACACCTGTTAAGACAATCAAACACTCTTTTCAAATACCGTCCAATCTATATCCTCCCACAAGTGTTGCCAATATTTTTAGTCATTGGTTGGATGATATTCCAAATAGGTTCAAAATGCTAATAAGTGTCTGAGTGTATGCGTTATTATGGTTGCCATGGCTATGGAGAAATGATTTGGTTTTGAATGTTAAAAACTCTATTCCTTTGCAAGCAATTTTCCGCTATATGCACCGGCTTAGTACATGGTCTATGCAAAACCAAACGGAGTACTCGTTGTTAAGTTGGTGTTTATGCGGCCGAAGCGGGAGGCCATGGAGGTTTTTACCTAACATGAGTAGAAGCATAACCTTTGGATCGGTCCACCACCACCTTAGACATAGGCAAGCGATGGGTAAATCTCTACTACCTAAACGAAACAGAGTGTTCCGTCTCCCGTCTTACATCCCCCACCCCTTCGTCCATCCTCCTCGTATGACCCCCTCCCTCTCCCAAGCTTTCATCTTTGGTAATCAAATAAATCTTTGGTAATAATCAGATCAATCTTTCCTTTGGCAACGCAATGAAGTCTCGGGCGGCAATCAATTTCTTCTTTACTAGAAGTACATGGTAATACAGTGAATGCAGGGAAGGAATAAATCATGGTAGGTAATCAAGCGAGGAGCCCTGCGGTCGCCTTCCTCTTCTGGTCTATCCATGCCTCCCGTATTGGTGCCCTCCCCACCTTTCGTCCCTCCTCTCCCATGGAGCGTCGTCGCCCCATTTCCTATGTCTTCTTGGACTGGCGCCAGCCGCACCCTATCTCATGCCCTCTCCTATCTCTCCTAGAAATAATGGTGGGGGCGATTGTTAGGGCCCCTATCTGAAGAACCGCGAGGCTACACCATCCTACGACGATGGTGTCATGGCATGGGCCGGCCAAGGTCGACGGCCCAAAGCCATAAGGTGTAACTGAAGACTGGCATGAGAGTTCGAGGCCCAAGTGGAAGAGAAGGAGCAAGCAATACAGAGAGAACATCTATATGAGGAAGCAGAGGAGAAGGAAGCAAGAGTTGATTAGTAAGAAGCAAAACATATTTCTCTTATTTGACAGTAACTCTCCTCCCCTTACCCCTTCTCTGGAAACTCAAATCCTCCCTGAGGAAGATAAATCCTAGCTCGTGCATAACAATTGGTATCAGGAGTCGATTCCTTCCTCGTCGATCCTTGCATGATTGATATGTCTCCAATGTATCTATAATTTTTTATTGTTCCATGCTATTATATTATCTGTTTTGGATGTTTTATATGCATTAATATGCTATTTTATATTATTTTTGGGACTAACTTATTAACCTAGTGCCTAGTGCCAGTTTCTAACTTTTCCTGATTTTTGAGTTTTATAGAAAAGGAATACCAAACGAATTCCAAACGAGCTGAAACTTTACGATGATTTTTATGGACCATAAGAAGCCCACGGATTATCGCAGATGGACCAGAGGAGCCACGAGGCATCCACAAGAGTGGAGGGCGCGCCCCCCTGCCTTGTCGCTGCCTCGTGGACCCCCTGACTTGTCCCCGACGCCAAAAATTCCTATAAATCCAGAAACCCCAGAAAGAAACCTAGATTGGAAGTTCCACCACCGCAAGCCTTTGTAGCCATGAAAAACAAATCGAGAGCCCGTTCCAGCACCCTACCAAGGAGGAAACCATCACCGGAGGCCATCTTCATCATCCCGGCGGTCTCCATGACAAGGAGGGAGTAGTTCACCCTCGGGGCTGAGGGTATGTACCAGTAGCTATGTCTCTGATCTCTCTCTCTCTCTCTCTCTCTCTCTCTCTCTCTCGTTCTTGATATGGCACGATCTTGATGTATCGCGAGCTTTGTTATTACAGTTGGATCATATGGTGTTTCTCCCTCTCTATCTTCTTGTGATGAATTGAGTTTTACCTTTGAAGTTTCATTATTATCGGATTGAATACTATTATGGATTTGAGAACACTTGATGTATGTCTTGCGTGCGATACCCATGGTGACAATGGGGTGTTGTAGGATTGAAAGTATGTCTAGAGGGGGGTGATTAGACTACTTGACCAAATAAAAATCTAGTCTTTTCCCAATTTTAGCTCTTGGCAAATTTTAGCAACTTAGCATAAGTCAAGCAATCACAATACAATTCAAGCAAGTATGCAAAGAGTATATGAGCAGCGGAAAGTAAAGCATGCAACTTGCAAGAAAGTAAATGGGAGGAGTTTGGAGGGAGCAAACACAATGTTGACACGGAGATTTTTGGCATGGTTTTGATAGGTGGTGCTATCGTACATCCATGTTGATGGAGACTTCCACCCATGAAGGGTAACGATTGCGCGAGTCACGGAGAGCTCCACCCATGAAGGGTCCACGAAGAAGCAACCTTGTCTATCCCACCATGGCCATCGCCCACGAAGGACTTGCCTCACTAGGGTAGATCTTCACGAAGTAGGCGATCTCCTTTCCCTTACAAACTCCTTGGTTTAACTTCACAATCTTGACGGAGGCTCCCAAGTGACACCTAACCAATCTAGGAGACACCACTCCCCAAAAGGTAATAGATGGTGTGTTGATGATGAACTCCTTGCTCTTGTGCTTCAAATGATAGTCTCCCCAACACTCAACTCTCTCTCATAGGATTGGTTTTGGTGGAAAGAAGATTTGAGTGGAAAGAAACTTGGGGAAGGCTAGAGATCAAGATTCATATGGTAGGATTGGAATATCTTGGCCTCAACACATGAGTAGGTGGTTCTCTCTCAGAAAATGAATGCTGGAAGTGTAGGAACGTTCTGATGGATTTCTTCACGAATGAAGAAAGGGTGGAGGGGTATATATAGCCTCCACATAAAATCTAACCATTACACACAATGTACCAAACTCGATGGGACCGAATCAGAAAACTCGGTCGGACCGATTTAGTTCATAATGTGACCGTTAGATATTTCGGTGGGACCAACATGTCAACTCGGTGGGACTGATATCATTAGGGTTAGGGCATAACGTAGTCTTGATTTGACCGATTACACAAACTCGGTGGGACGGACTGTGGTAATAAGCTAACCAGAGAGTTGGTCAGGCAAACTCGGTGGGACCGATTCACTCATCTCGGTGAGACCAAAACGTTACGAAAAGGAAACGGGGAGTTTGCATTGTGAACTCGGTGGGACCGATCGCTCATCTCAGTTAGACTAAAACATTACGAAGGGAAACATGGAGTTTGCAATCCCATATCGATGAGACCGAGATCCCTATTGGTAAGACCAAAGTGACTAGGGTTTCTAGCAGTGGCAATGTCAAATGAACTCGGTGGCGCCAGATAGATCAAATCAGTGGGGACCAACTTTGACTTTTGGTTTGGGACATATGTCGATATGAGAAAGTGGTTGAGGGTATTTGGAGCATATCACTAAGCATCATGAGAGCAAGCAAGCCATTAAGCAACACCTCATCCCATTTTAATAGTATTGGCTTTTCTATGGACTCAATGTGATCTTGGATCACTAAAAGTAAAATGTAGAGTCTTGATCTTTAGAGGTTGGGCTAATCCTTTGTCCTTAGCATTTTGAGGGGTCCACATTTCTAATCCATTCCATGCCAATCATTGAACTTTTCTGAAATATTCATCTTGAAAAGGAATTAGTTCAATGAGCTATATGTTGTTAATCATTACCAAAACTACCCAGGGATAGTTGCACTTTCAATCTCCCCCTTTTTGGTAATTGATGACAACATGTAGATCAAAGCTTCGACAAATGATAATAAGATTGAAATACATCGTCGCTTTGAGAAGTATGTGATAAGTAAGAGCTCCCCCTAAATTTGTGCATTATTTAAGATTTGCTTTCGAATGCAAATGCACAATTCATGGGTCACTCTTCCATGTCACATACATCTTGGTGGAGCGCTCAAAATGATAGCAATTAAAAGCATGCACTCATCACCAAGCAAAGCGAATGATCATATATGGATATAAGAGATAATACCATCCAAGCAAACATTAAAGTAGCATATGATCAAACACATGATTATACAAGTATCTCACACAAGGACAAAATGTATCAAACACACAATAAAGTTCAAATAGCAAGAGAGACAAAAAAACAACACTCCCTCTCGAAGCCTATGATCTATACATATTTATCCCCCTTTGGCAACAAGTTACCAAAAAGTTCAAATATGCATAGTGATATGTGTCTCTCAGGATTGAGCTGTAGCTTTGGGAGTAGGTTTGGGCTTAGATGTAGCAGCCCCTGACTTGATTGAATCTCCCATAAGCTTTGGGGACTTGGGTGCTGGTGCAGCATCCTCTTCCTCTTCCTCTGAATCCCTTACCATAGTTGATTTTCCAAGAACCTTTGCATGTGTGGTTCTTGCCCTCTTCTTCTTCTTGTCATCTCCAACTGCTTCACCGTCATCTAATTCTATAGTGAATTTCATGGTTTGTCCTGTTGGAACTTTTCTTGGCTTTGATGTTGGGACTCTCCTTGTTGGTGCCTTCTTGTTCAACCCTGGCTTGGTTGAAGCAGCAGTGCCATATTCTTTCTTCATCACCTTCTTCTTTGAAGTGGCCTCATCCTCAACAGCAACATAGTCCACATCCTTAGAGTCTGAGGTTTTCTTCTTCCTTGTTCTGGTGGCTGCCTTGGGTAAGTTACTTGGTGTGCTCCCGCTGCCCTCATCATAGCTGCTTGAGGTACTAGTGCCCTCACTCAGATGCACTTGCTCTTCAGATCTGTTCTGGCTATCACTCTGGTCAGACATCTTGGCAGGCAAACTGACAACAAACCCTGTGAATAGATATAGATGAGGTAGAGTAGATGAGCATCACAAAGTGCAGAGATTTTGCAAAACAAATGAGTCAAAAACTTAGTTTTAGTTCTCTACTGAAATGATCTCGGAGCTACCGAATTGATAAACTCGGTGATACCGAAGCAACATTTGGAACCTAAACTAGTGAACTCGGTCAGACCGAGTCACAGTTCGGTGGCACCAAGATTGCCAGGGTTTCACAAAGAATTGAACTTTGTCACACCGATTTGCAATTTTTTGTCAGACCGAAAACGCATGTGCAATGGCCTAAGCCAAATCGGTGAGACCAATTTCTACGGTCCGGTCAGTCCGAGATGAGTTTAGCGGATACTTAACCCTAAATTTCCGAACCAAACTAAGCTTAAGGAGCTTTTCTCTGGATAGATTGATTGCATATGTGGCAAGAATCATGGCATTGATCTTGTGCTTAGAAGCGGAGGTAAAAAGACAACACAAGGAGACGAAATCATACCCTAGTTCGGTCGGAGTTCACTACGGTGGCAACGGTGGAGCAGATTGCCATTGACGGAGACACAATCCAGCGGCAGGAGGTCGCTGGCGGCAAGGAGACGATCCGGAGACCCGACGAGGCTGAGCAGGACATGCGTGGGCTGAGGGGTTTTGAAGAAATATCCCAACCCTATCGGTGTGACCGAGTGGAACGATTCGGTGGCACCGAGATGCAGAATCGCAAGCGGTTGCTGCAAATCGGTGTGACCAAAATGTTCAAATCGGTTGCACCAGATGAGAACCTAGATCAACTTAGTGAACTCGATGTGACTGAGGGAGTCCTGGACTAGGGGGTGTCCGGATAGCCGAACTATCATCATCGGCCGGACTCCAAGACTATGAAGATACAAGATTGAAGACTTCGTCCCATGTCCAGATGGGACTTTCCTTGGCGTGGAAGGCAAGCTTGGCGATACGGATATGTAGATATCCTACCATTGTAACCAACTCTGTGTAACCCTAGCCCTCTCCGGTGTCTATATAAACCGGATAGCTTTAGTCCGTAGGACGAACAACAATCATACCATAGGCTAGCTTCTAGGGTTTAGCCTCCTTGATCTCGTGGTAGATCTACTCTTGTAACACACATCATAAATATTAATCAAGCAGGATGTAGGGTTTTACCTCCATCAAGAGGGCCCGAACCTGGGTAAAACATCGTGTCCCTTGTCTCCTGTTACCATCTGCCTAGACGCACAGTTCGGGACCCCCTACCCGAGATCCGCCGGTTTTGACACCGACATTGGTGCTTTCATTGAGAATTCCTCTGTGTCGTCACCGATAGGCTCGATGGCTTCTTTGATCATCAACAACGACGCAGTCCAGGGTGAGACCTTCCTCCCCGGACAGATCTTCATATTCGGCGGCTTTGCACTGCGGGCCAATTCGCTTGGCCATCTGGAGCAGATCGAAAGCTACGCCCCTAGCCGTCAGGTCAGATTTGGAAGTTTGAACTTCACGGCTGACATCCGCGGGGACTTGATCTTCGATGGATTCGAGCCACAGCCGAGCGCGCCGCACTGTCACGACGGGCATGACTTAGCTCTGCGGCCGGACAGTAACCTGGAGGCCACTCACGAGTCCGCTCCGATCTTCAATTCGGAGCCGGCTGCGCAGATCGAGGACGGGTGGCTAGACACGGCCTCGGGGGCTGCAACCTCTATGGCGATAGAGCCGAACACTGACCTTGTCCCTCATGAAGCTCGTGACTCCGAGGTGCCAGACTCCTTGCCGGACTCCGAACCTCCTGCGCCCCCTCCAATCGAATCCGATTGGGCGCCGGTCATGGAGTTCACCGCTGCAGACATCTTTCAACACTCACCTTTTGGCGACATCTTGAGTTCGCTAAAGTATCTCTCGTTATTAGGAGAGCCCTGGCCGGACTGCGGTCAGGACGGTTGGGATGCGGACGATGAAGAAATTCAAAGCCCACCCACCACCCACTTAGTAGCCACTGTCGACGATCTAACCGACATGCTAGAGTTCGACTCCGAAGACATTGACGGTATGGACGACGATGCCGGAGACGACCAAGAACCAGCACCTACTGGGCACTGGAAAGCCACCTCATCACATGACATATATATGGTGGATATCCCAAAGGATGGGAATGGCGAAGGAACAGCGGAGGATGACCCCTCCAAGAAACAGCCTAAGCGACGGCATCAGCGGCGCCGCTCTAAATCCCGCCACAGCAAGAATGAAGATTCCGGCACCGGAGATAATAACACCCCAGACAGTGCGGAAGACAACCCACTCCAGCAAAATTCAGCACAGGAGGACGGAGATGCCAGCCCTCATGAGAGAGCGGCAGAAGAAGAGGTAGAGGATTATATGCCTCCCTCCGGAGACGAGGCAAGCCTCGACGACGACGAATTCGTCGTGCCTGAGGATCCCGTCGAACAAGAGCGTTTTAAACGCAGGCTTATGGCCACGGCAAACAGCCTCAAGAAAAAGCAGCAACAGCTTAGAGCTGATCATGATCTGCTAGCCGACAGATGGACTGAAGTCCTCGCGGCCAAAGAGCATGAGCTCGAACGCCCCTCCAAAAGCTACCCTAAACGCAAGTTTCTCCCCCGATTAGAGGAGGAGGCGTATGAACCCGCATCACCAGTAGACAATACGGCTGACCGACCACCCCGTGGTCGCGACAGAGAGGCCTCTAGGCCCTTCACTAGAACCGTACCCCGGCATCGCTCGAAAAGCACAAGGCCACAGGGGAACGCTCTGGACTTGCGAGATATATTGGAGGATAAGGCAAGACAAGCAAGATCGATCTATGGATCGCGTGGGCGCCCCATGATACGTGACGACAACCGTCACGACGGACACAGTAAGTCCAGTCGGGCCGAACAAAATAGACAAAACTCTTTTGAGCTCCATCGTGATATCGCCCAGTACAGAGGCGCCGCACACCCACTATGCTTCACAGATGAATTAATGGATCATCAAATCCCCAAAGGGTTTAAACCCGTGAATATTGAATCTTACGATGGCACAACAGACCCCGCGGTTTGGATCAAAGACTATCTCCTTCACATCCACATGGCCCGCGGTGACGATCTTCATGCCATCAAATATCTCCCACTCAAGCTTAAAGGACCAGCCCGGCATTGGCTTAACAGCTTGCCAGCAGAGTCAATTGGGAGTTGGGAAGACCTGGAAGCCGCATTCCTCGATAACTTCCAAGGCACGTATGTGCGACCACCAGACGCTGACAACCTAAGCCATATAATTCAGTAGCCAGACGAATCGGCCAGACAATTCTGGACACGTTTCTTAACCAAGAAAAACCAAATCGTCGACTGTCCAGATGCGGAGGCCCTCGCGGCCTTCAAATATAACATCCGCGACGAGTGGCTTGCCCGGCACCTGGGACAGGAAAAGCCGAAATCCATGGCCGCCCTCACATCACTCATGACCCGCTTCTGCGAGGGTGAGGACAGCTAGCTAGCACGCAGCAACAACCTCAGCAAAAATTCTGGCAGTCCGGATATCAAGGACCGTAATGGCAGGTCGCGTCACAACAAAAACAAACGCCACATTAACGGCGATAATAGTGAAGATACGGCAGTCAATGCCGGATTCAGAGGCTCTAAACCCGGTCAGCAGAAAAATCCATTCAAAAGAACTACTCCGAGTCCGTCCAATTTGGACCGAATACTCGATCGCTCGTGCCAGATACACGGCACCCCCGAAAAGCCAGCCAACCACACCAACAGGGATTGTTGGGTATTCAAGCAGGCAGGCAAGTTAATTGCCGAAAACAATGACAAGGGGTTGCATAGTGATGATGAGGAAGAGACCCGACCGCCGAACAATAGAGGACAGAAGGGTTTCCCCCCACAGGTGCGGACGGTGAACATGATATACGCAACGCACATACCCAAAAGGGAGCGGAAGCGTGCACTCAGGGATGTATACGCGATGGAGCCAGTTGCCCCGAAGTTCAATCCATGGTCCTGCTGCCCAATCACTTTTGACCGAAGGGACCACCCCACCAGCATCCACCACGGCGGATTCGCCGCATTGGTTTTAGACCCAATCATTGATGGATTTCACCTCACCAGAGTCCTGATGGACGGCGGCAGCAGCCTGAATCTGCTTTACCAGGATACAGTGTGCAAAATGGGCATAGACCCCTCAAGGATTAAACCTACCAAGACGACCTGTAAAGGCGCCATACCAGGTGTAGAAGCCAATTGTATAGGCTCAGTTACACTGGAAGTGGTCTTCGGATCCCCGGATAACTTCCGAAGCGAGGAGTTAATCTTCGACATAGTTCCGTTCCGCAGCGACTATCATGCTCTGCTCGGACGTACCGCGTCACGCGGTGCCGCACTCCGCATACCTCAAGCTCAAGATGCCAGGCCCTCGAGGAGTCATCACGGTCAATGGAAACACTGAACGCTCTCTCCGAACGGAGGAACATATAGCGGCTCTAGCGGCAGAAGTACAGTGCGGCCTCTTAAGGCAATTCTCGAGTCCTGCCATTAAGCGACCGAACACGGCTAAACGCGCCCGGAGTAACCTACAACAAGACCACCTGGCACGTTCCGAGCACACGTAGCAGTGCGGCCCCAACCCCAGCCCCTGCAAAACGTCAAGACAGGTCCTTCGCGTACACCATTACGCTCTAAAGATACCATGGGCATGGGGAGAGGGGCACGACCACGATAGGCCCAGAATGCGGCTCAACCACACCAAGGGCTCTCAAGTGTGTCGCTTTTTTTTCTTTTCTTTTTCCTTTTTATTTTTACCCACAGGACTCCGTTCGTCAGAGGCCCTGTCCGGCAGCAGACCTGCCGAACTCACGATGCAACAACCAGGGAAGGAGAAAGGCTACAACGAATATCCAGGTGGTCTCCATTACGAGCATTAAATCTGTTTTATGCACCATTCCGCAGCCTACCCCTGGAAGGGGACATGTTTAATAGTCCCATCCCTTGCTTATCGCACCATTTGTATCGTTCTGCATTTACAGCAGTTTTTCTTGAATAAGTAATGCAGCACCTTTTTGCTTCCAATTGCATTTCTTTCTTATACATATGTTCATTTATGACATGTTGCATTCGTACATTTTGGTAGGGCTAAATACACCAGGGGCTTATGTTTCCCGCATCATGGTGTGATAAGTCCGAACACTTTCACAAGTGCGGCACCCTGAACTTATAGCATTATATGCATCGGCTCCGAATCATGTCTTGGGTCAATAGTTGGGTTTGCCCGGCTCCCATGTTTTGGTACCTTATGTTCCGTTGTATCGGCTAAGGTAGCACTGGGAGAACCACTGCGATTGCGCCCCAGTTGAGCTAGGCAAGCGCCTCAGTGGAGAAAGCTAAAACTGACCGTCATGATGAGGCGAGAGTCGGTCGCTGTTCGAGAGGTTTTTTGTAAGTCCCTAAAGACTTATGCCGCTTAGAGCGAGGAGCCGGCTTTGTCCGGCCCAAGCGTGGATAGCGCCCCAAATTCGGCCTTCCGGAGACTAGGGGCTTCGCCGAAATTTAAAATTATAGAATTCTATGGCTAAGTGACAGTGTTCAAGCATTATAAGTCCGGTTGCCTTGTTCTTTGTGTTGAGCGCCTCCCCAGATGGACCCAAAAATGGGAACAAGAGTGCTCAAGTTTATCCCGAACACCCCAGCACTCGTGGCATGGGGGCTGAAGCCGACGACTTGCCATCTCTCAGATTTGATAAACAGCCGCACAGAAGGTAATATTTTAAATTAACAAGCGTTGCTTAGCGCATATGAACTAAGTTTTCAACGCACAGGATAACAAAAATGCGAGTCTACTCAAATATTACATCTTTGGAGCACTCACCCGCAATAATGCGGGCACCCTTCAGGATACTCTTATAATACATCTCGGGCGTGCGATGCTCCTTGCCCTGCGGTGGCGTTCGTCACAAGTTTCTGAGCATCCATCTTGCCCCAGTGCACCTTTGCACGGGCAAGGGCCCGACGGGCACCTTTAATACAGGCGGAGTGCTTGATGACTTCAACCCATGGACACGCATCCACCAGCCGCCGCACCAGGCCGAAGTAGCTCCCAAGCATGGCCTCCTTCGGCCACAGCCGAACTATGAGGCCCTTCATGGCCTATTCGGCCACCTTGTGGAGCTCGACCAGCTGCTTCAGCTGGTCGCTAAGGGGCACCGGACGTCCGGCCTCAGCATACTGAGACCAGAAGACCTTCTCCGTCGAGGTCCTCTCCTCGGCCCGATAGAACGTGGCAGCATCGGACACGCTGCGAGGAAGATCTGCGAACGCTCCTGGAGAGCTCCGAATTCGGGTAAGTAACAGCTAATTAACACTCACATGCTTACTTTGCATGAAAAATGCCTTACCCGCTGCTATTTTCTTCAACGCCTCGATTTCTTGGAGGGCCTTGTAGGCTTCGGCCTTAGCGGCTTTGGCACTCTTAAGAGCCGATGCAAGCTCAGACTCTCGAGTCTTCGAGTCATGCTCCAGGCTCTAATGTTTTTCCACGAGATCCTGGAGCTCTTGCTGTACCTCCGCCACCCGCGCCTCCTGCTTCTCTCGCTCGGTGCGCTCCACGGCCACATTACGTTCGGCCGTAGCCACCGCCTCCTTCAGGGCCGCCACCTCGTTAGTGGCCCCTGCAATACCCACCTTATCCTTGTCATTCTTCTTGCAACCAAAATCCTTTTCTGTAAGGTACAATTTTAATAAGGTGTTGCTCACCTTCCTTGTCCTCGAGCTACTTCTTGGCACGGCCGAGCTCGTTCTCGGACCGCTCGAGGCTTTGCTTCAAAGTATTGACCTCCGCAGTCAATGCGGCAAAGGTCAGCAGCGCAGCCTGCAATCCCATATTGACATATTTTTTATGACTCCTGTGTATATCTTTTTAGATCCTCAGTCCGGCTTTTCTTTCCGAACACCGAACCGAGCATCAGGGGCTACTGTCTATGTGTTACGATTTTACATATATCAAAATTCTTACCTCAAAGCCTGTTAGAAGGCTGCTGCAGGCTTCGGTCAGCCCGCTCTTGGCAAGCTGAACCTTCTGAATCACCGCACTCATAACAGTGCGGTGTTCCTCTTCGATGGAGGCGCCATTGAGCGCCTCCAGCAAGCTATCCGGCGTCTTCGGTTGGACGGAGGCTGCCGGCGTCACGGTCTTGCCCTTCTTACGAAGGGGCCGCCCGCCGGACTCTGGAGCCACTATGGGTTCCGTGGCCGAGTCCAGTGCAAAGTCTGGGAGGTTGTTCTGCGACACCTCCGGGGCCTCCTCCTCCTGGTGGGTCCCTTCCCGGGATCCCACCTCAGCATCGTCCGCATCACGGGGGGTGGAGGCGGTCGGAAGAGAATCCATATCCGACGCACCTAAGGACCCACTCGACGAAGCGGGAAGATCATCCTTGGGCGGACTGCAGGGTTGTATGCGGCATTAGAAAGACATTATGTGGCGAAAAGAAAAACCATGAAGTTATTCGGGAGTCCGGATACTTACGATCTCACCAGGGGCTTGGCCCTTGGAGGCCAGTCCTCGTCGTCGTCGCTGGCGTTGGCAGAGCAGTCCGGGGAAAGAGTTTTTCCCTTCTTGGACCCTTCGGCCTCCCTCGTTGGGGAGGCCTTCCTTTTCTTCCCTTCCCCCGCTGGGGGAGAGGCTTTCTTCTTCTCCTCCTCGCCTTTGTGAGAGGAGTCGGCCTCGGAGTCATCATTCGATAACACCTGAAAACGGGAACTCTTCGGAGTGCCCGTGGCCTTCTTTTTGGCCTTCTTCTCCGGCACCACGTGGGGTGCCGGAGCCAGCAGCCCCGTTAAGCGGGCGTCCGTTGGGTCCTCTGGCAATGGGGCCGGACAGATAGTCTGTTCGGCCTTCGTCAGCCAGTCCTGTCAAAGGAAGGGGAGTTTAGATCCCGCATAGAGTCAAACTATGGAAAACAAGCATCCCGTAAAGGACAAAATCGCTTACCTCGTCAGCTGGACACTGCGAGCTGAATCCGCGATCTTCGGTAGCGGATGCGAGGGCCTCGGCACCCTTAAACAACACCTTCCAGACATCTTCGTATGTAGTATCGAAGAGCCCGCTCAAAGTCTGGTGCTGCGCCAGATCGAACTCCCACGTATTGAAGCCCCGTCATTGGCACGGGAGAATACGGCAGATGAGCATGACCTGGACTACGTTGACAAGCTTGAGCTTCTTGTCCACTAGCTTTTGGATGCAGGCTTGGAGTCCGGTCAGCTTCTCCGAATCACCGCATGTCCGACCGCTCTCTTTCCAGGAGGTGAGCCGTGTGGGGATGCCAGATCTGAATTCGGGGGCCGCTGCCCATTCAGGGTCACGCGGCTCGGTGATGTAGAACCACCCCGATTGCCACCCCTTAATGGTTTCCACGAAAGTGCCCTCGAGCCAAGTAATGTGGGACATCCTGCCCACCATGGCGCCTCCGCACTCCGCTTGACTGCCCTTCACAACCTTCGGCTTGATATTGAAGGTCTTGAGCCACAAGCCGAAGTGGGGCTGGATGCAGAGGAAGGCCTCGCACACGACGATGAACGCCGAGATGTTGAGGATGAAATTCGGGGCCAGATCATGGAAATCCAGGCCGTAGTAGAACATGAGCCCCCGGACAAAGGGATGGAGTGGGAAGCCCAGTCTGCGGAGGAAATGGGGAAGAAATACTACCCTCTCATGGGGCCTGGGGGTGGGAATGAGCTCTCCCTTGTTGGGGAGCCGGTGCGCGATGTTGCTGGACAGATATTCGGCGCTGCGCAGCTTCTGGATGTGCCCCTCCGTGACAGAGGAGGCCATCCACTTGCCTCCCGCTCCGGACATAGTTGGAGGAGGTTGAGGTGAGATGTGCGGACTTGGGCGCTGGAGCTCGAGTTCGCGGAGATGGATAAGCCAAGGAGGAAGAAGGCGCAGGTAAAAGGGTTAGATCTTTATCCCCTTATATGGGCGGACAAAAACATGTGTTCCCACCGGCCTGATAAAACTCGCTTATCTCCCAAGCGCCGCAATTAATGGCGCGGTTGGGTTACCCACGTCTGTATTGATGGGAATCCCGAAATAAGGGGAACATGATCTCTGCTTCGACAAGACGTGCCAAGGAAACCGCTTCGCTAAACACGCTGAGGTGGTACAACAAAAACAATTCTAGTAAAGGCTTGGTAGTGGTGTGACGTCACGCCACCAAATACGTTAGCAGATTGAACTTGTGTAATATTATTCTCTCTACGGTGGTACATGGAATTCATTTTGCAGAGCCGGACACTATCCTGGTGTTCACAATCTTCTATAAATTATTCGAAGAAGGAACTCGCCTTGCAATGCCGAAGACAATATGCGCGCCGGACTCATCGTCATTGAAGCCTGGTTCAGGGGCTACTGAGGGAGTCCTGGACTAGGGGGTGTCCGGATAGCCGAACTATCATCATCGGGCGGACTCCAAGACTATGAAGATACAAGATTGAAGACTTCGTCCCGTGTCCGGATGGGACTTTCCTTGGCGTGGAAGGCAAGCTTGGCGATACGGATATGTAGATCTCCTACCATTGTAACCGACTCTGTGTAACCCTAGCACTATCTGGTGTCTATATAAACCGGATGGCTTTAGTCCGTAGGACGAACAACAATCATACCATAGGCTAGCTTCTAGGGTTTAGCCTCCTTGATCTCGTGGTAGATCTACTCTTGTAACACACATCATCAATATTAATCAAGCAGGACGTAGGGTTTTACCTCCATCAAGAGGGCCCGAACCTGGGTAAAACATCGTGTCCCTTGTCTCCTGTTACCATCTGCCTAGACGCACAGTTCGGGACCCCCTACCCGAGATCCGCCGGTTTTGACACTGACAGTGACCAAAATGGATGACTCGGTCATACCGAAATGCACAAAGAGGTTTTGGAAGTTTAAGTCTATGACGAATCAGGGACTCCGAGTTCTCCTCACACAGAGTGGTTCGAATCTGACTTGATCAAACTTTGTGATGTAGCATGAATAGAGTTTGAGACGAGAAAAGGCGTAGATAGCTAGAGAAGGTTCTTAGGCATTCTTTTCCATCCACTTGGCAAAAAGAAAAAGGCCAAACAACCAAAGCAACAAGTGGATGTCCCCGAATGAGTAAAATATGCAATCTGCATGCTCACACAATAAAAATATGGCAATTGAAATATGTGGCAAAGCATGCACAAACACTCTAGCATCTATCAAGCAATTTGCGATGACTAGGTCATCTATATATGAGTATATTGACTTAGGAGTCAAATGAGAACATTTGATCATAGGTCATACTCATCGTTTAAGCACAAGTGGGGTTACCACTTTTACATAAAGCATTGTTGTGTTCACATCTTTGGAGTTGCTTTAGCTCAATTCTTAGAGTAAAGCTCCCCCTAGATGTGAGATCACCCCTAAGAGGGATGGATTAACCTTGGGTTTTGTCGATGATGACTTCATGTAGGTGTTAAAGATGTGGACGCTCAATGTCGATGTAGATCATTCAGAGAAATCCATTGGAGTGAGTTGCACTTTCAATACCTACACGGGTTAGTCCCACAAGGAACAAGCAAGGATATCCATAGACATAGAATGATGTTCACACAAGATGATGTCCATGAAAGCATTAGGTTACCTTGTCCCTTGTCTTACCAGCAAGAGGGTTTGTGACTCCTTGAACTAGTGCAAGATATGGAAGTTGTTTGCACTTGTTCTCGCCAAAATGATATGAGTGAAGTGTGTTGGTGGAGTCACCCTCAAGCACTTCTCTAGTTCTTCTTCTTCGGGATACACATCATCTTGATGGGAATCCTTGGGGTTGTAGTTGTACTTGATGAAGTAGAACTCGATGTAGTCTTGGGAACCCACTTGACCAAGGCCTTGGGAGCTTCTTCAAATGCATCAATCTCTTCTTGAAGCTTGTCCTTGCCTTTTTGCTTGTGGTCTTGTGGTGGAAGATCATCTTGAGCGTGTGTCCCTTAGAAAGAAGTAGGATCATACTTCTCTTGTTGAGGAACAAACTTCGTCTTGGGGTATTGATCTTCCCACTCAACTCCAATGACATTGAACTTTCGTTCAAAACCAACACCTTGATTCTTCCGGTGCCTTCCTTGCTTGCGTACAATTTCCTCAAATTTCTTACTTCTGGCAAGGCTCTTGTAAACATCTTTCTCTATAATTCCCTTCAATAAGCTATTTTCTTGCTCAAGTGTAACTTGGCTAAGATAATCATTAGTGGAATCAAGAGAACTACTAGAAGCAACAATATTGGATTTAGCATGATTATTGTTACTACTAGAAGAAGAATCTTTCTTACTTTTGTTGTTAGATTTAACTTGTGGCATATAAGTAGACAAGAGTAAATGCTTGGCAATGTAAGAAGAACTTTTCTTGCGAAGATCATCATTGATTGCCTTTAAAAACTCATGCTCTTGCTCAAGGTTGAGATTTTCAAAGCGTAACTTCTCATGAGTCTTTAAAAGTTCTCGATGATCTTCCAAGGTATTTTCATGAGCTAACTTAAGAGTGTTTAGTTCTTTAGTTAGACGCTCAATCTTCTCCTTATCATTGTCATTCGTTTTAGCATGATTAATTGACGTTTCATCAGAGTATTCATCACTAGAGTTGTTAACAAGTAAATCATCATCACCTAACAAGTCATCTGAAGGAAATATGCCCTAGAGGCAATAATAAAGTTATTATTTATTTCCTTATATCATGATAAATGTTTATTATTCATGCTAGAATTGTATTAACCGGAAACATAATACATGTGTGAATACATAGACAAACATAGTGTCACTAGTATGCCTCTACTTGACTAGCTCGTTTATCAATGATGGTTATGTTTCCTAGCCATGGACAAAAGAGTTGTCATTTGATTAATAGGATCACATCATTGGGAGAATGATGTGATTGACTTGACCCATTCCGTTAGCTTAGCACTTGATTGTTTAGTATGTTGCTATTGCTTTCTTCATGACTTATACATGTTCCTATGACTATGAGATTATGCAACTCCCGTTTACCGGAGGAACACTTTGTGTGCTACCAAACGTCACAACGTAACTGGGTGATTATAAAGGAGCTCTACAGGTGTCTCCGAAGGTACATGTTGGGTTGGCGTATTTCGAGATTATGATTTGTCACTCCATTGTCGGAAAGGTATCTCTGGGCCCTCTCGGTAATGCACATCACTATAAGCCTTGCAAGCAGTGTGACTAATGAGTTAGTTGCGAGATGATGTATTACGTAACGAGTAAAGAGACTTGCCGGTAACGAGATTGAACTAGGTATTGGATACCGACGATCGAATCTCGGGCAAGTAACATGCCGATGACAAAGGGAACAACGTATGTTGTTATGCGGTTTGACCGATGAAGATCTTCGTAGAATATGTGGGAGCCAATATGAGCATCCAGGTTCCGCTATTGGTTATTGACCGAGAATAGTTCTAGGTCATGTCTACATAGTTCTCGAACCCGTAGGGTCCGCACGCTTAACGTTACGATGACAATTATATTATGAGTTTATGAGTTTTGATGTACCGAAGGAGTTCGGAGTCCCGGATGAGATCGGGGACATGACGAGGAGTCTCAAAATGGTTGAGACGTAAAGATCGATATATTGGACGACTATATTCGGAGTTCGGAAAGGTTCCGAGTGATTCGGGTATTTTTCGGAGTACCGGAGAGTTACGGGAATTCGCCGGGGAGTATATGGGCCTTATTGGGCTTTAGGGGAAAGAGAGAGGAGAGGTTGGGCTCCCCCCAAGGCCTAGTCCGAATTGGACTAGGGGGAGGGGCTGCGCCCCCTCCTTCCTTCTCTTCTCTTCCCCCTTTCCTTGACTCCTACTCCTAATACTTGGAAGGGGGGGAATCCTACTCCCGGTGGGAGTAGGACTCCTCCTTGGCGCGCCCTCCTTGGCCGGCCGCCCCCTCCCCCTTGGCTCCTTTATATACGGGGGCAGGGGGGCACCCCATGACACACAAGTTGATCTTCGTGATCGTTCCTTAGCCGTGTGCGGTGCCCCCTCCACCATATTCCACCTCGGTCATATCGTAGCGGTGCTTAGGCGAAGCCCTGCGTCGGTAGAATATCATCATCGTCACCACGCCGTCGTGCTGACGGAACTCATCCCCAACACCCTGCTGGATCAGAGTCCGGGGATCGTCCTCGAGCTGAACGTGTGCTGAACTCGGAGGTGTCGTACGTTCGGTACTTGGATCGGTCGGATCATGAAGACGTACGACTACATCAACCGCGTTGTCATAACGCTTCCACTTTCGGTCTACGAGGGTACGTGGACAACACTCCCCCCTCTCGTTGCTATGCATCACCATGATCTTGCGTGTGCGTAGGAAAATTTTGAAATTACTACGTTCCCCAACAGTGGCATCCGAGCCTAGGTTTTATGCGTTGATGTTATTTGCACGAGTAGAACACAAGTGAGTTGTGGGCGATACAAGTCATACTGCTTACCAGCATGTCATACTTTGGTTCAGCGGTATTGTTGGATAAAGCGGCCCGGACCGACATTACGCGTACGCTTAGGCGAGACTGGTTCTACCGACGTGCTTTGCACACAGGTGGCTGGCGGGTGTCAGTTTCTCCAACTTTAGTTGAACCGAATGTGGCTACGCCCGGTCCTTGCGAAGGTTAAAACAGCACTAACTTGACGAACTATCGTTGTGGTTTTGATGCGTAGGTAAGAACGGTTCTTGCTCAGTCCATAGCAGCCACGTAAAATTTGCAACAACAAAGTAGAGGACGTCTAACTTGTTTTTGCAGGGCATGTTGTGATGTGATATGGTCAAGATGTGATGCTATATTTTATTGTATGAGATGATCATGTTTTGTAACCGAAGTTATCGGCAACTGGTAGGAGCCATATGGTTGTCGCTTTATTGTATGAAATGCAAATGCCCTGTAATTGCTTTACTTTATCACTAAGCGGTAGCGATAGTCGTAGAAGCAATAGATGGTGTAACGACAACGATGCTACGATGGAGATCAAGGTGTCGCGCCGGTGACGATGGTGATCACGACGGTGCTTCGGAGATGGAGATCACAAGCACGAGATGATGATGGCCATATCATATCACTTATATTGATTGCATGTGATGTTTATCCTTTATGCATCTTATCTTGCTTTGATTGACGGTAGCATTTTAAGATGATCTCTCACTAAAAATTATCAAGAAGTGTTCTGCCTGAGTATGCACCATTATGAAAGTTCTTCGTGCTGAGACACCACGTGATGATCGGGTGTGATAGGCTCTACGTTCAAATACAACGGGTGCAAAACAGTTGCACACGCGGAATACTCAGGTTAAACTTGACGAGCCTAGCATATAACAGATATGGCCTCGGAACACGGAGACCGAAAGGTCGAACGTGAATCATATAGTAGATATGATCAACATAGTGATGTTCACCATTGAAACTACTCCATCTCACGTGATGATCAGACATGGTTTAGTTGATTTGGATCACGTGATCACTTAGATGACTAGAGAGATGTCTGTCTAAGTGGGAGTTCTTAAGTAATATGATTAATTGAACTTAAATTTATCATGAACTTAGTCCTGGTAGTATTTTGCAAATTATGTTGTAGATCAATAGCTCGCATTGTTGCTTCCCTATGTTTTGCTTGCCTATGTTTTTATATATGTTCCTAGAGAAAACTATGTTGAAAGATGTTAGTAGCAATGATGCGGATTTGATCAGTGATCTGAGGATTATCCTCGTTGCTACACAGAAGAATTATGTCCTTGATGCACCACTAGGTGACAGACCTATTGCAGGAGCAGATGCAGATGTTATGAACGTTTGGCTAGCTCAATATGATGACTACTTGATAGTTTTGTGCACCATGCTTTATGGCTTAGAACCGGGACTACAAAAACATTTTTCAAACATCATGGAACATATAAGATGTTTCAAGAGATGAAATTGGTATTTCAGACTCATGCTCGTGCCAAGAGGTATGAGACCTTTGACAAATACTTCGCCTAAAAGATGGAGGAGAATTTCTCAACTAGTGAGCAAGTACTTAGATTGTCTGAATACTACAATCGCTTGAATCAAGTGGAAGTTAATCTTCCAGATAAGATAGTGATTGATAGAGTTCTCTAGTCACCATCACCAAGTTAGTAGAACTTTGTGATGAACTACAGTATGCAAGGGATGACGAAAACGATTCCTGAGCTCTTCGTGATGTTGAAATCAACAAAGGTAGAAATCAAGAAAGAGCATCAAGTGTTGATGGTTGACAAGATCACTAGTTTCAAGAAAATGGCAAAGGGAAAGAAAGGGAACTTCAAGTAGAATGACAAGCAAGTTTCAGTCCCGCGAAGAAGCCCAAAGCTGGACCAAAGCCTGAAACTGAGTGATTATACTGCAAAGGAAATGGTCACTAGAAGCGGAAATGCCCTGAATATTTGGTGGATAAGAAGGATTGGCAAAGTGAACAAGGGTATATTTGATATACATGTTATTGATGTGTACTTTACTAGTGTTTATAGTAGCCCCTGAGTATTTGATCCTTGTTCGGTTGCTAAATATTAGTAACTCGAAATAGGAGTTACAGAATAAACAGAGACTAGTTGAAGGGGAAGTGACGATGAGTGTTGGAAGTGGTTCCAAGATTGATATGATCATCATGACACACTCCCTATACTTTTGGGATTAGTGTTAAACCTAAATAAATGTTATTTGGCGTTTGCGGTGAGCATGAATATGATTTGATCATGTTTATTGCGATATGGTTATTCATTTAAAGTCAAAGAATAATTGTTGTTCTGTTTACATGAAAAAAAACTTCGATGGTCATACACCCAATGAAAATAGTTTGTTGGATCTAGATCGTAGTAATACACATATTCATAATATTGATGCCAAAAGATGTAAAGTTGATAATGATAGTGCAACTTATTTGTGGCACTGTCGTTTGGGTCATATCGGTGTAAAGCGCATGAAGAAACTCCATAAAGATGGATTTTTGGAATCTCTTGGTTATGAATCATTTGATGCTTGCGAACCGTGCCTTTTGGGCAAGATGACTAAAACTCCGTTCTCCAGAACAATGGAACGAGCTACTGACTTGATGGAAATAATACATACCGATGTATACGGTCCAATGAGTGTTGATGCTCGTGGCGGGTATCATTATTTTCTGACCTTCACAAGATGAATTGAGCAGATATGAGTATATCTACTTAATGAAGCACAAGTTTGAAAAGTTCAAAGAATTTCAGAGTGAAGTGGAGAATGATCGTAACAAGAAAATAAAGTTTCTGCAATTTGATCGCGGAGACAAATATTTGAGTTACGAGTTTGGTTTTCAATTAAAACAATGTGGAATAGTTTCACAAACTCATGCCACCTGCAACACCACACCTTAATGGTGTGTCCGAACGTCATAATAGTACTTTATTGGATATAGTGCAATCTATGATGTCTCTTACTGATTTACCACTATCGTTTTGGGGTTATGCATTAAAGACAGCTGCATTCACTTTAAATAGGGCACCATCAAAATCCGTTGAGACGATGCCTTATGAACTGTGGTTTGGCAAGAAACCAAAGTTGTCGTTTCTTAAAAGTTTGGGGCTGCGATGCTTATGTGGAAAAGTTTCAACCTGATAAGCTCGAACCCAAATCGGAGAAGTGCGTCTTCATAGAATACCCAAAAGTAACTATTGGGTACACCTTCTATCACAGATCTAAAGGCAAGTTATTCGTTGCTAAGATGGATCCTTTCTAGAGAAGAAGTTTCTCCCGAAAGAAGTGAGTGGGAGGAAAGTAGAACTTGATGAGGTAATTGTACCTTCTCCCTTATTGGAAAGTAGTTCATCACAGAAATCAGTTCCAATGATTCCTACACCAATTAGTGAGGAAGTTAATGATGATGATCATGAAACTTCAGATCAAGTTGCTACAAAACCTCGTAGGTCTTCCAGAATAAGATCCGCACCAAAGTGGTATGGTAATATTGTTCTAGAAGTCATGTTGCTAGACCATGATGAACCTACGAACTATGAGGAAGCGATGATGAGCCCAGATTCCGCGAAATGGCTTGAGGCCATAAAATCTGAGATAGGATCCATATATGAGAACAAAGTGTGGACTTTGGTTGACTTGCTCGATGATCAGCAAGTCAAGTTAAATAAATGGATCTTCAAGAGGAAGACGGACATAGATAGTAGTGTTACTATCTACAAAGCTCGACTTGTTGCGGAAGTTTTTCGACAAGTTCAAAGGTGTTGAATACGATGAGATTTTCTCACTCATATCGATGCTTAAGTCTGTCCGAATCATGTTAGCAATTGCCACATTTTATGAAATCTGGCAAATGGATGTCAAAACTGCATTCCTTAATAGATTTATTAAAGAAGAGTTGTATATGATGCAACCAGAAGGTTTTGTCAATCCTAAAGGTGCTTACAAAGTGTGCAAGCTCCAGCGATCCATCAATGGACTGGTGCAAGCATCTCGAAGTTGGAATATACGCTTTGATGAGTTGATCAAAGCATATGGTTTTATACAGACTTTTGGAAAGGCCTGTATTTACAAGAAAGTAAGTGGGAGCTCTGTAGCATTTCTGATATTATATGTGCAAGACATATTGTTGATTGGAAATGATATAGAAATTCTGGATAGCGTAAAAGGATACTTGAATAAAAGTTTTTCAATGAAAGACCCCGGTAAAGCTACTTACACATTGAGCATCAAGATCTATATAGATAGATCAAGACGCTTGATAAGTTTTTTCAATGAGTACATACCTTGATAATTTTTTTGAAGTAGTTCAAAATGAAACAGTCAAAGAAAGAGTTGTTGCCTGTGTTGCAAGGTGTGAAGTTGAGTAAGACTCAAAACCCGACTATGGCAGAAAATAGAAAGAGAATGAAAAGTCATTCCCTATGCCTCAGTCATAGGTTCTATAAAGTATGCTATGTTGTGAACCAGACCTATTGTATACCTTGCTCTGTGTTTGGCAAAGGAATACAATTTTGATCTAATAGTAGATCACTGGACAGCGGTCAAGAATATCCTTAGTGAGGACCAAGGAAATACTTCTCGATTATGGAGGTGATAAAAGAGCCCGTCGTAAAAAGTTACATCGGTGCAAGCTTTTACACCGATCCAGATGACTCGAAGTCTCAATCTGGATACATATTGAAAGTGGGAGCAATTAGCTGGAGTAGCTCCATGCAGAGCATTGTAGACATAGAATATTTGCAAAATACATACGGCTCTGAATGTGACAGACACGTAGACTAAACTTCTCTCACGAGCAAAACATGATCATACCTTAGTACTCTTTGGGTGATAATCACATAGCGATGTGAACTAGATTATTGACTCTAGTAAACCCTTTGGGTGTTGATCACATGACGATGTGAACTGTGGGTGTTAATCATATACAGATATGAATATTGGTGTTAAATCACATGATGATGTGAACTAGATTATTGACTCTAGTGCAAGTGGGAGACTGAAGGAAATATGCCCTAGAGGCAATAATAAAGTTATTGTTTATTTCCTTATATCATGATAAATGTTTATTATTCATGCTAGAATTGTATTAACCGGAAACATAATACATGTGTGAATACATAGACAAACATAGTGTCACTAGTATGCCTCAACTTGACTAGCTCGTTTATCAATGATGGTTATGTTTCCTAGCCATGGACAAAAGAGTTGTCATTAGTGATATGCTCCAAAACCCTCAACTACTTCCCCACATCCACAAATGACCTAAACCTAAAGCCAAAACCGGTCACACCGATTCTTTCTATCCGGCGCCACCGATTCCAAAAGTCATAGCAACTGCCACAAACCCTAAGCAAATCGGTCTTACCGATAGGGATCTCGGTCTCACCGAGATGGGGTTGCAATCTCTCTGTTTCCCTTCGTAACGTTTCGGTCTAACCGAAGTGAGCGATTGGTCCCACCGAGATTGCAATGTAAACTCTCTGTTTCCTTTTTGTAACATTTCGGTCTCACCGAAAAGAGCAAATCGGTCCCATCAAGTTTACCTGACCAACTCTCTGGAAAGCTTATTACCAAATCGGTCTCACCGAGTTTGTGTAATCGGTCTCAACGAGATTATGTTATGCCCTAACCCTAACCGAATCGGCCTCACCGAGATGCATGTCAGTCCCACCGAAAATCACTAACGGTCACTAGGTTTACTAAATCGGTCCGACCGAGTTTGACGATTCGGTCCCACCGAGTTTGGTAAATTGTGTGTAACGGTTAGATTTTGTGTGGAGGCTATATATACCCCTCCACCTCCTCTTCATTCATGGAGAGAGCCATCAGACTAAACCTACACTTCCAACTTACCATTTCTGAGAGAGAACCACCTACTCATGTGTTGAGGCCAAGATATTCCATTCCTACCATATGAATCTTGATCTCTAGCCTTCCCCAAGTTGCTTTCCACTCAAACCCTCTTTCCACCAGATCCAAATCCTATGAGAGAGAGTTGAGTGTTGGGGAGACTATCATTTGAAGCACAAGAGTAAGGAGTTCATCATCAACGCACCATTTCTTACTTCTTGGAGAGTGGTGTCTCCTAGATTGGCTAGGTGTCACTTGGGAGCCTCCGACAAGATTGTGGAGTTGAACCAAGGAGTTTGTAAGGGCAAGGAGATCGCCTACTTCGTGAAGATCTACCGCGAGTGAGGCAAGTCCTTCGTGGGCGACGGCCATGGTGGGATAGACAAGGTTGCTACTTCGTGGACCCTTCGTGGGTGGAGCCCTTCATGGACTCGCGCAGCCGTTACCCTTCGTGGGTTGAAGTCTCCATCAACGTGGATGTACGATAGCACCACCTATCGGAACCACGCCAAAAACATCCGTGTCTCCAATTGCGTTTGAATCCTCCAAACCCTTCCCTTTACTTTCTTGCAAGTTGCATGCTTTAATTTCCGCTGCCTATACACTCTTTGCATGCTTGCTTGAATTGTGTGATGATTGCTTGACTTGTCCTAAAATAGCTAAAATCTGCCAAACTATAAAATTGGGAAAATGTTAAGTTTTTATTGGTCAAGTCGTCTAATCACCCCCCCCCCTCTAGACATACTTCAAGGTCCTACAATTTCCCTAAGTTTGATGGGACCGATTATCATGCCTGGCTTGATAATTGTGAGCTATATTTTGAGATTTATGATGTGTTGGAGGCAATGAAGGTCAAATTTGCCTCTCTAAACTGTGTGGGTAACGCGGCGCTTTGGCTCAAAATGATCCAGACATGCAAGGAGTTTGCAACGTGGTTGGAATTTTGTACCACGGTGCGAGAGAAATGGGGGAGAGAGAAGCATAAATTTCACATGAGGCAAATGTTGTTGTTGAGTCAAGTAGGCACGGTAGAGGATTACATTGCAAAATTTGACACACTTAGACACCAGATTCTGTTAGCTAATCCCTACACTCATGAATTTTTTTGTGGAGCGTTACACGGCGGGCCTGCATCCTGATATCCGTGCTGCTATAGTTTTACATTGCCCTGAAGATGTCGATACTGCTAGCTGTTTGCCCTTGTTGCAATTACTATAAAAAATGAACACCCCATGCCAATAGTCGACGAACTCTTGGATGAGTTGGCCGGTGTGTGCTGGTTTATAAAGCTGGATATGCTGTTAGGTTGTCATCAGATTCGTATGGCAGAAGGGGAAGAGTTCAAGACAACCTTCCGCACCCACCAAGGTTAGTATGAGTTCTTAGTAATGCCATTCGGGGTCACCAGCGGCCAAGCAACATTCCAAGGAGTTGTTAACTTCACTTTTGATGATCTTTTTGTTGGGGAACGTAGCAGAAATTCAAAATTTTCCTACGAATCACCAAGATCTATCTATGGAGAGACTAGCAACGAGAGAGATGGGAGTGCATCTACATACCCTTGTAGATCGCTAAGCGGAAGCGTTCAAGAGAACGGGGTTGAAGGAGTCGTACTCGTCGTGATCCAAATCACCGGAGATCCTAGTGTCAAACGGACGGCACCTCCACGTTCAACACACGTGCAGCCCGGTGACGTCTCCCATGCCTTGATCCAGCAAGAAGAGAGGGAGAGGTTGAGGAAGACTCCGTCCAGTAGCAACACAACGGCGTGGTGGTGGTGGAGGAGCATGGCAATCCTGCAGGGCTTTGCCAAGCACCGCGAGATATGAGGAGAAAGAGAGGTAGGGCTGCGCCAACAGGAGAAGAACTTCGTGTGTTGGGCTGCTCCTTTGCCTCCACTATATATAGGGGGAGAGGGGGGCTGCGCCCTCACCTAGGGTTCCACCCTAGGGGCGGCAGCCAGCCCAAGATCCCATCTGAGGGGCGGCCAAGGGGGAGAGAGGGGAAACTTGCCCCCCACGTTAGGTGGGTGCACGCCCCTCCCCAAACCCTAGGCGCCTTGGGCCCTTGTGGGTGGCGCACCAGCCCACCTGGGGCTGGTCCCCTCCCGCACTTGGCCCATGCAGCCCTCCGGGGATGGTGGCCCCACTTGGTGGACCCCCGGGACCCTCCCGGTGGTCCCGATACGTTACCGATAAAACCCGAAACTTTTCCGGTGACCAAAATAGGACTTCCCATATATAAATCTTTACATCCGGACCATTCCGGAACTCCACGTGACGTCCGGGATCTCATCCGGGACTCCGAACAACATTCGGTAACCACATACAAACTTCCTTTATAACCCTAGCGTCATTGAACCTTAAGTGTGTAGACCCTACAGGTTCGGGAACCATGCAGACATGACCGAGACGTTCTCTGGTTAATAACCAACAGCTGGATCTGGATACCCATGTTGGCTCCCACATGTTCCACGATGATCTCATCGGATGAACCATGATGTCGAGGATTCGATCAATCATGTATTCAATTCCCTTTGTCTAGCGGTATTGTACTTGCCCGAGATTCGATCGTCGGTATCCTGATACCTTGTTCAATCTCGTTACCGGCAAGTCTCTTTACTCGTTCTGTAACACATCATCCCGTGATCAACCCCTTGGTCACATTGTGCACATTATGATGATGTCCTACCAAGTGGGCCCAGAGATACCTCTCCGTCACGCGGAGTGACAAATCCCAGTCTCGATTCGTGCCAACCCAACAGACACTTTCGGAGATACCCGTAGTGCACCTTTATAGCCACCCAGTTACATTGTGACGTTTGGTGCACCCAAAGCATTCCTACGGTATCCGGGAGTTTCACAATCTCATGGTCTAAGGAAATGATACTTGACATTAGAAAAGCTTTAGCATACGAACTACGATCTTTGTGCTAGGATTAGGATTGGGTCTTGTCCATCACATCATTCTCCTAATGATGTGATCCTGTTGTCAACGACATCAATGTCCATGGTCAGGAAACCGTAACCATCTGTTGATCAACGAGCTAGTCAACTAGAGGCTTACTAGGGACATGGTGTTGTCTATGTACCCACACATGTATCTGAGTTTCCTATCAATACAATTATAGCATGGATAATAAACGATTATCATGAACAAGGAAATATAATAATAATAACCAATTTATTATTGCCTCTAGGGCATATTTCCAACAGTCTCCCACTTGCACTAGAGTCAATAATCTAGTTCACATCGCCATGTGATTAACACTGATGGGTCACATCGCCATGTGACCAACATCCAAAGAGTTTACTAGTGTCTAAACTAGTTCACATCACCATGTGATTAAGTCTCAATGAGTTCTGGGGTTTGATCATGTTTTGCTTGTGAGAGAAGTTTTAGTCAACGGGTCTGCAACATTCAGATCTGTATGTACTTCACAATTCTCTATGTCATATTGTAAATGCTGCTTCTGTGCTCCACTTGGAGCTATTCCAAATGGTTGCTCCACTATACGTATCCGGTTTGCTACTCAGAGTCATTCGGATAGGTGTTAAAGCTTGCATCGACGTAACCCTTTACGCCGAACTCTTTATCACCTCCATAATCGAGAAACATTTCCTTATTCCTCTAAGGATACTTTTGACCGCTGTCCAATGATCCGTTCCTGGATCATTCTTGTACCCCTTGACTGACTCATGGCAAGGCACACTTCCGGTGCGGTACACGGCATAGCATACTATAGAGCCTATGTCTGAAGCATAGGGGACGACCTTCGTCCTTTCTCTCTCTTCTGTCGTGGTCGAGCTTTAACTCTTAACTTCATACCTTACAACTCAGGCAAGAACTCCTTCTTTGACTGATCCATCTTGAACACCTTCAAGATGATGTCAAGGTATGTGCTCATTTGAAAGTACCATTGAGCGGTTTTTGATCTATCCTCATAGATCTTGATGCTCAATGTTCAAGCAGCTTAATCCAGGTTTTCTATTGAAAAACACTTTTCAAATAACCCTATATGCTTTCCAGAAATTTTACATCATTTCTGATCAACAATATGTCAACAACATATACTCATCAGAAATTCTATAGTGCTCCCACTCACTTCTTTGGAAATACAAGTTTCTCATAAACTTTGTATAGACCCAAAATCTTTGATCATCTCATCAAAGCGTACATTCCAACTCCGAGATGCTTACTCCAGTCCTTAGAAGGATTGGTGGAGCTTTGCATACTTTTTAGCGTCTTTCAGGATTGTCAAAAACCTTCTGGTTGTATCACATACAACCTTTCCTCAAGAAAACTGTCAAGGAAACAATGTTTTGACATCCTATATGCAAGATTTCATAAATAATGCAGTAACTGCTAATCCAATTCCAACAGACTCTTAGCATCGCTACGAGTGAGAAAGCCTCACCGTAGTCAACTCCTTGAACTTGTCAGAAAACATCTTTAATGACAAGTCGAGCTTTATTAATGGTGATACTTACCATCATTGTCTGTCTTCCTTTTTAAAATCCATCTTTACCCAATGGCCTTACGACCATCAAGTATTTCTTCCAAAGTCATGGATCCTCTCTCGGATTTTATGGCCTCGAGCCATTCGTCGGAATCTGGGCCCACCATCGCTTCTCCATAGCTTGTAGGTTCATTGTTGTCTAGCAACATGACCTCTAAGACAGGATTGCGTACCACTCTGAAGTAGTACGTGTCCTTGTCGACCTACGAGGTTCGGTAGTGACTTGATCCGAAGCATCATGATCACTATCATCAGCTTCCGCTTCAATTGGTGTAGGTGCCACATGAACAACTTCCTGTACCCTGCTACACACTGGTTGAAGTGATGGTTCAATAACCTCATCAAGTCTCCACCATCCTCCCACTCAATTCTTTCGAGAGAAACTTTTCCTCGAGAAAGGACCCGTTTCTAGAAACAATTACTTTTGCTTCCGGATCTGAGATAGGAGGTATACCCAACTGTTTTGGGTGTCCTATGAAGATGCATTTTTATCTGCTTTGGGTTCGAGCTCATCAACCTGAAACTTCTTCACATAAGCGTCGCAGCCCCAAACTTTTAAGAAACGACAACTTAGGTTTCTCCAAACCATAGTTCAAACGGTGTCATCTCAACGGAATTACGTGGTGCCCTATTAAACTGAGTGCGGTTGTCTCTAATGCCTAACCCATGAACGATAGTGGTAATTTGATAAGAGACATCATGGTACGCACTATATCCAATAGGGTGCAACTATGATGTTCGGACACACCATCACACTATGGTGTTCCAGGCGGTATTAATTGTGAAACAATTTCCACAATGTCTTAATTGCGTGCCAAAGCTCGTAACTCAGATACTCATCTCTATGATCATATCATAGACATTTTATCCTCTTGTCACGATGATCTTTAACTTCACTCTGAAATTACTTGAACCATTCAATAATTCAGACTTGTGTTTCATCAAGTAAATATACTCAACATCTACTCGAATCATCTGTGAAGTAAGAACATAACGATATTCACTGCATGCCTCAGCACTCATTAGACTGCACACATCAAAATGTGTTACTTCCAACAAGTTTCTATCTTGTTCCATCTTACTGAAACCGAGGCTTTTCAGTCATCTTGCCCATGTGGTATGATTTGCATATCTCAAGTGATTCAGAATCAAGTGAGTCCAAACAATCCATCTGCATGGAGTTTCTTTATGCGTATACACCAATAGACATGGTTCGCACGTCTCAAACTTTTCAAAAACGAGTGAGTCCAAAGATCCATCAGCATGGAGCTTCTTCATGCATTTTATACCAATATGACTTACATGGCAGTGCCACAAGTAAGTGGTACTATCATTACTATCTTATATCTTTGGGCATGAAAATGTGTATCACTACGATCGAGATTCAATAAACCATTCCTTTTAGGTGCAACACCATTGAAGGTATTATTCAAATAAACAGAGTAACCATTATTCTCCTTAAATGAATAACCGTATTACGATAGACATAATCCAATCATGTCTATGATCAACGCAAACACCAAATAACAATTATTTAGGTTTAACACCAATCTTGATGGTAGAGGGAGCGTGCGATGCTTGATCACATCAACCTTGGAAACACTTCCAACACATATCGTCAGCTCACCTTTAGCTAATCTCCGTTTATTCCGTAGCTTTTATTTCGAGTTACTAACACTTAGCAACCGAACCGGTATCTAATACCCTGGTGCTACTAGGAGTACTAGTAAAGTACACATTAACATAATGTATATCCAATATACTTCTATCGACCTTGCCAGCCTTCTTATCTACCAAGTATCTAGGGTAATCCTGCTCCATTGACTGTTCCCCTTATCACAGAAGCACTTAGTTTCAGGTTTGGGTTCAACCTTGGGTTTCTTCACTAGAGCAACAGCTGATTTGCCGTTTCATGAAGTATCCCTTCTTGCTCTTGCCCTTCTTGAAACTAGTGGTTTCACCAACCATCAACAATTGATGCTCCTTCTTGATTTCTACTTTCGCGGTGTCAAACATCGCGAATACCTCAAGGATCATCATATCTATCCCTGATATGTTATAGTTCATCACGAAGCTCTAGCAGCTTGGTGGCAATGACTTTGGAGAAACATCACTATCTCATCTGGAAGATCAACTCCCACTCGATTCAAGTGATTGTTGCACTCAGACAATCTGAGCACAAGCTCAACGATTGAGCTTTTCTCCCTTAGTTTGCAGGCTAAGAAAATCGTCGGAGGTCTTATACCTCTTGACATGGGCACGAGCCTGAAATCCCAATTTCAGCCCTCGAAACATCTCATATGTTCCGTGATGTTTCGAAAACGTCTTTGGTGCCTCAACTCTAAACCGTTTAACTGAAATATCACGTAGTTATCAAAACGTGTATGTCCGATGTTCGCAACATCCACAGACGATGTTTGGGGTTCTGCACACTGAGCGATGCATTAAGGACATAAGCTTTCTACTGATGGCATAATCGCTACTGTCAACTTTCAACTATATTTTCTCTAGGAACATATCTAAAACAGTAGAACTAAAGCGCGAGCTATGACATAATTTGCAAAGGGCTTTTAACTATGTTCAGGATAATTAAGTTCATCTAATGAACTCCCACTCAGATAGATATCCCTCTAGTCATCTAAGTGATTACATGATCCGAGTCAACTAGGCCGTGTCCGATCATCACGTGAGATGGACTAGTCATCATCGGTGAACATCTTCATGTTGATCGTATCCTCCATACTACTCATGCTCGACCTTTCGGTCTGTTGTGTTCTGAGGCCATGTCTGTACATTCTAGGCTCATCAAGTTAACCTAAGTGTTACGCGTGTGTAAATCTGGCTTACACCCGTTGTATGTGAACGTTAGAATCTATCACACCCGATCATCACGTGGTGCTTTGAAACAACGAACTTTCGCAATGGTGCACAGTTAGGGGGAACACTTTCTTGAAATTTTAATGAGGGATCATCTTATTTACTACCGTCGTTCTAAGCAAATAAGATGTATAAACATGATAAACATCACATGCAATCAAATAGTGACATGATATGGCCAATATCATTTTGCTCCTTTTGATCTCCATCTTCGGGGCTCCATGATCATCATCGTCACCGGCATGACACCATGATCTCCATCATCATGATCTCCATCATCGTGTCTCCATGAAGTTGTCTCGCCAACTTATTACTTCTACTACTATGGCTACCGGTTAGCAATAAAGTAAAGTAATTACATGGCGTTTGTTCAATGACACGCAGGTCATACAATAAATTAATACAACTCCTATGGCTCCTGCCAGTTGTCATACTCATCGACATGCAAGTCGTGATTCCTATTACAAGAACATGATCAATCTCATACTTCACATATCATTCATCACATTCTTCTTGGCCATATCACATGACATAGCATACCCTGCAAAAACAAGTTAGACGTCCTCTAATTGTTGTTTGCATGTTTTATGTGGCTGCTATGGGTTTCTAGCAAGAACGTTTCTTACCTACGCAAAACCACAACGTGATATGCCAATTGCTATTTACCCTTCATAAGGACCCTTTTCATCGAATCTGTTCCGACTAAAGTGGGAGAGACTAGCACCCGCTAGCCACCTTATGCACCAAGTGCATGTCAGTCGGTGGAACCTGTCTCATGTAAGTGTACGTGTAAGGTCGGTCCGGGCCGCTTCATCCCACAATACCGTCGAAACAAGATTGGACTAGTAATGGTAAGCATATTGAACAAAATCAACGCCCACAACTACATTGTGTTCTACTCGTGCAAACAATCTACGCAATAGACCTAGATCATGATGCCACTATTGGGGAATGTAGCAGAAATTCAAAATTTTCCTACGAATCACCAAGATCTATCTATGGAGAGACTAGCAACGAGAGAGAGGGGAGTGCATCTACATACCCTTGTAGATCGCTACGTGGAAGCGTTCAAGAGAACGGGGTTGAAGGAGTCGTACTCGTCGTGATCCAAATCACCAGAGATCCTAGTGTCGAACGGACGGCACCTCCGCGTTCAACACACGTGCAGCCCGGTGACGTCTCCCATGCCTTGATCCAGCAAGGAGAGAGGGATAGGTTGAGGAAGACTCCGTCCAGCAGCAGCACAACGGCATGGTGGTGGTGGAGGAGCGTGGCAATCCTGCAGGGCTTCGCCAAGCACCGCGAGATATGAGGAGAAAGAGAGGTAGGGCTGCGCCAATAGGAGAAGAACTTCGTGTGTTGGGCTGCTACTTTGCCTCCACTATATATAGGGGGAGAGGGGGGGCTGCTCCCCCACCTAGGGTTCCACCCTAGGGGCGGCGGCCAACACGAGGTCCCATCTGAGGGGCGGCCAAGGGAGGGAGAGGGGAAACTTGCCCCCCAAGTTAGGTGGGTGTGCCCCCCTCCCCAAACCCTAGGCACCTTGGGCCCTTGTGGGGGGGCGCACCAGCCCACCTGGGGCTGGTCCCCTCCCACACTTGGCCTATGCAGCCCTCCGGGGATGGTGGCTCCACTTGGTGGACCCGCGGGACCCTCCCGGTGGTCCCAGTACGTTACCGATAAAACCCAAAACTTTTCTGGTGACCAAAACAGGACTTCCCATATATAAATCTTTACCTCCGGACCATTCCGGAACTCCTCGTGATGTCTAGGATCTCATCTGGGATTCCGAACAACATTCGGTAACCACATACAAACTTCCTTTATAACCCTAGCGTCATCGAACCTTAAGTGTGTAGACCCTACGGGTTTGGGAACCATGCAGACATGACCGAGACGTTCTCCGGTCAATAACCAACAGCGGGATCTGGATACCCATGTTGTCTCCGAGATGATCCATGATGATCTCATTGGATGAACAATGATGT
Organism: Triticum dicoccoides; assembly: GCF_002162155.2. Lineage (NCBI taxonomy): Eukaryota > Viridiplantae > Streptophyta > Magnoliopsida > Poales > Poaceae > Triticum > Triticum dicoccoides. Next base: position 537,244,941 of record NC_041391.1, on the reverse strand, counting down.
CGAGGATTCGATCAATCCCGTATTCAATTCCCTTTGTCTAGCGGTATTGTACTTGCCCGAGATTCGATCGTCTGTATCCCGATACCTTGTTCAATCTCGTTACCGGCAAGTCTCTTTACTCGTTCCGTAACACATCATCCCGTGATCAACCCCTTGGTCACATTGTGCACATTATGATGATGTCCTACCGAGTGGGCCCAGAGATACCTCTCCGTCACGCGGAGTGACAAATCCCAGTCTCGATTCGTGCCAACCCAACAGACACTTTCGGAGATACCCGTAGTGCACCTTTATAGCCACCCAGTTACGTTGTGATGTTTGGTGCACCCAAAGCATTCCTATGGTATCTGGGAGTTGCACAATCTCATGGTCTAAGGAAATAATACTTGACATTAGAAAAGCTTTAGCATACGAACTACGATCTTTGTGCTAGGCTTAGGATTGGGTCTTGTCCATCACATCATTCTCCTAATGATGTGATCCCGTTGTCAACGACATCCAATGTCCATGGTCAGGAAACCGTAACCATCTGTTGATCAACGAGCTAGTCAACTAGAGGCTTACTAGGGACATGGTGTTGTCTATGTACCCACACATGTATCTGAGCTTCCTATCAATACAATTATAGCATGGATAATAAACGATTATCATGAACAAGGAAATATAATAATAATAACCAATTTATTATTGCCTCTAGGGCATATTTCCAACACTTTTGTGCAAAGAGGTGTTACTCTTTATGGATGACATATTGGTTCACACTAAAACCCCATCACAACATATTAAGTTTGTAGGATCAAAAGTATGTCTAGAAGGGGGTGATTATACTACTTGACCAAATAAAAAAACTAGCCTTTTCCCAAATTTACATCTTGGCACATTTTAGCAACTTAACACAAGTCAAGCAATCAACCTACACATGCAATTCTAAGAGTATAGAAGCGGAATGTAAATCATTGCATATGAAGGTAAAGGGGAGGAGTTTGGAGGGAGCAAACGCAATGTAGACATAGAGATTTTTGGCGTGGTTCCGATAGGTGGTTCTATCGTACATCCATGTTGATGGAGACTTCAACCCACGAAGGGTAACGGATGTGCAAGTCCACGGAGGGCTCCACCCACGAAGGGTCCACGAAGAAGAAACCTTGTCTATCCCACCATGGCCATCGCCCACGAAGGACTTGCCTCACTAGGGTAGATCTTCACGAAGTAGGCAATCTCCTCGCCCTTACAAACTCCTTGGTTCAACTCCACAATCTTGACGGAGGCTCCAAAGTGACACCTAACCAATCTAGGAGACACCACTCTCCAAAAGGTAATAGATGGTGTGTTAATGATGAACTCCTTGCTCTTGTGCTTCAAATCATAGTCTCCCCAACACTCAACTCTCTCTCACATATTTGGATATGGTGGAAATATGATTTGAGTGGAAAGCAACTTGGGGAAGGCTAGAGATCAAGATTCTTGTGGTAGGATTGGAATGTCTTGGTCTCAACACATGAGTTGGTGGTTCTCTCTCAGAAAATGAGTAGAGGAAGTGTAGGCACGTTCTGATGGTTGTCTGTCAAATGGAGAAGGGGGTGGAGGGGTATATATAGCCTCCACACAAAATCTAACTGTTACACACAATTTACCAAACTCGATGAGACCGAATAGTGAAACTCGGTGGTATCGATCTGGTTCAAAATGTGAATGTTAGGGTTTTTTGTGGGATCGACAATATCAACTCGGTGGGACAAATGCGCTAGGGTTAGGGCAAAACCTCATCTCGGTGAGACCAATCACATGAACTCGGTGAGACCGATTCCAGTGATAAGCAAAAGAGACTTGGTCACACAAACTCAATGGGACCGATCGCTCATCTCGGTTAGACCGAAACATTACAAAATGGAAACAGAGAGTTTGCAATGCCAACTCGGTGGGATCGATGGCTCACTTCGGTTAGACCAAAACATTATGAAGGGAAACAGAGAGTTTGCATTCCCATCTCGGTGAGACCGAGATCCCTATCGGTAAGACCGAACTGATTAGGGTTTGTGGATATGGCTATGTCAAGTGAACTCGATAACGCCGGATGAATCAAATCGGTGGGGCCGAGTTTGACTTTAGGTTTAGGACATATGTGGAAATGAGAAAGTGGTTGAGGGATTTTGGAGCATATCACTAAGCATTTTGAGCAAGCAAGCCATTAAGCAACACCTCATCCCCTTTTAATAGTATTGGCTTTCCTATAGAGTCAATGTGATCTTGGATCACTTAAAATGAAAAAGGTAGAGTCTTGAGCTTTTGCCAATATGTGTCCTTAGCATTGTAAGGGGTCCACACCTCTAGTCCATGCCATACTAATCATTGAACTTTCTGAAACAATGATCTTGAAAGAGTATTAGTTCACTGAGCTATATGTTGTTATGAATTACCAAAACCACCCGGGGATTAGTTGCACTTTCATAGTTGCTCAAGGAGGTTTTTCAGAAACTGCAGGAACATCAATTTGTTATCAAACAGTCCAAGTGTGTGTTTGCAGAGCAAAAATTGGAGTACTTAGGGCATATTATTGGGGCAGACGGTGTGGCCACCGATCCATCCAAGGTAGTAGCAGCAACTGCTTGGCTAGTTCCTAAGAACTTGAAAGAGTTGCATGGCTTCCTAGGGCTAACAGGGTACTACCGCAAATTCATTCAGGGCTACGGAATCATCAGCCGTCCTATGGCAGAATTGTTGAAAAGGGGGATAATCTTCCCATGGACTCCGCAGGCCGACAAGGCATTTAACTTGTTAAAAAAGGCAATGATCAGTGCACCGGTGCTGGCAGTCCCAGATTTCTCAAAGACATATTTTCTCAAAACTGACACTTGCAAGGCTGGAGTGGGTGCATCGTCACGCAACAAGGACACCTATTGGCATATTTGAGCAAAGCACTTTGCCACAAGAATCAAGCTCTTAGCACATATGAAAAGGAGTGCTTGGCCTTGCTAATGGATGTGGAAAAGTGGCGCCCGTACTTGCAACGTCAATGCTTTGTCATCTGCACCGATCATCAAGCATTGCGACATCTGTCAGAGCAATGATTGAGCACCGGCATTCAACACAAGGCCTGTATAAGTTGATGGGCCTCGACTACACTATCCAACACAAAAAGGGAGTGACAAACACAGCATCAGACTCCCTGTCTTGCAAGCCACACCCAGATCTGTCGATGGCAATTTCAGCACTAGTTCAGGCATGGTTAGAGTAGCTGGTGGAAGAGTATGTATATGACCCCCACGCGACCCAACTACTGACTGAATTGACCACCTCACCAACCAATCGGCAAGGATTCACCCTGTCTCAAGGCATGCTCCATTACAAAGGCCGCATTTGGGTGGGATCCAACAGTTTAGCTCAACAACACATCATGAAAAGCTTGCATGATAGTGCGGGCGGAGGGCACTCCGAGGTACCAGCAACCTATCAACGAATCAAAAAGATGTTTGCATGGCCAAAGTTGAAGAAAATGGTGACTGAGTATGTACAACAGTGCGAAGTGTGCCAGCGAGCTAAAGTGGAACATTGTTGTCAGCCAAGACTGCTGCAACCTCACGATATCCCACCACACCTGTGGCACACCCTCGGTTGGATTTCGTGGAAGGGCTGCCCAGATTGCAAGGAATGGATGTGGTATTGGTGGTGATCGACAAGTTAACAAAGTATGTACATTTCATCACCCTCAAGCATCCCTATACAACACAACAAGTGGCTCGGGTATTCTTCGATCAAGTATATATTGTCTAAATGGTATGCCATTCGGATCATCTCTGATCAGGACCTGTTCTTTACAAGCACATTCTGGCAAGAGTTGTTCCACCTCTTAGACACAATTTTGAACATGAGTTTAGCCTGACATCCGGAGACAGAAGGCCAAACAGACAAACTGAATCAGTGTATGGAAGTGTTCCTCAGGTGCTTCCCGGATGAGGGAGTCCTGGATTAAGGGGTCCTCGGATAGCCAGACTATGTAAAGTGGGCCGGACTGTTGGGCTATGAAGATACAGATAGAATACTCTCCTTGGCGTGGAAGGCAAGCTTGGCGATCGGATATGAAGATTCATTTCTCTGTAACCGACTTTGTACAACCCTAGTCCCCTCCAGTGTCTACATAAACTGGAGGGCTTAGTCCGTAGAGGCAATCATAATCATATAGGCTAGACTTCTAGGGTTTTAGCCATTACGACCTCGTCGTAGATCAACTCTTGTAATACTCATATTCATCAAGATAAATCAAGCAGGAAGTAGGGTATTACCTCCATAGAGAGGGCATGAACCTGGGTAAACATCGTGTCCCCTGCCTCCTGTTACCATCAACCTTAGATGCACAATTCGGGACCCCCTACCCAAGATCTACCGGTTTTGACACCGACATTGGTTCTTTCATTGAGAGTTCCACTACGTCATCGCCAAGAGGTTTGATGGCTCCATCAATCATCTACACCAATGCAGTCCAGGGGGAGGTTTTCCTCCCCGGACAGATCTTCGTATTTGGCGGCTTCGCACTGCAGGCCAACTCACTTGGCCATCTAGAGCATATCGACAGCTACGCCCCTGGCCATCAAGTCAGGTTTGGAAGCTTGAATTACGTTGCCGATATCCACGGAGACTTGATCTTTGACGGATCCGAGCCCATGGCAGCCGCTCCCTACCACCATGATGAATATGACCTAAATCTACCATCGGACCATGCACAGGAGATAGCACTCGAGACTGATCTGGCCCTAGATCCGGAGCAGATTGCGTCATCCGAGGATGGGAAGCTCAACCCTACCGCGGAAGCCGTAGACTCGGCGGCGTTAGAGCCGCACACAGATCCAACCTCGAGCGGGGCATGTGTCACCGGAACCTCGGATTCGTCTCCGGCTATAGGTTCCGAACCGCGTGCATCCGCGCCCATCAAACCTGATCAGGCGCCGATCATTGAATTCAGTTTTGCGGACATCTTCCGGCACTCACCTTTAGGTGATGTGCTAAACTCATTAAAAGCCCTCTCCTTATCAGGGGACTCTCAGCCGAACTATATCCGGTTTGGGTTGAAGGCTGACGACGGAGAATTCCGCTTCCCACCCACCACCCACTTCATAGCCACTGTCAAAGACTTAACCTACATGCTCGATTACGACTCCGAAGACATCAACGGTATGGATGACGACGCCGGAGAGGAGCAGGCACAAAAATCACTGCTTACAGGGCGCTGGACAGCCACCTCCTCATATGAAGTATACATGGTGGACACACCCAAATAAAACAACAACGACAATGAGAAGGATCCAGTCGAGGATGAGCCTCCTGAGATACTGCCAAAGCACCGGCGTTAGCGGTGCCGCTCTAAGCCACGCCGCGGAAAAGACAGTAATACCGGCACAGGAGAAAACAATACTCTCGACGATGCCGAAGACAATGAATACCCCGTTAAGCCAACCTCCGAACAGGGAGAATGGGAAGATGGGCGAGTTAGCCCTGATGAACAGGCCATGAACGAAGACTCAAAGGACAGTAATTACCTTCTGCTCTCCGAGGACGAGGTGAGCCTCGGCAACAAGGATTTTATAGTGCCCGAGTAACCTCTCGAGCAGGAGCGCTTCAAATGCCGGCTAATCGCCACTGCAAGGAGCCTGAAAAAGAAGCAGCAGTAGCTTCAAGCTGATCAAGATCTGCTCAACGATAGATGGACTGATGTCCTAGCAGCCGAACAATACGTCCTCGAGCGCCCAAACAAAGGTTACCTGAAGCGCAAATTGCTACCCCAATTCAATGACGAGGTGCTAGAGCCCGTCCTACCAACACATAATGCGGCTAACCGATCACCACGTGGCCAGGACAAAGCGGCAACTCAAGCCGAACACCAGCCCGCACTACCTCGCCGTAAAAACAGAAACACAACAGCTCGGGAATACACATATGACCTGCGGCATGACCTGGAAAATAGAGCAGGCCAGACTAGATCGATCTATGGATCACGGGGGGGTGCCCCGATGCGCGATGATGGCCACCCGGCCGAACGTGACAAATATAACCACGTCTGGGCCGAAAACCGCAGACAAACTCCATCCGAGCTACATCGCGACTTGGCTCGATATAGAGGCGCCGCACACCCCATTTGCTTCACTGATGAAGTAATGGAACATGAATTCTCGAAAGGGTTTAAACCCATGAACATTGAATCATATGATGGGACAACAGACCCCGCGCTATGGATTGAGGATTTTCTTCTCCATATTCATATGGCCCGCGGTGATGATCTTCACGCCATCAAATATCTCCCGCTAAAACTCAAGGGACCTGCTCGGCACTGGTTAAACAGTTTACCTGAAAACTCAATTGGCAGTCGGGAATACTTGGAAGATGCCTTCCTTGACAACTTCCAGGGTACATACGTCTGACCTCCGGATGCCGATGACTTAAGTCACATAGTTCAATAGCCCGGAGAGTCAGCCAGGAAATTCTGGACTAGGTTCCTAACTAAAAAGAACCAGATCGTCGAATGTCTGGATGCCGAAGCCCTAGCGGCCTGTAAACATAACATCCGTGATGAATGGCTCACCCGACACCTCGGCGAAGAAAAGCCAAAGTCCATGGCAGCCCTTATGACGCTTATGACCCGCTTTTGCGCGGGCGAAGATAGCTGGCTAGCCCGTAGCAATAACAATGCAAGCGAACCTGTCACTTCTAAAGCCATAAATAGCAATGGCAAGCCTCGACGCAATAGACACAAGCGTCAAAACGACGGTGACAACACCGAGGACATGGCAGTCAACGCTGGATTCAGTGGCTCTAAGTCGGTCAGCGGAAGAAGCCATACAAAAGAAACAATTCGGACCCATCCAGCTTGGACCGCATACTCGATCGTCCATGTCAAATCCACGACACTCCTGATAAACCAGCCAATCATACCAACAGAGAGTGTTGGGTTTTTAAACACACCGGCAAGTTAAATGCCGAGAACAAGGAGAAGGGGTCGCAAAGCAAGGACGATGACGAGGAGCCCTGGCCATCGAACACAGGGGGATAGAACAAGTCCCCCCCCCAAGTTAAAACGATGAATATGATATACGCTACCCATATCCCCAAGAGGGAGCGCAAGCGCGCGCTCAGGGATGTCTACGCGATGGAGCCAGTCGCCCCAAAGTTTAACCCAGGGTCATCCTACCCGATCACCATTGATCGCAGGGACCATCCGACCAGTATCCGTCATGGTGGTTCAGCCGCACTGGTCCTTGACCCAATCATTGATGGATTCCATCTTACACGAGTTCTCATGGACGGCGGCAGCAGCCTGAACCTGCTCTACCAGGATACAATGTGCAAAATGGGTATGGATCCCTCAAGGATCAAGCCCACAAAGACCACCTTTAAAGGTGTCATACCAGGTGTAGAGGCCCGCTGTAGGGGCTCAATCACACTGGAGGTGGTCTTCGGATCTCCGGATAACTTCTGAAGCGAAGAGTTGATCTTCGGTATCGTCACCTTCTGTAGTGGCTATCACGCACTGCTTGGATGAACCGCATTCGCTCGATTCAATGTGGTTCCACACTATGCTTAGCTCAAGCTCAAGATGCCCGGACCACGCGGTGTCATAACAGTCAATGGAAACACGTAACACTCCCTCCATACGAGGAGCACACTGCTGCCCTCGCAGCAGAAGCACAGAGCGGCCTTTTCAGGCAGAACCTTAATTCGGAAGCCAAGCTCCCGGACACTGTCAAACGAGTCTGAACTACTCTATAGCAGGACAGTCCAGCTCATCAAGAGCTTGACTAGCAATTCGGCCTCCGTCCCAGTCCCGACCAAACTGCGGCATTCGTACCGCGCGTACATAACTACGCACTCAAAATACCATGGGCATAGACGGAGGCACAGCTAGAACATGGTCGATAATACGGCTCGACCTTCCCTGGACCCACATACTTTCACTTTTTCTTTTTTTTAGGTTTCTTTTTTCCAGGCAATTCCTAGTGGCCTGATTGTCGGACCTATCAAGGGATGGATACACCAAGGCGGTAAGAAGCATTGACGTATAAGGGAATTTCCAGGTGGTCTCGTTAAACAATCGTTATGCCTGTTTTAAGAACCCGCACGCAACTCTCCCCTGGTCGTGGCATGTTAAGTAGCCTATTGCTAATCGCACTACTTGTACAAGATACACTTTGACATATTAATCAAACTACAATGGAAAAAGATTTGCGGCCTAATTTCTGCAACATTAGCCTATTGCTTCATTTTTCTTTTTTGATATTCATATCAGTTGCACCCGTACACTCTGATACGCCTTAATTCACCAGGGGCTTCATTACGCCCCCAATACGGCAACAAAGTTCGAACACTTTTTACAGTATAGTTCGGCACCCTGAACTTATAGCATTATATGCATCGGCTCCGAATCATGTCTTTGGTCAATAGTTGGGTTGCCCGGCTCCTGTGCTTACTACCTTACGTTCCGCTATATCAGTTAGGGTAGTAAAGGGAGAACTACTGCGATTGTATCTTGGTTCATCCGGATGAGCACCTTAGTAGAGAAAGCTGAAAACTGACTGTCATGATGCGGCGCGAGCCAGTCAGCTGTTCGAGAGGTCACAAATCTTTAGCGTTTTCTTCCGCATTACGCGATGAATCGGTTTTTATCCGATCAGGTGTTTACAACACCCCAAGTTCGGACTTACAAACACTAGGGGTTGTGCCTAAATTTCTATTGTCAAACTCCTATGGCTAAGTGAGGGTGATAAAGCCACATAGTCCGATTGCCTGGTTCGTTGCGCTAAACACCTCCTTTAAGGACCAAACTTTGGAATAAAGAGTGTTTAGATTCATCCCAAACACCCCCGTACTGCCTATGTGGGGGCTGAAGCCGACGACTGGCCAACTCTCAAATTTAACAAAACGGCCGCACAAGAGGTAAACATTTAAATAACAAACATTATATGGCTCTGTTTCATAATACATAACAGGATAACATGAATGTATTCATGGAAATATAATATCCTTAGCACATTGCTCCGCCACAATGCGGGATCCCTCCAAGACATTGTCAAAATATAGCTCGGGCGTGCGGTGCTCCTTGCCTGCGGGCGGTCCCTCAATCAAAAGCTTCACGGAGTCCATCTTCACCTAATGCATCTTGACTCGGGCAAAGGCCATTTGCACGCCTTCGATGCAGACCGACCGCTTGATGGCACCAAGCCGAGGGCAGACATTGACCAGCCGCTTCACGAGCCCGAAGTATCTGTTGGGTATGGATTCAGCAGGCCATAGCCGGATTATTATATCTTTCATGGATAGTTCGGCCACCCTATGCAGTTCGACCAGCTATTTTAGCTGATCGCTAAAGGGCACCGGATGTTCTGGCGCAAGGTATTGCGACCAGAACAGCTTCTCCGTATAGCTCCCCTCTTCGGCTCGGAAGAACTCCGCAGCGTCTGAAACACTGTGCGGCAGATATGCAAATGCCCCTGGAGAACTCCAAATCCGGGTCAGTAAGAGGAACCTTTTCTTCACATATTTGCTCCGCATAATAAAGGCCTTACCCGTCGCGATTTTTCTGGCCTCCTGGATTTCCTGGAGGACGCCCTGGGCTTCAACCCGGCATCGTGTGTGATTTGGCGGACCTTGGTAAGTTCGGACTCTTGATCCGCAATGTTGCGCTTCAAGGACTCGCATTTCTTCACGGCGTCCTGGATCTCCTGCTGGACCTCACTGACCCTGGCCTCATGCTTCTCACGGGCGGCTTGTTCCTCGGCCGCCCTCTCCTCGGCCTCGACCAACGCCTTCTTAAGGGTCTCCACCTCGGTCGCCGCTCCTAACAAATATCATGGCACCTTAGTCAGCACAGATCATTCATCCTTCGTGAATATAGACAAGGTTATTGCATACCTTGGTTGTCCTCCAGTTGTTTCTTCACGCGGACGAGCTCTTCCTCGGCCCGCTCCAGACTCTGCTTCAGTCCGGAAACCTCAGCAGTATGAGATGTCGTAGCCAGTAACGATGCCTGCTTGTTTACATTGACTCATCTGGTTAATATCCTACGAAACTTGTTTGATCCTTTGTCCAGCTTTTCTTTTCGAACACCGGATAGTGTCTTAGGGGCTACTGTCTATACTGTGACATTCTTTTTACATAATTGCGTTGCTTACCTCAAAGCTTGTTAGAAGGCTTGTGCAGGCTTTGGTCAGTCCGCTTTTCGCGTACTAGGTCCTCTCAACCACCGTACCCATAAGGGTACGGTGCTCCTCGACAATGGAAGCGCCTTGCAGCGCTTCTAGTAAAGTATCTGGTGCCTCTAGATGGACAGAGGTCACTGGTGGAATAGGCGCACCTCCTTCTTTTGAGAGAGGCTGCTTGCCTGATTCCGGAGCCATATGGGTCTCCGGAATTGTATTCGGCTAGGGGCCGAATTGGATGTGGCCCCCATCGTCAGTATCCATGGGGATTTTCTCCCCCATGTGTTCGGCGGCTGAGGTTTCACCCTCCGGCACCACCCGGACGGCCTCCTGAGTCTCTCCCTGGCCGGGCACCCTTCGGGATAACACCTCGGTGCCATCCATGGCCTTGGGAGAGGAGGCCACTGGAAGGGACCCGCTGTCCATCGCCTCTGGGTCTAGCGAATCTCCCGAAGATGAGGACCGCTCGGGGTCAGACCGAGCCGGATTGCAAATGCATGATTCAATATGTTAAGACTATGAAGTAGAGAGGCCGGATATATGAATGTGCCCAAGTTTTTGAGTACTCACGATTTGGCCAGGGGGCTTGTCTTGGGGGCGCCGTTCTGGGCTGCTGTCGACGTCCCACACAGAGTTATCCATGAGGGAACCCTTCCTCCTCTTGGACGCCTCTGCCTCCAGATTTGTGGAGGCCGCCCTCTTCTTCCTTCCCCCCTCAGGGGGGAAGTTGCTTTCCTCCTCCTCTTCATCTTCAGTGGCAGAGGAGTGAGTCTCGGTGTCTTCGGACGCCACGTCCAAAGCACCCTTGCGACGGAGACCACCTCTGGTCCCCTTGGCCTTCTTCTTGGCCTTCTTCTCCGGCGCTTGATAGGGCGCCGGGACCAGCATCTTCGTCAGAAGAGGAATTGCTGGGTCTTCGGGCAGCGGAGCCGGATAGTGAATCCGCTCTGCCTTCTTTGTCTAGCCCTGAGAGGATCAGTAGGGAGGCTTAGGTGTCCTCCTCGAATATGCAATCAAAGGATACACCTTGAAAACATGAAAAAAACTTACCGGACTAGCAGGATGGGCCAATTCGTGCCCATGGTTCTCGGTCGTATCCGGCCACGTCTCATTGGCCTTGAAGAGCACCTTCCAAATAACTTCGTGTGTAACACCGAAGAAATGTTGTAGGGTCTGGTGCTTGGCCGGATCGAACTCCCACAAATTACAAGTTCGGCCTTGGCATGGAAAGGATCCAGTGAACTACCATCACCTGGATCATGTTGACAAGCTTGATGTTCTTGTCCACCATGCTTTGGATGCGCGTCTGCAGCGCTGTCAACTCGTCCGACACAGCCTAGTCCAGGCCCTTCTCTGGCCAGGAGGTGAGTCGCATCGGGGCTCCGGACCAGAATGTGGGAGCCACGGTGGTGCCGCGCGGCTCTGTGATATGGAACCACAATTTCTGCCACTCTTTGACGGTCTCCATGAAGGAGCCTTTGGGCCATGTGACATTGGGCATCTTCCACACCATGGCGGCTCCACACTCTGCATGTTGGTTGCTCACCACCTTCGGCTTCACATTGAAGATTTTTAACCACAATCCGAAGTGGGGAGGGATGTGGAGGAAGGCCTCGCACACGACAATGAATGTCGAGATGTTGAGGAAAGAATTTGGGGCCACATCATGAAAATCTAGCCCGTAGTAGAACATGAGTCCGCGGACGAATGGGTGGAGAGGAAATCCTAGCCCGCGGACGAAGTGGGGGATAAACACCACCCTCTCATGGGGCTCCGGTGTGGGAACGATCTGTCCCTTCGCTAGAAGCCGGTGGGCGATTTCCTTGGCCAAATACCCAGCCTCCCGGAGCTGCGTAATGTCCTTCTCCTTGACGGAGGAGGCCATCCACTTGCCCTGCGCTCCGGATCCGGACATGGTTGGAGTGCATTTTTGGGGCGAAAAAGATGAGAACTTGGGCGCTAGAGCTCGAGAATGGGAAAGGCAGAAAGAGAAGGCATGGGTGAAAGGGGTGAATCCTTATCTCTTTATAAAGGCCGTGAATATAATGCGCCTCCCCACTCGCCTTAAAACTCGCCTATTCCACAAGGGCCATGCAGGCGGCACGGTTGAGTTACCCACGCCCGTATTGATGAGAATCCCGCAATAAGGGGACACGATCTCTGCTTTGACAAGACATGCCGATAAAACCGCATCTTGAAATATGGAGCGGTAGGCTAAAAACGGTTTGAATAATGGCCGGGCAGCGACATGATGTCACGCTACAAAATTTTGTCAGTGGATTGGACTCGTGAAATACTATACTCTCTACGGTTGTGTGTGGTACTTGTTTTGCAGAGCCAGACACATTTTCTGTATTCGAAGGATGCTTTGGAGTATTCCGAGAAGGAACCCGCCTTGCAATGCCGAAGACAATCTACGCGCCGGACACCTCGTCATTGAAGCCTGGTTCAGGGGCTACTAAGGGAGTCCTGGATTAAGGGGTCCTCGGACAGCCGGACTATGTAACGTGGGCCGGACTGTTGGGCTATGAAGATACAAGACAGAAGACTCTCTCCCGTGTCCAGATAGGACTCTCCTTGGCTTGGAAGGCAAGCTTGGCGATCAGATATGAAGATTCCTTTCTCTGTAACCGACTTTGTACAACCCTAGTCCCCTCTGGTGTCTATATAAACCGGAGGGCTTAGTCCGTAGAGGCAATCATAATCATATAGGCTAGACTTCTAGGGTTTTAGCCATTACAATCTCGTGGTAGATCAACTCTTGTAATACTCATATTCATCAAGATCAATCAAGCGGGAAGTAGGGTATTACCTCCATAGAGAGGCCTCGAACCTGGATAAACACTGTGTCCCCCGCCTCCTGTTACCATCGACCTTAGACACGTAGTTCGGGACCCCCTACCCGAGATCCGCCGGTTTTGACACCGACAGCGGATGCGCCAACCAAATGGGTGTGGCGGCTTCCGCTAGCAGAGCACTGGTACAACACCTCATTCCATACTGCCATAGGTCGATCCCCATTTGAAGCTCTCTATGGGTATGAGCCCCGACCCTTTGGAGTTGAGCAGTCAGCAACGCACACAGAAGTGGCTGAGATGATCAAAGAACGGGAATCCATCACTACAAAAAAAAGACACATCCGTGACATTTTGGGCCGAACGAAATTTTTTCCTGTCATACATATGACACTTCTATGACGATAATTATGACAAAACCCAGTATCATCATAGATGTGGTGGGCTCCTACTTTTGTGACAAAAAATCATGACAGAAAATGGGCTTTTCGTCATGGGCGGGACAGAGACGCAGCTGCATGACATTCTTTGGGCCGTCCATGACGGAAAAACCCGTGGTAGAAGCAAGGTGGAGGAATATTTTGGAGAGTTGCCGGTTACGGTGGGAGGTCGGGGGCCGAGCGATGCGTGTTTCTCTCGTACACGTACGCGCGTGTGTGCGAGGCGTTGGCTCTAACTGAACCCGAGCGAGGCGTTGGTCTCTAACTGAACCCGAGCGATTGCACTGCAGGCTACGCATTACTGAACCCGAGCGATTGATTGATGGCTGTTAACTGAACCCAATGGAGCGATTCCATCGCTACTACTGCTAAATGAAGCCGATCGATTGGATGAATAGTGAGCGTTGCAGGGGGGTGGATGAACAGTGAGCGGTGGTGTTGCCTCTTGATGAACAGGACCCCGTGGTGTGGAGGGCTGGATGAACAGTAGACAGTGGAGGGGTGGCCGTGGAGGGGTGGTTGAACAGGACCCCGTGGTGTGGAGGGCTAGATGAACAGTAGACGGTGGAGGGGTGGTTGAACAGTAGCCAGTGGAGTAGCGCGCGGTGGAGGCTGGATGAACAGGAGCCCGTGGAGGCTGGAGGAGGTCGACGGTAGCCCGTGGAGGCTGGAGGAGGTCAACGGTGGAGATGAACAGTATCCCGTGGAGTCCCGTTTTGCGGTACGCCACATCCCTCCCGATGAACAGGACCCCCGTTTCGACCGTAGGATGTCCGTTTCGTCCGTTTTGCGGTACGCCAGACCCCTCCCGATGAACAGGACCCCCGCTTCGACCGTAGGAGGTCCGTTTCGTCCGTTTTGCGGTACGCCACACCCCTCCCGATCAACAGGACCCCCGTTTCGACCATAGGAGGTCCGTTTCCTCCGTTTTGTGGTACACCACACCCCTCCCGATTAACAGGACCCCCGTTTCGACCGTAGGAGGTCCATTTCCTCCGTTTTGCGAAACGCCACACCCCTCCCGATCAACAGGACCCCGTTTCGAACGTAGGAGGTCTGTTTCCTCCGTTGTGCGGTACGCCAGACCTCATTTCCATCGCATGTTCCATCCAAGCCCTCCCGATGAACACGACCACGCATTCTGTTTCGACCCAGCCGGTTGGCTCCCCATGAACACGACGACAATGTTGTTTCTCCGTTCCGCCCCAGCCATGTACGTATGCGCGAGTAGGCGTTCGAGACCCTGCCCGTATGTACGTACGTGGCCTTATTTTCTTTCTTGCACCCTCGTCGATGTACGTACGTGTACATGCTACGTGCACGCCTCTACTACGACACGTGCGCGCCTCTACTACGACACGTGCATGCCTCTACATCGACCAGTATGTACGTACACTTTCGCGACCAGAATGACAATGCTATGTACGCTTCGACCAGGTGGGTCCCGACTGTCAGGCACTTCCTTGCCTGCGAAGATGTAGCCGATAGGTCCCAGCAGTCAGGGGGGCGAATCGTTTTGGGTTTTGTTTTTGCCCGGATGCACTTCCTTGCGTGTGAAGGTGTAGCTGGTTGGTCCCAACAGTCAGGAGGGAAATGTTTTTTTCGCTAAATACGGTGGCCGTCCGGTGGGTCCCTGCTGTCAGGTGGAGGAATCATTATTTTCTGTGTAATAAGGAGGCACTTCCTTGCTGCGGCCGTGGACCCAGCTGTCAGCCCCTTGACGTATAGTCCACGTTCGATGGAAGTCGTTCCTTGACCACGTTTACCACGCCGTGCCGAGAGCACCAGGGCGGTGGACGATGGCGAGGCCTAGGAAGGGGATGACGCGGAGCCGGTGAAGACGCGGCAGTGGATGCCCACGCGGAGAGGAGTATGAGTATTCACTCATTCGGCTGCGGTGTGAGGCTGCCTTCGCCGCAGGGCCTATCCTAAGGTGGGAATAGTAGGGGGCGGTGAGGCCTCCGAGGCAGCACAGCCGGGCATGGGAGGCAGGAGCAGGCGGCACAACCGGCGCTGCTTTGGGCGGCTGGAGCAAGAAGACCAGAGGTTGAAGAAGCACTACGGCCGTTGGATGGACATCGTACGGTCACTGAAGCTAGAATCGTTTATATTGACTAAGTTGACAAAGCCCTTGGTACGCTCCAACTTAGTAGGCCCACAGGTCAGCCTCCAAAACGGTGCGCCCCAGATGTCAGGGGAAGGAATCATTTTTTGGGCGGCCGAAGCTAAGAATATCCGAGATTGAAGAAGAAGCACGACATCCGTTGCCTAGATATCCAACGGCCACTGCTGCTAGAACCGTGTGTTGACTATAATAAGTTGACAAAGCCTTGCATACGCGTCACTTATTTTTTTTAGGGGACGCGTCACTTAGTAGGCCCACAAGTGTGTGGCAGAGAACTTATAGCCCATTTCCGTTTTGTAAGAATGTACAACCCATTTTTGAATTCTAATGGATTTTACAACAGCCCATTTATAGTTTGTTAAAAGTACAACCCATTTTCTAGCTAGGACAACAATTAATAATTTCAACCAACCGTTGAAGACAGAATTCAATAAAATTTCCCACATTTTGATGGGATCTGAAATATTTTTATCCTGAAATTTCTAGTCGGATTAAATATAAATTTGTATTACGTAAAAATCCAACAAAACATTGCGCGCGCAACAATGAAAATTTAAGATTTTCAAAATCCATAAATAAAATTTTATAAACTAATTTCGTGTTGGGTGCATTTTTTTATAGTTACTGCCCAGTTTTTATAATTACATCCCTTTATTATTTTTAAAGCCCATTTTCCTGTTAAGCCTAATGCATCCCTCCTAGGAAAGATTTGCAGCCCAGCGGGGCGGAGAATAACAAGTTGACCTTGCCTGGGTATTCCTCAAAAAGACGTATAGCTGGGCTAGCCATTTTCATCTTGAAAAAATTAGTATCTGGGCTGGATATCTGGCCTGGGCTAGATGGGCCACAGCCTGCCCAGTTAATACCCTGCTCTCCTCTGAACAACAACGAAATCATCGCCAAGAAAAACTCTGTAGTGCTCACGCCTCAAAAACACAAATACTGCTCGAGTTGCTTGGTCCCAGCTGTCGGCCGCACCTTGTGCAATTCTCTCGTTTATATTGACTTCATAGGTTGACAATGGTGCAGGACCGTGATGTCAGGAAACCAGGAGAAACCAAAAAAAAATATAGTTGTACATAATAATGAGGCACTTGCATACGTACGGCTATGGCCCTAGTGGGTCCCTAGTGTCATCCAGTCAAAATAAAGTCATCTCCTGAATCCTCATGTTCATTGACCATGTTAACAATGCTCGGCGCCACGGCGAGGGCAACAACTCGAAGGACAACGAAGAGGGCCTCGCGGGCCCTACGGAGGTCTGATATAGCGCCCGCTGCTCATTCAGGAAGCCAGGATCATCGGACACCTATGAGCACCTTCGAGAAACTGAGACGGCATGAAATGGTAAGGCCGCGCTTGGGAGCTCTGGTTTATTTCAAACCCGTATTAACATACAAGTGTAATTTACTCGTCATCGGAAGGCCCGAGGTCTGTAAGTAAAACCGGCGGGTTACGCGTGTAATTTGAGAGACCAGTGTATATTTTACGAGCACTGCTATATGGACGACATTACCAGACGATACATGCACGACGTGCGTATCATGCCATCCATGGGCAAGGCTGAAACAGCAGCTAACGGCTGGATTAGCAATTGTCCGAGTGTCGTTCAGCGTTTTTATCGTGTGTGAAGTACTTCTGATATTTTACTAGTCGAAATCGACCAACCAAGCGCCTTCGCCCAAGACCATCTGCTTTAATTTACAAGCATCAGTTTTACAAGCGGTTTTGGTTGGAAAACGACGATCCAATCACGGCCTAATATCATGAGTTGGTCGAAAGATCATATGGTTTCACGTCTAACCTACCCGACATGTCGTATAGGCTATGAATGAAACATCAGACGATGAACTTCTTACGCACGGAAACAATAGAAGAGGACGATCTTCTTAACAAGCAAATCACTGGCATTAGATCGACATGCAAAACAATACGAAGCATTATTCTCAGGAGGCACGGTGAACAGCTCGTGATGCCGCATGCCACAACATTCCAAGCTCAACTTTGCAATCAAACACAAGGCTTGGCATTACATAGAAAATATTCAGAACAAACTCTTAACACGGGAATATCTCAGTAGAGTAACTATTTACTTCTAAACTGAACACAGGAATAGAAAAAAAAACACTCGACGATGCTCACAACAAGGGCGTCCCACTCAAAAATATCAAATGCATGTCTTCTGGCTAACATCAATGAGCAAATTTTGACAAGGTTTTCCAATTCCAATATATTAAAATAACGTCTTCTTGCTAACATCAATGATTAAACTTTGACAAGCTTTTCCCATTCAAAATATGTAATGCCTATGATCGTGTCCTGTCGTAGCTTCTTGTACTTGTTTGGGCAGTTTTTGCCCAGGGCACTCCACGTGTTGTTAAATTTCCAATGGTCTCTGCAGACTAGTCATGTCACCGGTGTCTAATAATACTCTGTAAAGCTTCTCGATAATTCCTTCTGTAATGTACCGCAGCCAGTGACTGCTTCTTTCTGCAAAGTGGAACGACCAACTGGACCCAGTAACATAGCAGTTTGCCTTGGACACATTGGCTCCTTTTGTGCAGTTCAACTAAAATCAAAGTCGGAATAAAACTGAGCTTTAATTTTGATATCCCTGTAAGCAACAATAGGTATAAGGGAAACAATTACTGAGAAATAACGGTTGATGACTTGTCTTAATGGGAAACAAAGCAGGAGAGAAGCAATTCTCCATCAGTGTGATTCATTCATATTGACTGAGACATTATCTTAACAATGCCTTGTTTCAACATGTATAAAGAACGACAAAACAGAAAAGTACCATTCCTAAAACAATGCAACTGATTCATTTTTAAAGAGACATTATCTTAACAATACCTTGGTTAAACATGTAGAAAGAACTACAAAGTAGGATAGTACCATTCCTAACAAGTGTTGCAGTTTTGAACTAAGATTTAGTAGTTAATCAATTCTGAGAGTGGCACTGCTTAATTTTACCAGCGGCATTAGATTAACGAAAATCATAAACAGTTCCAGGGGAGAGTGGGCGCAACAACAATATGTGCTTCCATCTACTTATAAAGGGGGTGATGCAGAGTTTGTTGTAACAAAGCAACAAGCATCATGCCTGGGTTGGTCCCATTTTTGTTCACTACTTAATGGGAATAGACAGCAATACAATAGCTTCAATTCAACATTTATTTAAAACAGTACCAATACAGATAGCACAACATCTCAAAGCACACTGCACAATCATGTGGATGAAGGCCTGTACTGACCTTTCATGAGAACACCAGGATAAAATACGAATCAGCTAACACGAATAGGAAATCCAATCTCCTTTTGTGCAGTTGCACTGAAATCAAGCAAAGTGTTTCGCGTAGCGAAGCAAAATGTCGCAATAGCAACAAGTTGAATAGATATCATGTGGTTGAGACCAAGATTTGAAACAACTCAAGAGGAACACTGGAAACAAATCTTGGATCTCCTTTTGTGTAGTTCCACCAAAATTAAGAAAAGTCACCGGTGTGACATTCAAGTTGAACTGCACAAAAACACTCTTAAAACGTAAGTGTTTCGAGTAGCGAAGCAAAATTTCATAATAGCAACAAGTTGAATCAATACCCCTATTTTAACAGGGGTAAAAAAGGAAACAATTACTTGCCGATAAAGGAGGATGAAACAAACGGTGACAGAAAGAAGCATCTAACTTATCTTGGATGGAAAACAAAGTAGGGTAGTAGCATTTATAAAACAGTTGCATTGATTCATATTAACAGAGACACTCTCTTGAAACAATATTCGTTAAAAAATGTAATTTACTTTTAACAGTGGCATTACTTCAATTTTCCGGTGGCATTCTTAGATTAACAAAAGCAAAATAGTTGTATGGGACATGCTAGCACCATGTGTGTCCACACGTATAAATGGGTGATGCAGAGTATGTAGCCAAGCAGCATATCTGTGTTGGTCCCATATTTGTTCTCTTTAAACTTTTTTCCTATGTGAGGGCAGCAAATCTAGTCCTGCACAAACTACCCGACCCCCCCCCCCCCGGTTTCTTTCCCTTTTCAACAAAGACATCGGTTCCTTACAGATGTGTGTACTGGGTTACCCCCTTTTTCCCTTTTCGACAAACAAAGCGGCTAGATAGCCAGTCTATACTACTTTTCCTCCCTCATTTCCTCATTGAACCACGTCCTAGATTCATGCTCCACCCCACCGCACCTTTCTTTCCTCTTTGAACCAAGACCTAGATTTGACTACAGATCAAAAAAAGATCCACATGCAGCTAGAGCAATGACGGTTTCAGAGAAACTTGTACCTTAGGGTCGTCGGGATGTGGCAAGGCGTGCGGCGGGAGGCCGGATCTGCCCACACTATGTACGACAGTGAGGAAGAAGGGGTCGGTGGCCCTCCCGCACAGGCACTGGGTGAAAGAGAACAGCGCAGCCGGCAGTGGATTGCCTCCCTCGCCGAAGGCGATAGAGTTAACGCTGCACCTCCTCCCCTTCCCGGTGCGACGGGATACGGACGCCTCCTTCACCAGCTGTGAGGGGGAGAGAGAGACAAGAAGCCAACGTAATCTTGTTTAGATCTGGTGAAGAGGGTGAGAGACTGTGAATATAGCAAACCCTAGCAAATGAACGCTGAGCCTCCAGCGTGCAACATATATGTATTGCAGCGAGCGTGTGGAGAGTGCAGACCCTATCTTGATGGGAACTAAACCAGGATACCCGAGAAAAAAAGCATTTCTTCATTTAACCAGTGATAGTACTACCACCATATGGACAATGACTGCACAACCACCATGTACTTTTTGTCGAAAAAACATGTATACCTCCACCAAGG
The DNA here is from genome assembly GCF_002162155.2 of Triticum dicoccoides. NCBI lineage: Eukaryota > Viridiplantae > Streptophyta > Magnoliopsida > Poales > Poaceae > Triticum > Triticum dicoccoides. The sequence continues at coordinate 537,224,570 of NC_041391.1, read as the reverse complement.
CATAAATCAGGACAATTTTTTAAGGGTCTCTCTAGGACACATCTAGATGTCTAAGTTGATGTCCACTTTGTTTGTGGTCTATTTGTTTTGTCCTAGTTTTCTTTGTTTCTTGTTGCTACATTATATACTTGTGGGAGCTTAGATGTGATATCCTTAAATAACATCTAGATGTGAATTAGAAAAACTGATTTTCTAATGTACCAAGAAAGAAAACTCGATCAAAAACACGCCCCCGCTTCCAGGTCGTGAGAGTCGTCGCGCACACACACATAGACATAGACATGCATATCCGTGTTTACGTAAAATTCCATTTCCATCTCCATCTCCAATCATATTTGTCCAACTGTCACATTATTTACGTTGTTAATTATATACGCAACAATATTAACGTACAACATCTCTTGTTTGCGCACGTCCGGACCGCTGCCACGGCCGGTCCTGACCAACCCGAACCCTCTTCATCACCCGCGCGTGCTTCCCGCCCGAAACGGTCAGTGCCACATTCATGCCCGGCCAGAGCAGATGCGACCTCTCACTGGCGCCGACATTGAAGCGGCGCGCCGGCCGAGAGAGCGTCGCCCGCGCCGCTTCTGGGTGCACGTGGCTGCTCCGCATTCAAAGGCCGCAATAGCCGGCTACAACATGCATGTAAAAAATTCTTGGGAGTCCGTGCTACAGCTAGTTGTCCTCCCCCAACTCGTCAATCTCTTACAGTAGTGCTAGTAGTACTCCATGGCGCGATCCATCAACAAGCAGGCGGGAAAGTTATCGTATACTCGGTTTGCGGTGAGTGGCATGCCGAGCGACTGTGTGGGGTTGAGCCGTGGAGGAGGGTGAGACACGAACACGACAGACGTGATTTAAACGTTGGTTTTGCTCGATGGCGCGATCCAACGAAATGAAACGTTGGTTTCTCTCCGTTTCCATTTTTTCTCCAGAAAAACGGAAACTTTCCACTCCATTTTCATTCATATTCCAAGGTTGCCCCGTTACAACATTCCATCAAATACAAAGGAAAACTAACACGTATGCTGATGCATCTCAATGATTCACAGATCATAGCCAATATTTACTTCACAACTAAAGAAAAAAGTTGTGAGAGCGTGTACGAAAGAAAAACTACTGATGGGGTCACTACGACTTAAACCCTAAACCCTAAACATGATTTAATTCCCTGGCCAGGTAGAACCTGTCGAAGGAAAGACGGCTGGCACCCTCGGATCATACGATGCTTTTTGTGCAGTTCCACTAAAATCGACCTGAGCATCCCTGATGGCAAAGATATTGAAGAAGTGTGATTAGAGTAATAGTACTGGCACTAGTTAATGAGACATAAACTCATCACAAGTAGAAGCCGGTAGAAGTAGAGAAAGATCAACATGGAGATGGAGCTACGGCAGTGGCGCAAGCCGGCTCCAAAAGGAAGATGGACTACCTGGGACGTTGGGATGTACCTAGAAGGGCGGTTGGGACGTGGCATCGGCCCATATCGTGGTGACCCCCGATTGGGACGCACCGACTGTGGGTTTTCTCCCTCGCCGATGTCGACCGCGTCTACGCAGAACATTGTTCCCTTCCCCCAGCTGCGGGATCAGGCCCGTCGTTCTATGCTTGTGAAGAGAGCAACCTTAGCAAGCAGGCTTGTAGCTTAGGCTTCTGCTAGTGTATATATAGTGGTTTTATTTTTCTCTCCATATCAACCACTTTATATTACGTATGTGTCATTCAAGAGTGAAATGATGGTTGCTTCTTCCGACTAACTTATTGTGTGATTTGACTGCTCCTTAGTGGCCCCTACACGTACTCCCCCTACGTGTATGCAACAGTCACACGTACACATGGACGCAAAAACGCGCGCGACGCCCTAATGCATGCATGTCCGAGCACACGACGGAACACACACGGTCACGCTAAGTGCTCAACCTACACGTGCATGCACACACATACTCAGTCAGGGTGAGCTAGTGACCGTATAAACACCGGAAAATATATATAATGAGCACAATGAGCATATTATGAAGTCCACTGACCGTATTTTTAAAAATATATAGTGACAGACAGTATATTTATCTCGTTTGAAATTAATCCATATTAACCGGAGAGCGGGCAGTATGGACTAGCATTACTTGCGTGCGGTAGCTCGCAGGACAAGGAGAAACTTTTGACTAATGCAAGCTCTCCCTCGCTCAGGCGGTGGACGTGCAACAGTTAATTCGGTGTCAAATTGCCAGAAGCATACACTATACTACTAATGCTACTATTGTTCGACTTCCCGAATAGGCGAACAGCCAAGCGCAAAGTTTACTAGTACTAGTACTACTAATATAGTCTATAAAGGTATGTACTAGTACTAGGAACCGGATGGAGGAGCGTCTGCACTCTTATTATAATTTTAAAATGTGATTAAGCAATCTTCAATGCATTTAGTTCTCTTCGAGGGTTCTCGCATGTGATAATGGAAGTTGATTGCATGGAACACTCGCCACAATTCTCGCTTAATTCTGGCTCATATCCTGTTACAAATAGTAGCTCTCGGTAATATTTCCTCTTTTTTTGTTATTCAGCATGTAAACAGGTCAGCAAACCTTGCGGCGCATCTTCATGCGAACCGTGCTTGCTGCACTTTGAATGTGGCCGAGAGCTGGCTTGATGAAATGCCTCGCTTCCTACTTATTTTTTTGCGGGGTACCTTGCTTCCTAGTGACCAGTGTCTTGGCTAATCGTCCTAAGAATGCTTATATATGAATAAAGCTCTCTCATTTACCCGCAAAAAAGATTAAGCAATATTAACCAGAAAGGAGGGAGTATGGACTAGCACTACTTTTTGGTGTGTCCCATCAACTCGCAGAACAAGGAGAAGCTTGCAGGACAAGGTGAAGCTCGCTTACGCCTTTTGACTAATGCAACCTACCCTCGGTGGACATGCATCAGTCCATTCGGTGTCAGATTGTCAGAGGCATACACTGTAGTACCCAACATGCGGAGTACCATCATTGTTCGTCTTCACGAAGAGGTGAAGAGCCAAGCGCAGTAGTACGAGTAGTACTACTACTAGAACCGCATGGTGGAGCGTCTGTACTCTTATTTTTTTATCTCTCATAAAGTACACGTTTATTCCGGAGAAGGGCAGAAAAACCGGAAAACGGCCGCCCAACATGTAATGAATGATATCGATCAACCAACCCTGCTCGAATATATCTTGGCCTCCGTGCGAGCCCGTCTGTGTGTTCTAGCTCCTCGTCTCTCTCAAGGAACGGCGGGTTGGCTCTTTGCCGTCAATTGAGATCAGTTTGCTCACACTCATGTCCCACATGTCAGTGATATGCCAAGAGGAGGTGCGTTGACCGACTGGCCATACGCGTACTTGGTTTTGCACCTTCATACTACTCCTCCCTCCATCACAGTTTACCGGGCGCGCTTCATTATGATGCATTTCTCTCAATGCATTTCCAGCACCAGAGAGACTTTAGATGTGTTTGGTTTAATGCTCAATTAATTAGGGCGTCGTAACCGCAATCAAGTCCACAATTTTCTATCCATGTACTCTGTACTACTACGGAGTGGAGTACGTGCATACATGTGTGTACCTGGGCTGGAAGCACTGCATGCATGTGTGTACGCATTATTCCTCTAGTAATTGACGCCGTGCTATAAGGCTGGTCGTAATGATAGTATCATAGCTATGATAGTATCATAGCTAGTATCATGCATGCCAACTAGGCAATTTTGATGATGTGTCATAGCATTAAATGAAGAAAAAGAGGGTGTAGTATCATATCATGATACTGTGTCATATTAAATGTTATGCTATTTTGTGTCATGCATGGCAATAAATAGAGTACAACATGATACTAATATACTCGATACTATGCATTAGGAAGGTAGTATCATACACTAGTATCATATGCATGATACTAGTGTATGATACTCCCCATTACAACCAGCCTAACTACCAATGCTATTTTTCAGGCCGATCGCTAGTTGCCTTGGTCCCACAGATTCATTTCCTTTTTTCTGAAGCGTGCTGTATAAACAGTGACGGATGGAGTAGTATGAGCGGATTCAAAGAAGAGCGTATTGATGGTTGCTTCTTCAGAGCAACTTACAGTGGGAAAGGTGGGGCTTATGATTTGACTGCTCATTACTCACTATTAATGCGGCGCAACGACCAGGCTGAGTCTCCCATGCGGTTGTGCACTACCCCCTGGGTTCTTAAATATACTCCAGAGTATTTGTCTTTCTAGAGATTTCAACGAGTGACTACTCAAATATTTGTCTTTTTAGAGATTTCAAATGGACTGGCACATACGGATGTATATAGACATATTTTAGAGTGTAGATTCACTCATTTTGCTCCGTATGTAGTCACTTGTTGAAATCTCTAGAAAGACGAATAGAATATTTAGGAACGGGGGGAGTACACATACGAAGCAAAATGAGTGAATCTACACTCTAAAATATGCTCGTTTGAAATTTGTAAAAAGACAAATATTTAGGAACGAAGGAGTATAATTTTGTGCATGGCACATGGACCCGGATGATGAAGAGGCTTCTGGCAATGCTATCAAGCTTCCAGCATTTGTTTACATAATTGACGTACTATACAAATAATTTTCCAGCGACATGAAATTGTACAATGGTGTGAGCTTTCAGCTTTTGTTTCCCGTGTCTTGCCATCGATGCTCTTTCGGAAACAATAAAAAACTAACTCCCTTGCTAATGCATGTCAATTATTAGTAGATCAGAGATAATAATTACATCACAACTGAAAACAGAGTTGTGAGAAGGTGTTAAATTAAAATTGATCCATGCTTTCATTGGCAGCAGCGTCCCCCCAGCTATGTCTAAATCAACAAGGCATGTTGGGAAAAAAAGTAGCTGTCTGGAGCATGCAACATTCCGATCATTTTGTGCAGTTCCACTAAACTAGAGCTGAGCGTCCCTATTCCAAAGATATTAAGTGTGATTACGATAATAGAGGACTGCTAATGAAACCATAAACACACAAATAGAAGTCGGTCACCTTTGCAGTCTCTCTTAAGACTAACTAGTTGGAGAAGATTAGGCTCGGAGTTGGATGAGGAGGATAGAGCAAAACCAATCTCCCTTTGTGCAGTCGCACTGAAATGTAGAGACGTTGCCCGTGTGACATTTTAGTACAACTACACAAAACACTCTTAAGAAAAAAGTGATTTGTGCAGTTCACCAAAAGGTCGCAATAGCAATGAGGTGAAATGGATAGCCCTGTTTGCAAAAAAGAGGTAGAAAGGAAACAATTAATGGCCAATAACAGTTGATGACACATGTGACGACAAAAAAGAAGCGTATTCCTTGCCCTAAGGGAAGATAACAACACGGTTGTGTTTGTCTAAAACGGTGTGAGGACGAGAATGCAATATGGAAAGTATGCTGGACGAGCTACGTTTTGGGCAAAGAACTATGGAAGATCCACATGCAGCGATGTGGGAAGACGGGCAGTGGAGCAAGGCCGGAGGGGATACCTGGAGGTCGTCGGGATGTAACTAGGTGAGCGACGGCGGGTGGAATCTGCAAGCAGGTGGCGTAGGCCCTGCCGCGCCGGAGCTTGGTCAGAGAGAACGACGTGTGCCGCAGATCAGGACGTGCTGCCTCGGCTCCGTCAAACGGAGAAACGATGCACTTCCTCCCTTTCCCCCGGCGGACGGGATGCGGCCGGGTCAGTGACCAACGGTGAGAGAGAGAGAGGCCACCGCACTCCCTTTCCCCTGGCGGACGGGATGCGGCCGAATCAGTGACCAACGGTGAGAGAGAGAGGCCACCGCACTCCCTTTCCCCCGGCGGACAGGATGCGGCCGGATCATTGACCAACGGTGAGAGAGAGAGAGGCCACCGCAGCCTTGTGTGAGATACTCTGAAGAGCGACAAACTAGGCACGCAAGGCTCCATTGTATATAGTGAGCGGACTACCTTTTTCTCCATAAAAATCGTTTTATATTCTGTGTACGTGCCATTGAGCGCTATAACTTTATTTATAAATAACGCGGCAACGTGTCAAGTCGAACTTTGTTTCATGCAGGCGTGGTACACGACCTCCCTAGGTAAACAACCGCTACAGTCGTTCAAATTAGCACGTGGGCTGCCATTTCGTAAAGAAATGAGCTCCACCGTGTACCCGCGTGGGTGTGGCTAGGCACGAAGCGTGAGTACGTGCACGGTGCACCTATTCTCTTCTTGTATATGTACACCACCTACGTGGGGTTGTGTGAGAGAGATACAAACCTAGAGAGATATAGTGTGTGGGTTCTTGAGAGTTTTTTTGGGGGGGGGTCAATAAAAAAATGTAACATATGCAATGTGTGTGAAATAGAGTCCTGGATATAACATATATATAGAGGGGGCGATCCACGAGAAGAGAGTGGAGGTATCACCGGCTTGAGGTGTCCATAGAATCAAAAAGAGGGATGATGTGTGTGTGTGTGCGCGCGCGATCGATAAAGAGTGCCATCGAATTTGTGTGTGCCCACGTCAAAGATATAGAGTGGCTGGCCTACTGGAACGTGAGAGGGGACATGTGCAGTTTGTCTCTGTGGCATGGATACCTACCTGCAGCGCTCGACTATCGATGTGTGGTGGGGGAAGAGGGAGGCCCAATTAACTATAGAGGTACAATGGCTGGTATATGTGTGGAGGAGGAGAGAGGCCTACCTCATGTATTAAGGAGATCGATCTGCCTCATGTATTAAGGGAGATCGATCGGCATCCATGCATATGTGCAGGAGAGGAATAAGGTTGGGAGAGAGATAGAGCTAGAGTGTTGGAGGGGGTGGTAGTGGAGTTGCTTCTAACAAATGGTGGGATAGGCTTGCTAGACAAACGGAGGGCACGCCTGCAATATCAATAAGAGAGGAGATGGCTGCTTGTTGTCTATGCACATGCGTGTGAGAGACGGGTCAGGAGGCATGCACGAATGATGAGGGGGGACGATGTGGCTGTGGTAAGCAGACATAACTACATAGGAAGATCAATCGCCCTTTGTTAGAGAAAGGAGAGACATAACTTGTGATGTACGTCGATTGATGGGGGGGTAGTTAAAGTCGATCCAGGTATATGTTGGGAGATCGATCGGTATACATGCATGTGTGTGTTAGAAGCAAACGAGGCACGAGGAGAAGGATAGAAATAGAGGGATGCATGTAGGAGGTGGTACGAGAGGCATACTCTATCGAGCGGGGAGGAGTGTGCGAGTACGAGAACGATGAAAAGAGTGGTGGGAGTGAGGCATGGACGGTGACAAGAGAAGAGGGGAAGCTTGTGTTTGTGCTAGGCACACCTGGCTAGAGATGCATATCAATCAATGTGTGCTGTAAAGAAGGAGCTGGGGGTCCTACACACACCATGGGTGAACGACCTAAAGTGAAAAGACGAATTTGCGCGATGGAGCTAGAGAATGCTGAGGGAGGGTGAGAGGGATGCGGGCGTGTGCATGCACAAGAGAAAGTTAGCGCTAGCTACAAAGATACGAGGGTTGTGTGGGTGTAAAAGACGAATAGAGATCATATATACTTCATTATAAAAAGTGAATTCGGATATTTGAAGAATTTATCATAGTGTTTTAAACCGACGCATGTGTGAATATATATAATGGTGATACACATGGTGTGTTTATGAACATGTTATACTACATTTAATATATTTTATCTCTACTCTTATAAAAAACGGAGTTGTTGATGATGGTGTGCCTGCCATCCTGCATTATAGGCCGTCCGATTTATATCTGGCGGATAGCAAGGAAACTATGATGGTTGAAGTTGGCAACAATCATGATTGTAGATTCTTATTGAAATAGAGAAACGAATTCAAATTTAGTTCGAATTGCAGCGGTAGTATAGACATTTGGAATGCACTAAAATGTTGGTATGAGTAGGTTACATGCATTATACAGCAAGCAAAAAAATTTAATCGGACATAAAATGGATTCATACTCCCTCCTTCCATCTATATAGGGCGTAATGAGATTTTTAAGACCGCCTTTGACTATTGACAAGATTAATAGTACATGACATGCACAATGTGAAAATTATATCATTGAAAGAACCTTTCACAGACGAAGTTAACGGTGTGCTTTGTGTAAGTTGCATGTCATATATCATTGCTCTAATATTTGGTCAAAGTTAGCATCGAAAAACGCATTAGGCCCTATATAGATGGAAGGAGGGAGTAGCTTTGAATAGCATTTGTATAGTAAAACGGGGCAAGACTCTCTCTTTGTGTGGTGTGAATAGTTTTATTTTTTTCGTTTTATTTTTGGTTGAGGGAAGTGCGAATTGATTTGGTACGTACAAGTACAATATTACTACACGTTAGGCTTGTCCCTAAAATTCAACCCGCGTCTTGTTATATCCCGAAAATTCAGATATCGTGTTCCCAAAACTGGCGCCTTCACAACCCGCGCCTTGGTATCCCGAAATTACAACGCGCGCGAAAACTCCCTCCAGCTGCCAAATCCCGATACACGAAATCCCCCTTCTAACCCTGAGCCGAAAGGGCCGCTAGTTCAAATCGGTGGGGGTACTCTTGTAACACACCCTACATTTTGGACAAGCGCGTCCCTAAGTCATGCTTCACCCCCTCCCATCGCCCCCTTTTCGCCATTCGAAATCCCAGGCCGCCATAACCTCTCCGCTCCAGCCGCAAAACCCCACCCTCCTTCGTCCACCACGTCACCGCTGCCCAGCCGGAGCCTCTTCCCCGACGATGTCGTCCACCGCAACAGCTCGACGTCCCTCGTCCACCTCCCCGGATGAGGATCCGTCGTCCATCTCGCTGTCCAGCCGGTTCAGCCGCCCCGTCCTCCACCTCCAAGGAGTTGCTCCGACGATCGCCTCGTCTATCGCGGCTGCTCCATCCCCACAGCGCCGCCTTAACCTGCTCCACCGGAACCATAGCATCCTCACCGACTCCTCGGACGAAGCCGAGGCCTACTCGGCGCCACCAAAGAGGTTGTACACTCATTGCATCACACCTTCTCCTTAACTCGACCTCCCGGCGCCGACGGTGCTCCATCCCGCACCCCCATGGAGCAGCTACCTTGAAGCCGGCACCGCGGGCAACATCTCCATGGAGGCTCTCCCCTAGTGCGAGGCCCCTTCGGCGGCGGCGTCCATACCAGCCGGATCTGCTGCTGCTGCTCCGGCTCTCGCTCGCTCGCTCGCGCTGCTGCTGCTGCTCTGGCTCTCGCTCGATCGCTCGCTCGCTCGCTCGCCCAGCTGCTGCTGCTGCTCTCCCCCTCGCTCGTGCTGCTGCTCTGCTCTGATTAAGCCCCACTTCAGTCGACTGAATCGACTTTTGGGTCAGTCGATTTTC